>NW_004444042.1:7970256-7992506 GCF_000243295.1 Trichechus manatus latirostris
TTCCTGCATTATTTTCCTGATTTCTTCCAATTTTTTGTCTGTATTTTCCATGAATTTGTCTATTTTTTCCTCATTTTTGTCTGCTTTTTGCTTCAGCTCTCAGAGAATTCTGAGTATTAGAGATTTGAATTCCCTATCAGGTAGTTCTAGTGCCTTTTCTTCCACTGGAAAGTCAGCTGGTGTTTTATTTTGGATGCCTACTGGAACCATCCTGTCTTATTTTTGTAAAAGTTTTGATATTGTCTGCTGTCTTCGGGGCATTCAGTAGTTATTTTTCTCGTTTATTGATTGTAGATTTGTTTGTTTTGTCCCTTTTTTAAATTTGGCTATGTCTGAGCACGCGGGCTGTGTGTTCTTTGTTGGTTGCTCATCTGTGGGCATAATACTTTTTGCTTCCTTCTCCAGTTGGAAGGGTGAGTCACTCAGATGTGGTACAGCAGGGTAGGTCTAGCTGAAGAGGAGTTAATGGGATGGGTTGTTTGCAGCACTTACTACAGCCACCAGGTTGGGTTGGTAATCAGTGCAGGGCAGGTTCCAGTAGGCCATGCCTGCGCTGCTTGGTGGCATGGTGTTAAGCGCACAGTGCAGGTAGGCAGGATATAGTGGGCAGATTGTTATGTGTGGAGCTAAGATGGATATCGGAGAGAGGAGAGAGGAACAGGAGCCAGAAACATACAAACAGACAAAAAAGAATGCTAGGGGAGCTTGCATTGAAGTGGAGAGATGAGAGACTATGAAATGGAGAAAAACAAAAAGGGGAAGATGAAGGAAAAAAAAGAAAAGAATGAATAAATCAAAATCGGAAAGGTTAAAGAACAGCAAAGTTCCCAGGGATCCCACCGGTGAGGCTATGAGGTCTGGGGAAGTTATTCTCAGGTGTTGCAGTACAGCCTGGCTAGAAGGCCTAGAGGTATACAGCGCCAGGTATTCAGGGAACAGAAAGAGAAGGAAGATATAGAGAGACGAGAAACTCAGTAATGATGAAAGACAAAAAGGGAAAAGAAAACAAAACAAAAAAAAAAAAAAACAAAGAACAAAAAAATCCCCCCAAAAAACAGGGGAAAAAAAAAAAAAAACAACGAGAAAAGACATGTCCTCAGGGATCCCTCTGCACGTCTGTGCTAGCCAAGGGGATAGTTTCCAAGCCCGACAGCACTGCCTGGCCAGAACGGGCCCCCAACTCAAGAAAAGGAAAAGAAAACAAATAAACAATTCAAAACAAACAAACAAAAGCCCCAGGATCCCACCAGCGCAGCAGCCCAGACCAGGAAGCAGCTCCACACTCGAACGGAGCTCCGTAGCCCCTCAGGAAGAAGCAAGGATGGCGCACGGAGCCAGGTATTTGAGTGAAAGGTGGGGGAGGTGGTGCAAGGTAAGGAAGAAATCAAAAGAAGCGGAAAAAAGCAACACCAGCAGCCAACAAATAGCACTCACAGAGCCGGCCCGTTCGTGTGGGTGGAATCCAAGCAGCCAGTGCTTCCCAGACAAGATTGTGCCCGTGGGAAGTACAGGAGGCCGAGTGGGGGTGAAGAAGGGGGGGGGGTGGGAAAGCATATATCAGAAATTACCGGTGGTTTTTTCTCCCACTGGAAGCTCTGTGAAGCTGCTTTCTCGTACCCCCGATTTGCCGGTCTCTGCTAGGAGTCCAAGATGGCGGATTCACGCTGCGTTAGCTGATAGGGGACCTCTGCATGACTCTCTCCTCGCTCTCTGTTCTCTTGTCAGTTTTCTCACTCCATCTGGTGCTTGGCTGAGTTCTTTATCTCTTCATTTGATGTTTTAGGGTTTCAGGACTGTTGTTTTCTCTGTTTGGCTTAGTTTTTCGGATCCTTTCTGTGCAGGGACAGTGTGGTGCTTCTGCCTAGAGCGCCATTTTGCCACTAAATCCCAGAAAGTTTTTTTCTGGAAACCTTCAAGATATTATATTTGGTATTCTGAAATTTCAGAAGTGCATGCCAAAGTGTAGATACTCCTTTGTTCATCTTCTTTAGAACACTTGGTAGACCCTTTAAATTTGTATCTTTCTTCTGCTCTTGAGAAATTTTAACTTTTTTCTTTTAAATTTCTTCCCTATTTCTGAATGGGAAAAAGTCTTGTAGGATATTGGACCTCCTGGATTGGGTCTCCATGTTTTCTACAGTTCTTTCTTATGTTTTCTTTTTTCCACGTTATTGTCTTTTTGGCAGTGGTCTGGGAAGTTTCCTTATGCTAATCTTTTGATTAAAAAATATTTAAAATAGGGAAGAGGATAGGCAGTCTTAGTTTAATTATCTAGAACTCTTTCTTCTCCTTTTATTTATCATAGAAATCTGTTCTGCCTTTATGACTGTGATATCTTTTTTAGTGTCTGTGAGGTTACAAATTAAAATTGTTTTTAAATTACCATCTGTGTCCTGAATTATATTTGTTTATTTCCAGTCAGTGGTTCAGTTTGTTCGGGACAAGATTCTAGAATGTGAAGCACGTTTCAAATAAGGAGAATATATAACCAAGTGTGTGGAAGCAGAAATGCAAAAAGCTTCCTCTGGGAGCAGTGATAATCTGATTATTGTAATGCTGTGCACATAACGAGATAAGGGCCTGAACTAGCATGAATACAATGAAAACTGAAAGATAAGAACTGAGTAATTATGCAAGAAAAATTAGTATAATTAAGAACTAATTTCTCCACTCCAAAACTCCCACAGCACACTCTTGTTGAACTAATTGTAAACTCCCTTATAATGTTAATGATTATGTCTACGTGTATGTCTTTCTGACTAAATGTGACTCTTCAAGTCAGGAACTGTATTTTATTCACTCATTCTTTTACAGATATTTATTAACCAAGCACTGTTCCAAGTGTTAGGGATAGAGCAGTGAGCAAAGACACAATAAATCCCTGATACTCAAGGACACTTCACATATTATATTTTTCACAGTGCTCAGAACCCAGTGCTCTGTATTCCGAAGGTAAATATTTATTATTTAACCTAAATTTAAAAGGTAACATCAAGATAGTCTATTTGTTTCTGTTTATTTGTGCTGTGTAATTTCTTTTTGGTATTGAACTTTTTTCTCTCTAACTTGATGCAAAAAATTATTTTGCATTCAGATTAAACCAGTATCCTTCACCTTGGAAGAGGTAATAAGGCACCTTGATGTAATGAAATGTGCACCGCCCTGAAGGAGTCCGGAGTTCTAGTTTGACTCTACTGTTAACTAGTTGAATAGGTTTGCACACGCAACTTTTACCCTCTTTACCCCCTCACAGCCTTAGTTTTCTCGTATGTAAGATAACAAGGTTGATTTCTTTTAGTCCTGGCACTTTTGAGTCTGAAATTTGGGACAGAATTTTTGTTCCTGTGGCCTTTGAATAAATGCTGTAATTAAACCGTCTAGTACATTTAATTGAATGGGAAACAAAACTGAGAGCTGTCGTTTTACGTTTCACTTGCTCTATTTTCAGTGACTAAATATTTGTTTCTTCTCTTTTACAGACTTGGGCCTGGATCAGTATATAATAAAACGCTTTGATGGAAAGGTGAGAGAACTATGATACTTGTGTATATATCCTGTTGTTTACTAAGAAGATTTTAAAGTTTCTCTGGAATTACGTAGGAGAGATTCCTGAATACCTTTTGTTTTATCTTATCAAAAAAGCATATTGCTTAGTGTTAGGAAGCTTGTAAGTACCTTCAAATACTCTTATAGAAAAAATAAAGCAGAATGTTCTTCTATATTTCTGCATATAAGATAGCTCTCATGGGTTGCCTGCTCTGTATTTTAAGGGCTATTCCAGTGTGTGTTGATATTTGAGTGTTAACTCAATAGCTATCTTGGAAATTAACAAGCCCCCAATATTACATTTGCATTTCTTGCAAAAACACCTATCTTCCTCAAACTTTCTGGTAGTATATAGCAATAATCCTAACTAGAAAATTACAAAGGTCCTTACTAATACTTATGAGAGAATTGTGAAGGCCATCCAGATTTTGCATGTATGTGTTCATTCTATTTTCTTACAGTTCTTTATGTTATACCTGAATAAATCATAAAGTAATTCTTAGGTGTAGAAAATTGGACTTTAAATTTTGCTATCTCATAAAGCAGTCAGTCAAACATGTTTTTCCCTTTCAGGGTGAAATCTCCAAAAAGAAAAAGAAAGTATTACACAGGGTCAGAAAGACAGCTAAAGGGTCAATTTTAAAGTCAAGGAAGAAAGCGCATCAGAAAGAAGAAAAAGTCAAGCGTGGCTTTACAAAGCTTAAAGTGGAGGAACTCAGAAGGAAAATCATGGAGTGGATGGAAAAGGCAGGATTACAAAAGAGGGTTTAGATGGGTAGAGGTCAGCGTTAGTGGAAACTGATCTTACAGAAATGTGTCAATGCCTGCATCATTATATAAAACTGTTTAACTCTGGTAAAGTGAAGAGATGTGTGCTCAGCTCTTTCCATGAGTGGAAAGAGTGACTGGCTGCCTTAAGATAATAGAGATTTCAGCCAAAGCTACCTCCTGAAAGTTACCTTTCCTATTCAGGTGGCATACTGCCTAAAATGCCTCCATCTTTGGGTATCCTCTTTTTAAAGTCACATACTCTAAAAGAAAGAATGATTAGAAGAGAAAGGTCACTGAACTAGATGTTAAGAGACCTAGGTTTAGAGTCCTGGCTTGTTTTGGGACAGCCACCTCTGACCTTTAGTGTCTCTGCTTTATGTACTTTAATGAGGGGTGTCTATAGACACAGATGTCAGAATCTGATTTCAGAGTTTCTGGCAAATCAAGCCCCTGTCTTATCTGTCCTTGTGTCACTCAGAGTCCAGCATAGGCCTTGCACACAGACATGACCAATAAATATGACTTATACAGGAAATTAGTCAATTAGTCAATCACATACTCCTTGGAGGTATGACTCATTAAGTCAATGATATAGCAAAATTAACTTAAAATCGCCTTTTTGATGACTTAAGGAGTCTAGAGTATCGTGAGAATTCAGTCTGCTATTGTAGTATATATGTAAACCTGAAAACATGAAAAGAAGTTGAATCAATGCAAGTTGAGTAGCAGACTTACATGTTTTAAGGGGAATTTCCATTCCTAGAGATCTGTCAAATATAAAATCCCTAATGGCAGCTCATGTTTCATATATGCTCTTTAATTTTTTCTTGTTTTGGCCCAGTAATGTCTACTTGATGCTAAAAATTTGCAGCTTTTGGCATGACTGATGGGTTCGATCTTTGTTTCAATTGTATAAGATTTATGAGCTCTACATTTATCATTAGTGTCATTTGCATTTTTCTGATTGCCACTTATTTTTATAAAATACCAAAAGTAAAATGCAATAAAACATTAAAGTATTTGAATACTCTCCTTGCGGTAGAGACAAAAATGGCAGACCTTCTGTGTTTGGAAGGCAGGCCTAAGAGGTTACAGTTGCAAATGCTTATTTTTTCACTGAATCATAAAATTCTGAAATTGGGGTATGAAAGGAAAAATATAGGAATATAAATTTGTAATGTGTGAAAGTGTGACTTGTATAAAAGTCAGCGGTATGAAAGTTGACTTCATGCTATCAGGGTAACAAGGGAACAAGTTCTGAAAGACAAAAGAGAAATGGAGGACTCACATGAGGAGGGGTAGGATTAGACCAGTGACCTTGAGCCAGTTTGTCCCCTAGCAAGGAGTGAACAAGCCACATTTCCCTTTCATCCATGTTATGATATTACATGTAGAATTCCTTTGCCAGATTCTTCATCTAACTTCTATATAAATTTTCATGAAGTCCATTCTGGAGGTCTTGTTTTGGAGCTAGGATTAGGCTTCTTAAAGAGGATTTTTAAACTGAGGTCACCTCTGATTTATGTGTTTGTGAATTGTCTTTTATTTCATATGAAGTTTAAGAAAGTAGTTTTTCTACTTTAGACCTGTTTTAAAACTTTCTTCATTATATATGAAGAGCGCAGAATGCATTGAATGTTTGATCAGTTTAAAAGTTTTTCCAGAGCGTTTTATGTATGAAGTCCACCAGTTGGTAATTTTAAGGATCAATGCTTATTCTACTGTCGATCTTATTATTTTCTTTGGATCTTCATAACTCTTGTTATCTCAGTCAGAAAATTTTAATTCTTAAATAGCAGTTTCTAGATTGTATAAATCCTGGGGACAGTTTCCTGTTGAAAAACAGATTTGTGTGGTAATTGTTGTAGTTTGCGTGCTAAATTTAGTTAAAAAGCTAACACCCTAGAGGACTTTGCTTTTAAATTTGTTTTGATTTTTAAATGGGTTTTCTAATTTTCTTTCTTTCTTTTTTTTAACTTGGAAGAGAAACCACATATGAACTGCTTAAAGAATTATTTATTCCCATCATCTTAGCCCCCATTGTTTTAACTTTTAATCACCACTGAATATAGTCCATCATTTACCAGTAACAAATGCTTTGATAACAGTAGCTTATTTTGTTACCTTCTAATTGAAATACACTTGAGTCTTTTTGTCACTGAAAGCAAGAACAAATGTGAAAATAATATTTTGTTTTAAAGTATTTTCTCATTTGTATTTGAATTTCATAGACCCTCCAGATGCAAAGTAGAAAAGAATGGACCAACTGGTATTGACAGATAATTCTGCTTTGGTACCTGTTATCATTTCTCCTATTCTGTTCAACGGAGTAGAAAATTCCCCAGAGAAATAAACAGAATTTCTCTATTTTAGCCGATATCCAATGAAATTGGATTTAAGTAGTTTTTGAATTTTGAAGAGAATCTTTTTCTAGAGCCCAGTGCTACCTTATGTTTTTAAATGTATGCTAATTCCTTACTCTAAGGATACTAGCGATTTCCTTTGTAGGAAAGTTATGAAATCCAGAATTTTTGGTACTTGCATCATGAAAGTACATTTCAAAACAATCTACCAACACAGATCTTGTATAAAGAATAGTTAGCAGCTATAGTCAATGGCCTTTGGTCTTTTAAGAATATGTTTTGCAGATAAGTGATATTTTTTAAAATATTCTACTAGGATTAAAAATTGAGAAACCTCAAAATGTGGAGGAATTCAGATTTTCTCTTAGAGGATATTTTATATCATTGTAAATAGCTTATTCGCACTGTTATAGAAATGATAGTACAAAATATGGTCTGGCTATTGTTTTAGTGTAATGTCCTAGATTAAAAAAAAAAATGCACACACACCCATATCCATGTATTCTCCTATGACTTGTTAATGGAATCATTTCATGAATTTTAGATCCTTTCTTTAATGAAAACTGTATTTTTTATCATCTGGTAATGTGGCCTATAAACATCTCTCAGTGGAGCCTTTATCCTATTTTATTGTCAAATATTTCTTTCATTTAATCATTGAGTTGCTGTCTTTTATTGGTTGTGGTTTATCTCAGGTGGTTTATGTCCTTCTTAATTATCCAATTTTCTTTTACCCTTCCTTTTTTTTTAACTCAGCAAACCAAAGATAGATATTGTGTTTTGTATTTTCAGTTCCTCTTACAAATAGCAGGCAGCTTTCTCCACATGAAACACTATATTTTACTTTAAAAATCACAGTAGGTAAAATTGTTTCTTATGCAATGAATATCAACTTCCGTATCTTTAATGCAATAATCCCTTCTTTCTCTCTCCTAAAAATAATAAAGTCCATATCTTATTTTTAAGCGAGATCAAATTGCCCATTAAAACTAACTGTTCATTATTATCGTTCCACCATTTATTTCTTTTTCAGAGAATAGATTTGTTATTTTTTCCTCCCTGTTGATTCTCCCTTTTCCCCAACCTCTCCCTGAATATTTCAGAAACACTACCTTTGAATTCAGTTTTTCCGTTATTTGTAATTGCGACCCCTTTAGAATCTTGATGAGCTCTCCAATTTGGAGGAAATAATTAACATGATTTTTTTTTTCTTTCCATCTCCTTTATGGTTTGTACAAGAATATTTGTTCACGTGGAAGAGGAAAGTGTTTTGTATCAAATGGCAATGAAATATGGTCCATATTCAGGTGAAAGTTAAAAGTCTAAAAGTCTATGATCAAAACCTAAAATGGGAAGTACTGAATAGGGTATTTATAACAAAAAGGATGATCAACAGAGAAAAAGATGAGAAATCAAAGCTTTAATACATATAACCAAATGCTCTTAATTGTTTGCTAGGTAGAAGTTCTATTTAAAATACTGATAAATTAATTTTAAATTGCCATTCCCTTGTGGCACATTTTTTTCCTGTAATGTAATTGTCTCAGTGCTTTATTTGAGTAGCGATTATTTACTTCATATCAACATAAAATATGAATCTAGAATAAGGTCAAGTATAGTATTACCCCTTCATATGTAGTCAGCAGTTTGAATCCACCAGCTGCTTCTTTGAAACCCTATGGGGCAAGTTCTACTCTGTCCTATAGGCTCACTGTGAGTTGGAATTTACTCGACAGCAGTGGGTAAGAATGAAATGTGCTGCAGATCAAGGAAATTTAAATTAGGAGAATGAGGACTAAAATTCTCATGGGACAGGGTTTGATGAATCTTCACAAATTTATTTGAACTGCTTAAATTCTGCTTGAATTTAGATAGCAGATTATGATGTTCTTATGATACGTAATTCTACATTGTTAATTAACCACTACTCTCTCTCAGCTTCCAGAGATTTTAAATCAATCAAGTACAAATTCTTGATAAATTAATATATTTATTCAGTTTTTCTGTTGATAAATATGAATATGTAGAAAGAAGTTTGTTGTTTTTTCTCATAAGCAATGTTTTATTTGTCTTATCGGTCCCATCTTTAAAGTAGGAGTGTATCACTTACGTTCTCTTTCTTTCATAATATTCTTGCTTTAAAAAAAAAAGCAACAAAATCCAAAAGAATGCACGAACGATTTCAATTCCTTGAAACCAGAATTCCCCCCAAATATTTGATAGCCTCATGTTATTTTGGGGTGGTAATTTTAGCCCTATTTAAAAACTCCATTAATAAATTCACTCATTGATTGGTTTATTTTTCCGGTTTAAAAGTGAAATTGTTGAATGAAAGATACTTGGCTGTATTTGTCTTTTGAGAGAATTATAACCAATAATAATAATACAAAAAAGATTAAGCATATTAACTATTTATCATGTGCCAGGCACTATTCTAAGTGCTTGCGTATAATAACTCATTTTATCCCCACAACTACTCTCTTAGATAGGTTACTGTTCTTAGCATCATTTTATAGATCACGAAACTAAGGCATACAAAAGTTAAATAATTAGCCTAAGATCATACAGCTGGAAAGTGATAGAGCTAGGATTCCAATTAGCTTCACACCCTTAACCACTGTTCTGTACCACCTTTAATATATCTAAGCAGTTTACTTGTATGACTTATTTGTAAATTGAAATTTCTTTCATCAAATAGTTTTTTAATTTTACTACCTTACTTAATGTAATCTGCTCAAAGTAAGAGTTGTTGAAGTCAGTCTTTTCTGCTTTGATAAAATATAGGTTTGTTGTTGTTGGGTGCCCTCAAGTCAGTTTTGACTCATAGCGACCCTATGAACAACAGAACAAAACATAGCCCAGTCCTGCGCCATCTTCACAATCATTGCTTTGTTTGAGCCTGTTATTGCAGCCACTGTGTCAATCCATCTTGTCGAGCGTCTTCCTCTTTTTTATGGACCCTCTGCTTTACCAAACATGATGTCCTTCTCCAAGGATTGGTCCCTCCTGATAACATGTCCAAAGTCCGTGAGACATAGTCTCGCCATCCTCACTTCTAAGGAACATCCTGGCTGTACTTCCGAGACAGATTTGTTCATTCTTCTGTCAGTCTATGGTATGTTCAGTGTTCTGCGTCAGCACCATAATTCAGAGGCATCAATTCTTCTTCAGTCTTCCTTATTCGTTGTCCAGCTTTCACTTGCATATGAGGCAATTGAGAATACCATGGCTTGGGTCAGGTGCATATTAGTCCTCAAAGCGACACCTTTGCTTTTTAACACATTAAAGAGATCTTTGCAGCAGATTCGCCCAATGCAATACATCATTTGATTTCTTGACTGTGCTTCCATGGGTGTTAATTATGGATCCAAGTAAAATGAAATCCTTGACAACTTCAATGTTTTCTTCACTTATCATGATGTTGCTTATTGGTCCATTTGTGAGGATTTTTGTTTTCTTTACATTGAGGTGTAATCCATACTGAAGGCTGTAGTCTTTGATCTTCATCAGTAAGTGCTTCAAGTCCTCTTCACTTTCAGCAAGCAGGGTTGTGTCATCTGCATTCTGCAGGTTATTAATGAGTCTTCCTCCAGTCCTGATGCCAGATTCTTCTTCATGTAGTCCAGCATCTTGGATTATTTGCTCAGCATATAGAGTAAGTATGGTAGAAACCCATAATAACCTGAAAAACCACATACTTTTTCATTTTAAAGACAGAAAATAAGACATAGATAAATTTTAATACCTGAAGTTAGAAATCAGAACATCAACTGCAGTGTTATTTGCTCCATCATTTTCTCATATACCATGAGCACCAACTGGCATTTTTAAAAAGTACTGTATCTTTTTTTTTTTAATTTAAGCCATCACTCATAAAGTGAGCACTGTCATCTGTATTTGAAAAATTGGATCTTTGCTAATCAGGGTGGATCAGTAGAGAAAATAATTTCTTCTATTACAAATGAAACAATTGATTTACTCTGCCTTCTCAATTATTGATTAGCTTGTGTGTTAAATACAGCATCATTTCAGTGGGGCTACCTACTTATTATAGTTAGGTGCCGTCGAGTTGGTTCCCACTCACAGCGACCTCATGTACAGCAGAACGAAACACTGCCCAGTCCTGCACCATCCTCACAGTGGTTGCTATGTTTAAGCCCACTGTTGCAGCCACTGTGTCCGTCCATCTCATTGAGGATCTTCCTCTTTTTCGCTGAACCTCTGCCTTACCAAGCATGATGTCCTTCTCCAGGACTGATCCCTTTTGATAACGTGTCCAAAGTATGTGAGACGAAGTCTTGCCATCCTTGCTTCTAAGGAACATTCTGGCTGTACTTCTTCCAAGATAGATTTGTTCATTCTCCTGACAGTCCATAGCATAGGCAATATTCTTCACCAACACCATAATTCAGAGGCATCAATTCTTCTTCGATCTTCCTTATTCATTGTCCAACTTTTGCATGCAGCTGAGGCGATTAAAAATACCATGGCTTGGGTCAGGTACCCTTAGTCCTCAAAGTGACATCTTTGCTTTGCAACACTTTAAAGAGGTCTCTTGCAGCAGATTTACATTATAGTCAGTCTTTATAATACTCATTATAGTGAGTCTTTATATTAGTCCCTGGGTGGTACAAACGATTAAGTCACTTGCTGCTAACCAAAAGGTTGGTGGTTCGAGTCCTCCCAGAGGCACCTCAGAAAGAAAGGCCTGGTGATCTACTTCCGAAACATCAGTCATTGAAGACCATATGTAGTACAGTTCTACTCTGACACACATGGGGTTGCCATGAGTCAGCGCCAACTGGATGGCAACTGGTTTTATACTAGCAAACATTTAGACTGTAAGTAAATTACCAAAGTGAGCTCAGTTACTGATTCAACATTTCAGGAATTCCTTTGACACCTACCAGAATTTTCTGTTTTTATTTTTAATCACAGATTTTTTCATCTTTCTTTCTCATCCAAGTTCTTTAAATTATTTCTTCATCAGAAATAACTTGATCTTCATCAGTAAGCGCTTCAAGTCCTCTTCGCTTCTGATCAGGATTTCTGGCAGGTTTTGACTCAGCAGCATGTGCTTAAAATTAGTTAATGCTTCTTTCTCATAAAGTTCTTTAAATTATTTTCAAAAGATTTTCTCACCCTTTGCTCTCCTTTCACATTAGCAACCTTCGTTCTTCTTTGCACACCATAACCCTAAGAAAATTTGATCTGTGGCGTCTATCCTATGAAATATTTTCCAAGGGATTTTCATTTTGAGCAACTAGCTCAATATTTGACAGCTGTGTGTATATGATTAGTGAATGTTGTAAAGTATGCTGGACTAGGTATAAAAATATAACATTGTGGCTAGATGTTAATAATAGGAGCAACAGGGTGCAAGAGGGAGAGCTATTTATGGAAGCTCTCTGTACTCTCTGCCCAATTTTTCTGTAAACCTGAAACGGTTCAAAAAAATAAAGTCTTATTAACAGAGAGCATGCGTGCATGCTAGTTCAGTGCACTGCCTCCAACCTCTATTTTCAACACCTCCTCCCCAAAAAAGATGCAGTCGTGTGGATTGCTGTACTTCTTAGGGTATGATACAGCAGAATGAAGAGTGTGAACTTTGGATACAGACAAACCTATGTTCATATGGGCTGTGCCACCGACTTGATGGGTAACCTTGGGCACGAGACCACTTAACCTCTCTGAGGGTCAATTACCTTCTCAGTAAAATTGAGACAATAGATGAAGTATCTGGCTCTACAAATTGTAGCTATTTTACATGATTTTAAGCCCTTTACTCAGTTTATGAAAGGAGTTAGCTGCTATCATGTATATTATCTTCTTTCTAGGTGAGTGCTAGAATAGTGTACCCTCTGCACAATTGCTCTCTCCACTGTTGGCTCTTTCCTTCCTGGTTCAATCAGCTATAAAGATCTCTCCTGTGCTATCTCTATAATGAGCAGTTGGCCCGGGTTAATTAACTAGTCCATTAACTGAAGAGAGATCTGTGGTTTGATTTCTTGTATCCTAGCTGTTCAGTGTTCACAGAGATTCACCTTATCCCTGTGCTGTAAAATCCTTTGGGTCACTGTCACATCAGTTCTAGCCATAGGCTTGTAAATTGCTAATAGCAGATATTTGTCAGTGAGAAATTGTTCCAATGCTACTAAGCTTGGTTGGAGAAGGATGCTAAGTTCAGGTCAATTTTATTTCACAGCCAGTAAAGTTTTGTTTAAAAAAAAAAAAAATCTTTAAACCCATTTGAAATTTGGAGATATTTTGGAGTGGTACCCAGCTAAATTATCTAACCTAAATTGCCTCATCAAATGCCAGCCTCCATGATGGCTGACTTTTTACTACTAATGCACTTTATTTAGTACTACATAATTTTGGAAGAGGACTGTTTTCACGTAGCCATTCTAAACTTTTCCTTAGAGTAGGTACTAATGCTCTGAACTCATCCAGGTTCAGTTGCTTGTATGTTAGTATCGATGTTAAAGCAACTAATTTTCAATGAAGTTAAAAAATATATCCATGAAAAGATAGCGAGGCATCTCAGTAAGAAAGCTTAGTTAGAGAAATGCTTTAACTACACATGGGGGAGTTTTTCTTTTCTTTAAGACACAAGCGACTATTCATGTATTTTCTTTTTTTAGAAATGTAAAGTTTTCTACAACTGTATGTTTCATTTTGTGGTGATTAGGAACTAAGTTTCGTTTTGTTTTAACTGTGTCTAGCAGGTAATATGTAAAATATTTCTACATATGCCACATTTCCTGTTTCCAGGTGTTCAGTGATTTTATTACAGGTGTTAACTGGGCCCTTTATATGTTATAATGTTTTGTAGTATGTGTATTTGATTCAGGGGTTTTGTTCATATAATCAATGTCAATTTTTTTTTCTTTTTCCCATCTTCTGATCAGGATTTCTGGCAGGTATTGACTCAGCAGCATGTGCTTCAAATTAATTAAAGCTCCAAAATTCGTAGTAATGCTTCAGGGACAAAGGTTCAGTGCATGCTCATGTCCTTCCCCCGCTCCTTTCAGAATAATTCAGTTCTGTCACTTTAAATTAACATACTTTATCTTTAAAATGACAATTCGAATGCTGCATATCTCCTTGAGAATATAGAACCCAGCATAATTTGAAAGGAAGTTTTCCACACTAGGAGTTACACAAAAGATCAAGAAACTTTGTTTTAATCACTATATTCTATAAGGTATAGTCAGTTAATTGGGTGGTTTAAATAGTCATTGGAGGTGCCATGTCCCTAGTTGAACTGTTAACTGGAATAATGAGAGCAACAAAAGTAACTTCAAGTGAAAAAGTAATTTTTTTTTTTTTAAGAACTTGTACAGTAAATACAGATAAGCAGTTGCTTAGGTGCACTTTGCTCAATAAAACAGCTTAAGGGGAAACAGATGGAATGTTTAGAAAGACTCCCATTACTTTGCTTTTTTGAGCTAATCAATGACTGACTGAGGAAAGAAGCAGCCACATGGAGAAAACCATGAAAAAGAATGTAAGCTGTAAGCTGGCAAAGAAGAATTTCAAGGACACTCTTAAAAAGTACTTTTTAAATTGATCTTTGAAAGCTCTGACTCTTTAATTGTAACTTATAAATTATTAAAATTTATTAATTTTTAAAAAATTACTCATATTTCTGATGGTTGGCAGTCTTAAAAATATAAATTAAACTGAATTTAAAACATTTGTAGTTTAAAATTATTAATGATATAATTAATAAAGATAAGAAGGTGTTCTTTATTTTTACAGTACATTTTTTTCTGTACTTCTTTGTTTTTAAGATGGGATATGTTTTTAGTAGTCCCTATACCAAATGAGTTACAAGGAGAGAGGGGAAATTAGAGATTTACTTGGCAGACATATGGCTAAGTAAAACTAGCCTGTTATTGGTACAACAGATTAACTTCCTGGATATCTTCTAAAACAAACCAACAAATACTTAATTAAACAATTACAGCAAAAGAATTATGGACAATCCCATTATCTGTGTTTCTAATCCTGGAGGATTTAGCACAACCATCATGAAGTATGCTAAAGAGAGTAAATCAGATAAGATGCTAAAATCTGTGATTGAGGAAGACCACTTCTAGTTCTCTAATTGTAGTAGGACAATTTGCAAGAGGTGGCTATAAACTCTTGCTCTCCTTTGATAATTGTCTGCCTTTCGTTGGTTAGGTCCCTTCGTTGGTTAGGTCACCTTACCAGAGAGTGAGTAGAGATGAGAGGTAGAAATTGGTAAATGCTTGGAAGCCTCTGGCTCCTGCAGCTCCAAGTAGTCAGCCACTATAGGTGACAAAGAAGACCAGTCGTCTGTACACTTTCACTATTGAGGATAGCATCCTTTGTTGATCAAAGATTCAAAATCCAGTTAACTCTCTTCTTAATAACATTTTGTGAATAAGCATTTTTTGTGTGAATAAGCTTTTTATATTGAAAAATAACAATTTTTTCCCTTAGAATAGATGCTGTGGGAATTATCTATTTGGGGTTCTATAAGTATCAGTCATTTTGATGGTGCTAGTATGAATCCTTTAAACTTCCAGAGGTCAATGAGCAGTTACTTTATAGAGGGGAGCTTTCTTGCTTGCTTCCTTGAAGGAGTTTGTCCTTTGCATGTCAAGTTCCTATTGCCTGTGAAAAGTCTGGAATCATTTTGTTTTCCTGGTAGCCTAGAGTGCTGTTCTTCAGATGCAGCTTATTAATGGTATGAAATACTCATTATATTGCTGTGAGGAGTATCCATAATGTCTCTTTCCAGTCTCTGCGTTCCACCACTACTGAAATCTGTTAATTTAACCCATTTGATTATTCAGGTTTGAAAAAAGAAACAATAATGCAATCATTAAGTGCTCCAAAGGAAATTGTAGTTTCCTTGGTTGTCCTGAATATTCAGATTCACATCATGATGTCTTTAAATGCATTTTTATATTAGATCCTGTTATGTTTGAATTTGGAGTCAACGGAACCAATTTGATTTATCATTGTTGATTTGAAGGCATAAACATGATTAGCCATTACATTTCTAACACCTTCATTTTAGCTTTTTCATCATAAAGCAAGATTTGAAATTCACTTTGATATAGGAGGACTTGGTTTCAGACAAATTTCCTTTTCTTGGTATTTTAGCAGAAACACTCTAGCATGTTTTAAGGTTATACAAATTTTTATGAAAGCTACTCAAAACAATTTATTTCTCCTTTTGTTTTGGTAAAACAGGTTCTCGACTTAGTGTAAACATCTGTTGATGACCTTTGGTTGTGGAGAATGTGTGAGGACAGTTCTTGCTTTGCATATTTGTCTTTGGTATATAAATAAACAACTTCATCAATTACAAATTAATCTAACATCTATTAATAAAACTATAAGGAATCAGTGTATTCTTGAAGTGATGCTTTGAAAATTAATTAAATATGCATTTGAACAAGTCAAACCATAAAAAAAATTATATGCACCTACATCATTGGCTCAGACCTTCTGTTCAGTTTCAACTTGACTTAGTTGATACAGGGGGCCTTGTGGCACAGTGGTTAAGAGCTCCGCTGCTAACCGAAAGGTCAGCAGTTTGAACCCACCAGCTGCTGTGTGGGAGAAAGATGTGGCAGTCTACTTCTGTAAAGATTACAGCCTTGGAAACCCAATGGGGCAGTTCTACTTTGTCCTACAGGGTCACTATGAGTCAGAATCGACTTGATGGTAACGGTTTCATAGTTGCTACAAGCTAAGCCCCAAGGTTAATATTTTACAATAGTGAACTATATTTTGCTTTAAAAATACTCAGTTTTTAGAAACTGCAAACAATATAGATACCCAATGTATTCTTATGCATTTGATACAAAGTAACATATAATGGTTACTAGCATGGGCTCTGGAATCAGACCATGTTCTGGTCTGCTGCTTAATAGCATTCTTACCTTGAGCTACTTGTTTAACTTCTCTCAACCTCAGTTTTCTCAACTGTAAAGTGCAGATAATAATATTACCTATCTCATAGATTTGTAGTGAGGACTGAAACAGATAATACAGGTATAAAGTGCTTATTAGCACGTTGCCTGGCTAGACTATGCAAGCTGTAATTTTTAAATTCTCGATATGTGCCTAATGGTTAGTGTCTTTAATAGGTTCCAGGGATACCTGTAGATGTTTGGTTTCGAGATTGACTTTAAAATCCTTCTTCTAGAGGGCTTCCTAGGAGATAGTAGTTATTAGAACAGTATAAATCAAGGGTGTGAACAGTGATCTGCAAAGAAAGAGTATTTTATTTTTGTTGTTATGGTGCATTGTTTCTTGTAATAATTTTTTCCAGATGGGAGAAGGTGAAACTACTGTACTGACTTATTTCTCAAAAATTTGTACCTGAGGTTGTTTTTACATTAAGTGGTAGGGAAGCCTTTTATAACCCATGTGACTCAAACCAAGACTCTTGCCCAGCTCAGGACAGTTTTTTTTCAGCATTGACTTATTTGAATGGCCGAAGCTCAAAATTAAATTCTTAGGTTTAGGTAGCAGATGATCAAGAATGATAAAACATAGACTCCACTTGTCCAGAGCTACTTTGAAGCAAGTGTGCAGGCATAACATCATAGAAGATTAATAGAATTGAAGATTTTCCCTTTGAAGGATTTTGATAATACCACATCAGATACTGGAGACTGAAATAAATCATTTCAATAAAGTTATATCATTTCCTTGGAAGTTAGTGATATTCCAGTAGACTTTTTTGTATTTTTCTTTTTACTTTAATCAAATCTTCTGCTATTGTTTTTTTTTTTTAAACATTTTCATTAGTATCCATTTTCTATATAACCATCTAGTTAATGAAATAGGAAAGCATTTGCATTGTAGGTGTTTTGGAGTTGTTCTCAGACCCTAATAAGGTGGTTAAATTGGGACTGAAAAGAGAATTGCTTTCTGCAGAATGCAATTCACAGTGTCTTAAGCATTCACCTTCCACAGTGTGTTGCACAGTAATTTATGTGTGTTTGCCTCAAAAGCAATATTAACTTTGAAAAAGCTGGAAGGAAATCTGAGTCAGGAGAAGGAACCACTAATTTAGAAGCATTGCAATTTAATTTTCATCTGACATTTTCCCAAATTCTACCTTTCTACAACTTCAGGGATGGGAGTGGGAAGGAAGAGTAACACATATTTTAACTGTGCAACATTTTCTGTTTGATTGGGAATAGTGTGATTGCTTAAGATTGATATCCTACCAAAGCTTTGGCATCTGTCCATGCGCCAACTATATAATGAAGTTTGAGCATTAATTGCATGGGAAAATTGCTGAATTTTCTCTTTCTTTCTAATACTCCCCACCCCGTGACCTGACCCCAACCTTAGGTTTAGAAATACTGTTTGTCATTTGAAAATGATATACCGAAATTACATTTTCAGCAAGAAGCATTTTAATTATCACTATTAATTTGTTTTTGAAGTACAACTACAAATGTTACTTGAGGGTTTTGGATAAACTTTGAAAAGTATTTCAGCAGCATAGAGAAGTGTTAATACAGTTAGTTATGTGCCGCATAACATCCCTTTGGGCAATGTCCAACCACGTGTACATCTGTGGTCCCATAGTTTTTTGTTTTTTTAAAGAAAAAGCAGCTCTCCTTTTGTTTATTATTTCCCCTTAATGGTTTTAAAGGCCCCAAACCCCAAGAGTGAACGAGCAACAGAGCTCCAGGGCTCATCCCAATCCTCTCAGCACCTCCTCTTTTCTCTCCTCTTGGCTTCATTCACCCTCCTAGCAGCCGTGCAGCCTTTCACTCCTGGAGCAGAGCAGTACCTGCCTCAGCTTCTCCGGTCCTGCTACAGGCGCTGGCTGGGATGCTGGCCAAGCCCAGGGCACTCACCGGCACCCAGCTCCAGGTGACAGCGGTGGCGGCTGCTCATGATCAGGAAGCAGTGCACTGGGGCTGCGGCAGCCAGGGCTGCCAACGCCAGCTGCAGTCCTGGTACCTGCACACCCAGGGCCACCTCTCTGCACACACATACGCACACACACCTTGCGGCCCAGCCGCACACCCGGCAAGGCCGGCCTCCTGTATGCAGTGAATACAGCTTTTGTGCTTTGTCTGGCGGGCTCCCATAAAGGTTTTAATATAATAGGCTTTACGGGGATTTAACTACGGATTGTACGGGGACTGTCTGTATATAATATGCACAATGTCCAAATCACATAACGTCCTGTTTCACAGAACATGTCATGGACATTAAGCTTGACACATACCTATTTTAGTTCAGTGATTTCAACTTCATAAAGGATCAGAACTTCAATATTAAAGCAATGTTCTTTATCAGAATTTCTAAACACCAGAGATGTTTTAAGGTCCTAGATGATAGGCAACCATGTATTTGTCAGGCATATTCCATTGACTTCTATCTGATAGAGAAAGGTTTATTTAGGACTTTAGAACTTGAAAAGTGGGTCTTAAATGGAAGAAATAATGTGATTTAATTCTTAAATCTTTTTTTTTTTTCTCTTTGGCTTGGCCCAGTTGAATTTCAGCAGGCAAAAATACTGTCCCAATTTCAGCAACTCTGTAACTAGTTAAGATTCACTGTTGGAGCACAGTGAGTACTAATGAGTCTGAGTAACAAATAAATCCAAAGCTTACTGGCTTACAGCAACAATAACCATTTGTCGTCTCTCGTGGTTTCTGTGAGTCGGGAATTCGAGAACAATTTGGCTACATGGTTCTGGCTCAGGGTCTTTCATGTCAGATGTCAGCTAAGGGCCCAATTATCTAGCTTGACTGAAGCTGGAGGAGTCACTTCAAAGGTGACTCACTCACTGAAATGGCTAGTAGGATAGTACTGATTTGTTATTGGAACCTGTAGTCCTCCCACAGGTCTTCTTGAACGTTGTCTTGAAATGGCGGTAGTTTTATCCTCAAGAAAGTAAGGTAGAAACCACAATGCCTTTTATGACCTTGCCTTGGAAGTCACACACCATCAATTCAGTTGTATTCTATTGGTTGCACAGACCGGCTTGATTCAGTGAGGGGGAGGAGTGGGACTACAGGAAGACATAAATACCAGCAGGCAAGCATCATTGAGGTCATCTTGGAGTCTGGCTATACACAATGGATATAAGACAACAAAGGTCTTCTATCCGGAATATATACTAAACTACAGATCAGCAATAAAAACACAGCCCAATTAAAAATGGGCAAAAGACTTGAGCAGATGCTTTTCCAAGAAAGATATACAATTGCCTAACATTGGTCACTGGGAAATGCAAAATGAAACCACAATGAGATACCACTACATACCCAATCCAATGGCTAAAATTAAAAATACTGGCAGTACAAATGCTGGTGATGAAGTGGAACAACTGGAACTTTCATATATTGATAGAATAAAAAAGATACAACAACTTTGGGAAAAGTTTTGGCATTTTCTTATACAGGAACATATAAACCTACCCTATGATGCAGCAATTCTACTCTGAGATATTTACCCAAGAGAAATGAAAGTATATATCTAAACAAAACACATACAAGAATGTTCATAGCAGATTTATTCATAATATCCAAAAACTGAAAAAAGCCTAAGTGTTTATCAACAAAGGAATGAATAAATAAATTGTGGTATTATTTGTATTATTATGCACACAATATTATTATATACAATAAATTGTGTGTATTATTACAATAATATTATAAATGTGTAATAATATATTTTTTAAATTTTATTATTGCTCAATAGTATTTCATACTCAGCAATAAAAAGAAACTACTGATAAATATAACAATGTATATGAATCTTCCCCAAGATTATGCTGTGCTAAAAAAGCTGGACACAGAGTATATTCTGGTGATACCATTTATATGAAGTTCTAGCACAGTCCAAACAAATCTATGGTGAAAAAATATTATGGAAATTAGCTGTAGAGGAGTACAAAGGAACTTTCAGGGGTGATGGAAGTGTTTTATATCTTGATAGCGATATGGTTTACTAAGGTATATATATTTTCAAAACTCATTGAACTGTATGCTAGATTTATGCATTTCACTGTATGTATATTTTACTTTCAAAAGACTAACAAATATTGAGCTCTAGTTAGTATATTTGTTTTTTCCAGAGATATGAATTAACAATTCTGAAATTATTTTTTGTGTACTCTAAACATGAGCAAATGAATATATATACTGAGGTTAATGGAAAACGATTCTCACTGTTTAAAGTTACAAGTATGTAAGGGGAAAGACTAAGTTGTGCCCTGTAGTGTTAGAATGGAATTAAACGTATCAATATGAGTTAATAGTTTATGATTGATAGCTTGGTAGATAAATAAGAGTGTTTGTATGTGGATGTACATATACACACATAACTCACATACACATACATACCAGCTCTGAATCCACCAGCTGCTCCTTGGAAACCCTATGGGGCCGTTCTACTCTGTCCTATAGGGTTGCTATGAGTCAGAATCAACTCAACGGCAATGGGACCTAGCACCCAGATCTTGGTTTCTAAATACCATTCTCCACTGAAAGGATCAAGGGCTTCTTACTGAAAAAGCTGTTCCAGGGCTGGGGCAGGGAAAGTAAAAGATGAGTCTGGACCATCTGCTTGTACCAGAAAGATGGAAGTGCCCAAATAATTCTTTTTTTTTTTTAGTACTTCTGGTACAAGAAGATGTTGTGCCAGAAAACAACACAGGACATAGGCATCCACTTGAAGGGGTCAAACTAGTTAAATGTAGGACAATTTTAGCATTGAAATAAATACTGATAATAGTGGGTCATAACCCATTGAAATGAAAGAAAACTTATTAGTCTATACTGATATAAATAAAGGAGTATTAAATGGAGGAGAAAGGAAAGTTATTCTTTACAGTGGAATGCCAACTAATAAATACAGAAGAAATGATAGTGCTGGAAAGTCTAATCAGTGCTAAAACTGGGTGAAAGTTAAATAAGGAACAGGATATTTGTATAGTCTCAAAGTATCTCTTCACAAAATACTTAATAACTTCAGAGGAAAAAATAGTAGCTTTACAGTGGAGAATCAGGCTGAGACCACCTTAACCAAATAATATTGGGACAACCCAACATCATGTGCTTCTGGTATTAAATACACTAAGAAAGACACAGTGTCACGTCTGTGGTATTCCTGCTGAAAATGCATCATCTGAATCTAATCACAAACATCAGGCTAATCCAAATTGAGGAGCATTCTACAAGGTAACTCACCTGGGCTTTTCAAAACTGTCCCAGTCAAGAAGGACAAAGAGGCTATTCAGGTTAATGGAAGACTAAAAGAGATATGACAGTTAAATGCAGTGTGTATGATCATGGATGAGATCCTGAACTGGGAAAAAATAGCTGAAGGACATTATTGGGACAGTTGACTAAATTTGAATATGGACTGTGGATTAGATAATAGTATGTGTATCATTGTTAACTTTCTTGGGTTTGATAAATTTATAATGGTATGTAAGAGAATGTCCTTGTTCTTAAGAAATATTTTATTACTGAAATATTTGGGTGTAAAGGGGCGTGATGTCTCCAATTTACTTTCAAATTGTGCAAAAAAAAAAAAAAAAAA
>NW_004444042.1:7992606-8015946 GCF_000243295.1 Trichechus manatus latirostris
TTGCTGTTGAGTCGATTCTGACTCACAGCTACCCTATAGGACAGAGTAGAACTGCCCCATAGGGTTTCCAAGGAGTGGCTGGTGGACTCCAACTGCTGACCTTTTGGTTAGCAGCCAGGTGCTTAACCACTGCGCCACCAGGGTTCTGTCAAATTGTGCAGGGGGCGAAATACATACAATACAGACAATGATAAAGTAAATGGGGTAATAGGTTAACTATTGGTGAATCTGGAGAAAATATATATGGGAGTTCCTTATACAAATCTTTCAACTCTGTGAGTTTGAAATTACGTGAAAATTAAAAGTTACCAACAAAACTAGATTTGTCTTTTCATTATCTTCTGAGCAGTAGTGTAGTCCAGGTGATTGTTAGAAAAATAATGGGTAGTGTGCTTCTTTGACTTAGCTGCCCCGTTTCACTCTGTCCTTAGACTTTCGTCTGTTTCTCAACTTCTGGCTAAAAAAACAAAAACCAAACTGGTTGCCATCGGATTGACTCTGACTCAACTTCTGGCTACCAATATATTATTTATTCTAATTGCTATAGAAATCTCCTCATAAGATTTGTTTGTAGTCGCTATGAAGTGCTCAGCTCCTGTACACATTTATTGTTCTAGCTAGTAATGGTATGCATTTGGGGGCCTAGTCTCATTTTGTGTATTTTTTCCTATTCATATGTTTTGCTTTTGCAGTATCTTGGATAATGTAAAAACTATATAATCATTTGTTTTGTTTTTTGAGAAAATTTAAATATTAACTTCCCACTGAAAGGCTTTACTGCCCTAGTTCTTGGCCAGTAGTTTTTTTTGCCTGACATTTGTGTTTTACCTCTTGGTAGAAGATTAAGTGTGGCATGAGGTCTAACTGTAATTAGAACGTATTGAACTATGTGCTTACCTTTGTTGTCAGCACGAAAAAACCTAGTATCTAAATGCTGTCAAGCAGAACATGCCTGCTCTCAGCCACAAATAACGTGAGAGAAGCCCTTTCCTAACTAGACTCCACTACCAAAGCTAGTACTAGTTCGTTGGCACTCGGGACTTTCACCTGGCCCTGGGTTACTGCCTTGTAGGGGCAAGCAGCACTCTAGCAGAAGCTGTTTGGAATGGGTTTACTAAGAAAATCATGCAAACTGATTTCATGATGATTCACTTGGTGCTTGTGTTTTCAATTGGTTAACCAGTTTTCTTTCCTTTGTGGTGTATGATGGGATCTGCACTAGACAGAGGTAACCGGTTGGATAGCTGTATATCTGTATGCTGGTGTTTTGGTGCTTGTTCGTTTAGTTGTATGGTACTCCTCCTGAAGTTATGCTTGCAGTGCTGCCTCTTATTTTGTGCTTGCATGACGTTATTTGATTGCGCTTTGTTGGTTTGAGTTCTGAAAACCTCCTGTTTCTTTTTTTGGTACTCCAGAATAACTCTGAACAGCTTTAGTTGGTCCAGAACTATGAAAACCAGTTCCAAGTCTAACTCTTCGGTGGATCCTTTTCAGTTTTTTAAAATCTCTTCAATGTCACTACTATTATGGTTTGGTCAGGATTTCCAAAAACAGGATAGGTTTGCTTAAACACCAAGGAAGAGAACAGTTGCTAGACAGGCCATACGGAAGCTGTGAAAGGAAATATATACTTAGAGTAAAAGCTAGCATTTCATCAGATAGCTGAAATGTAGGCGCCTCCACCAAGGTAACAGTAAATATGATTAAATTCAATCATGCCTAAAAATTGGTGTGTGCATCTGATTTGACATTATATTTCAGAGATGCTGTTTACTTTGCATGTGGTTCTACATTCCCACACTAAGATATCTGGGATTATAAAATTAGTATTTCAGAAATTAGTTTTTTGAACATTTATGTGGCCTTGGAAATAGTTGTTTACCTCTTCATTTCTCATCACTAACGGTATAGTTCTTCTTTGACAGTTAGAACTGATTTCCTTTTAGTTTTTTCATTTGTTTGTTTTTTTTTTCTTTTTACTCCTTTATGTAGCTCTGTAGAAGAAGGTGGATTGTTTTTAAAACAAAGAAACAAAATCAGTCCTGAAGTGGGCCTGAATGTTTTAAATGGCAGCAGGTCATAAAATTGACATTATTTTCCAATTTTTGTATTAAGCCAGTGTTGAAACAAACAAAAAACATTTTTTCTTGTAATTTTCATCATCTTGAAAACTGTAAAGGATCCATTGATTTGAAATGGCCGTCAGAGAAATGCTTCTGATAAACAGCATAAAACTGTCAGAGAAGTGATGACTTGTCTCCTACTATTTGTTTTCTAATTCAGCTATTTCTTTCTTTTTTTTTTTTTTTTTTTTGTTATCTTTTGGTGGGACCTGTTCATTTAATAGAAAATTTCCCAGGAACGAGAAAAATTTGCTGATGAAGGCAGTATATTTTACACCCTTGGAGAATGTGGGCTCATATCCTTTTCAGACTACATTTTCCTTACAACTGTTCTTTCCAGTAAGTATAAACTTTTCCTTTTATTCATTTGCAAGGAGCATATGGGGATTATAAAGAGTTAAGTTAATTGGAGGGAGAAGACAAAAGTTGGTAAAGTTAATTATAAATTTCATTTGTTTTGAATTTTCTATAACATGTATAAAACCACCTGAGAAGGGGAAAGAAAAAGAAAAAGTTGTCCAGGTAAAGTTAAGAACAACAACAATGAAGTTCCATTTAACTGTCTGAGGCTGTCTTCTGTTAAGATGAATTATGTATTGCCTATTTCTGTAGCCTTCATTAACCTTACTGTTGTTGTTACTTAACCATCAAGTTGATTCTAACGCATGGCTACCCTATGTTGCTCCATAGGGTTTTCAAGGCTGTGACCTTTCAGAAGCAGATTGCCAGGTACCTCTGGGTGGGTTCTAACTGCCAACCTTTGTGCTAATAATCGAGTACTAACCATTTGTGCCACCCAGGGACTCCTTAATGTTACTGCTTCCCCAATAAGACACATACTGATCTATCATTTCCTCCACTAACGTAGAAAATTTGCTTGGCTGCCCTGATTGTGTTGAATATTCGTTTTTGCATCTTGGAGGAATACTTCTGTAGTCTCAAAACTCAAATTTGATTCATTTAGATCGCTGATGAATTTCTGATATTCTTTAAGCTAAACAACTTTGTTGATTAGTATGCTACTCTGTTTCTAAATTTCATTTCCCTTTAGTGTGACTTTTTTTTTTTTAACTATACAGGAAAAGAAAACAAAATAAATGTTCATAGCTGTCTGTGTACATTCTATTAAAATCTACCTAAATTGAACCTAAGAGTTTAGATTTGTATGTTTGAAATAGATGATTCTCAACTTTTTCTTCCTGGGACCTAACAAATGAAAATGACCAGTCCTTCCTCGCCTTTTCAAAGCTAGTCATCTAAAAATAAAAATACATACAGTTATCAATAAATGACATACACAGTTCCTGCCATGGCTGTGACCACATTTAGCCTTCCTCTGTGTAAGGATTGACAGGGAAGTGAGGAAATAGACTACTATGCCTTTCCACTACTGTCTTTGGGTACCACAGTGTCTGAATAAATTCATGTGGTGAACCAGTGCTTGAGCAATGTAAATATACATTTATTTATTACAGAGATCCAAAACAGTAAGCTAAATACAAGCACACTTATGATCTTAAATTGTGTATTATTAAAGTTGGCTATTATTTTGGTAGGGCGTGGGTTTTCGAGGCAGACTTCAATTCAAATCCTGGCCCTACCACTTCTTAGCTTTGTGGTTTGGGACAAGTCACTGTTCTTCTCTTTCATCTGTAAAATGAAGGTGGCAATCATACCAACCCTGAGTGATTGACTTGAGGATTATGTGATAGTGCATATAAAGTACCTGGTTCAGTGCCTAGCATTCAGTCACTATGCAGTCTATCTTGATTTTTATTAGCAGTTGCCATCAAGTTGACTACGACTCGTGGTGAACCCCCTGTGTGTATGCATTCATCTAATTACTTTGGTGGGTAGGAAGGGCCTTCCTTGGGATTTCTAACTGAAAACCAGCCAGAGCAGTGCAAAGGGTATCACTCAGATGATAGCGGATTGTCATATTTCTGAGTAGATGTTTTCTTTCAAAATTGATGGACTCAGTAGTGTTAAAGAAATGTCTGTCATTTTGAAGAGAAGAATATGAACGCTCTACCGTAATGAATGGACACTTGGAACCTTAAAATACTTTAGAAACTCTTCTATGTTGTCTAAAATAAAATTTGACAACTATACATAGCAAATCATTTGTTTTCCTTCCTAAATTATAATTACCTCTCTTAAAATAAAAGTAAGAAATGCTACTTTTTCAAAGAAGGCATGTTATGCAATGTAACTTCCCCATTAAATAGAGTTAATTCTTTTTATTTTAACTTTTTGGAAGTTTGATTTTTAGTTAAGCAAGAGTTTATTATACACACACTCAGAATAACAACCAATTTGGTAGAAATGTTTACAATAAGTAGTGCATGAATTTCTTACTCTTCTCTGTACGTGCAGACGTACCCTCTGATTTGGAGAATGGATGCCCTCCTACACACACACTTACACGTAAATACTTCCTAAATGTCTTTTCTGCTTTATTTCTTCCTTGGCACTTACCACTATTTAACGTTCTACATAACTTATTTGTTTATCTTGCTCATTGTTCTTCTCTCTACCTAGAATGTAAACTTCATGACAAGTAGTCGCAATGTATTACTTTGTAATGATATTCTCTACAAATGTATCTACTGTATATAAAGCATTGTGCCAGAGTAACAAAGCAAGAATATAAAATGTTTCTTTTCTCCAGAAGAAAAGTTTAGCAAACATAAGACTTGACTTTGCTGTTTATATTGAAATTGAGAACAGTCTTTGTAGCTGTTAATGTCTTTATTCTACAGACAGTATCAGTAGAGTGAGGGAAAGATGCTTTTTAATTAATTGATTTCCAAACAAGTTTGGTTTCTTATAATAATTCAAAATGTGTGTATTTATACTCTCCCTTATTCCTCATTAGTAAATTCTGTTGGTTTATACCTCATCCCTCTGATCAATTTTGATAGATTTACTTGAAGAATTTTCAGTGTGAGCCATAGCATCTACATTAAGTAGAATACCAAGTATTTATTAGATTACTGCCCATTAGTAAAATAAATTCAGATTAATTCTAAGTAAGATGAAAACCAAAAGCCAAACCCATTGCCACTGAGTCAGTTCCAACTCATAGTGACCCTATAGGACAGAGTAGAACTGCCCTGTAGGGTTTCCAAGGAGCAGTTGGTGGATTCGACCTGCCGACCTTTTGGTTAGCAGCTGAGCTCTTAACCACTGTGCCACCAGGGCTCCAAGTAAGGTGAAGAGATTATTATTACTATTATTAAATAATTTCCAAAAAGCACCAGTATATTGCTTCTGATCCTTAAAGGAGGTTAATAGGAATTGAGTGAAAATACTCACGCATGGTTATTAATGACTTAATTCTCAGCACTAACTAACCTCAGGATTAGCTGGTGGTCAGAGATTTTTCTCTACAACTAGGTGTAGAGAAGGAGCATCAAGATTTATCTTGAATGTTAAATATTTATTGATTTGGATCATTCTTGCTAATGCTAAAATTCACTAGATGATGATGTAACTTAAAATCTGGATCTTGGCCATTGACTGTTATGAAATATTTCTTTTATGCTCTTTGTCTTCATATGTGTTCTAACTGAAATTATTAACCTCAGATTGCTTGATGGGGTGATAGGAAAGCAATAATAAAACACTTACAAAAGTTGATTATTGAAATTTTCCTTACTATGTACTTTTAATCTTTCAAAAGCCACTAGGAAAATCAGAAGCAGAAAATGCTATAGCATGTCCAGTACCTAAGGCTTTAAAGTTTTGGGGGTGGACCTAATGCAAATCAGGCATAATTCACTGTATTCTAATTTTGATTCCCTCTTTAGACTTCAGAGAATCAATGCAGAAATTGAATTCAGTAGGTTTTCACTACAACTGGATTTGGTTATACTGAAAGTTAAATCACATGTTTATTGTGATGCATCTTTCTCACAAAAATATGCAAACAGTTTGAGAAATCACAATAGTATTGATAAGAAATTTTATGTTTTATTTTTCTTACCTTACTGAAGTCAAGAGCAGATCAAAAAGTGTATGTGACTTGGAGAGAATGATGCTGATCATTGCCATTCCAGCTAATGAAAATGTTATAGAGGAAAATAAGATTTTTTTTCGGTTGAGTGAAAACCTTCCCGTTGAAAAATACAGGAAAGGCCCAACAGCTGAGATCTATCAGCAGATTTAAGGCAAATCTTTTTTATTGGAACGTCAGAGTTGGAGAAGTGATAGAGAAAATTTGGTTTAGCTATTATTATTTTTTTATGTTTGGGAATTATTTGCCATTGCTAAATTGACATTATGAAGAGTAAGACAAAGCACATGAAAGGTTGATCTTTTTCAGCGTTATTTTAGCCTGTAAGAGATGCTTAGAATTAGTTTACTAGTAATTTCCTTCTCTAAAATAACCGGTTCTTATAATTAAATTCATTGATTTTATAAAAAAAAAGTGTCTTCTGTCAAAACAGCTTTTAAATGCCCCACAGGGTTTCCAAGGCTATAATCCTTACGAATGCAGACTGCCACATCTTTCTCTCATGGAGCAGCTGGTGGGAGCAGCTGGTGGTTTGAAACCACCAAATTTTTGGTTAGCAGCCAGAGCTTAACCACTGCACCACCAGAGCTCCATCGTCAAATATTTATAGATGATGTTAAATGCATTTAGCCACGTGAATTTGAGAATGCTATGCTATTTCAGTATCCCCAGCTATTAAAGAAAGTCAAAGCATTTTGACATCTTTGTATCAAAAACCACACAGGAATTTTAGTTCAGATGAGCAAAAAATAAGTGGTGTTTGTGTTTAACTCTCTCAAATCTGCCTGTGACTATACTAGAAGATTCAAATATTTTCTTTCTCTGCAAAAGAAAATTTATTCTTTGGAAACAGTTGCTTGGGACTAGTTCTGAGGGTGAACAAGACCAAGGGGAGAACAGAAACTAAAGAAGCAAATTATGACTAATAATAAAAATAAGATATAAATGTATTTTGACTCTATTTTGAAGATTTTATAACTTTGTATCTGTGAGGAAACCGTTCTCCTTATTAGCCTTTTCATATTTGTGTTTTATTTGAATAGATCTGTTTTCATATTTTTGAAAATTCTAAGAATATTGGTTATGTTACAGAAATTTGTTAAGGGCATATGATCTGGAGCTCCACCCTTTCAATATAAATAGCCAGATGGGGCTATGGCTATAAAAAGAACAGAGTATAGAATGAGGTGGTGGTCAGGAGTGTTCTCTATACTCTCTATGGGCTGATACTGCCACTAAAATTATGTCTGCATATACTTTGTCTTCTCTTGAATGGTTTATGTTGGCCTGTAAAACCTTTTACTACTTTTCCATGGAGTCAGTTCCCTATGGTAACTGAGAATCAGACAGGAACTCTAGAAGAGAAAAGAGGATGTGGTCTACCCTTGGTTCTCAGGTTCTTGAGAAGGCCTAAGCGGCAAAGCATTGGGTAAATCCAAAGGCCACATTTTCCAGTGGGAGGAAGCTGCAGGAAAAGTAAAACTGAAATAAGCTAAATTCTCTGCCTTGTAGAAAGTGCCCTAACCTTTTTTTTTTTTTTTTCCTCCCCTCACTCTTCAAATCAAAACTACCTTTCTCCTAGCATATCCCAGCTAGGATTTTATAAAATAACCATCAAAATTTTGAAACATTTTTATACTAAATTGTGAATGAGTTGTGATGTCCCATAGTAGCTCTAGAGAGATTTGCATGAAAATACTTGTTAATTCCAAATAATCTCTAATTGATCAAAGTTTAGGTAGTGAATATGATATCACTAAATAATATCTTTAGGGTAGGAAGTAGGAACTATGTCATATTGCTTTGTATCCCCACAGTACCTAACACTATATCTTGCTAATAGTAGTCATTCTAAAAATATTTGAGTGAAAGGCTTTTTGGAATGGAGCTTCTCTTGAATCTCTACTAGGTAGAAAGGAGACCCAGCCACCCATCCATCTCCATACCACCCTTGATTACACTGCCAGGCGGACCTCAGTGTACCTTTCTGCCATATTTAATCTTTCTTTCATTTCCCTGGAGCAGATTGTAGAAATTTTCGCTGATGTCAGCTCCCTTAAAACTCTTCTACCTTCTGGCGTAGCCTCCTCAGGCTCTACCCTGTCCTGTTTTTGGGGTGTTGATGGTTGAGATGACTCTGTAAGAATCAAGCCCGCAATAATTGTTTGATGATATTTAAAGACCTTTGCTTATGGTCTGTCAGCCTCAGTTTTTTCACACCGTTTGTCTCTTAGAGACTGGGCTGGAATCAAATGTATTGGTCCATCTGTGTAACTGGCATTTCCCTAAAATACAGCTGAAGTGTTCGATTATGCTTAGGCATTATCATTTGTTTCTTACCTGCTCCTGGAACAACTTTAGAAAATGTTTATTTGTTGTGCTGAGGAATTTGAGGTTACAAAAAGGGAATCAGGGTAAAACATAGTGGTTGTCATTGAAAGATCTGTGTAATCACTGCCCTTCTGGGGAAGATATCCATCAGAATTTTTCTGAATGGTTACTTAGTATTAAAAAAAAAACAAAAAACCCATTGCCATCGAGTCAGTTCCAACTCATAGCAACTCTATACGACTGAGTAGAACTGCCCCATAGGGTTTCCAAGGCTGTAATCTTTAAGAAACAGATAGCCACATCTTTCTCCCATAGAACAGGCTGGTGGGGTCAAACTACCAACCTTTCAGTTAGCAGCCAAGCACTTTCACCACTGTACCATCAGGGCTCCTTGGTTACTTGGTATACATACTAAGATGTTATATTGTTCCATGTACCCTCAGCATCCTGCCTAGTATTTAAAAACTGTTTAAAAGTAATAGTTATTCTCACTCTTTCCCTCTCTAGATATATATGCATGATGAAAGCTAGAAAATTAATTAGTATAGCTAAAATTTTCTATTTGGACACTAAATTGAAAAACCAAATAGCTTTTGGGTGACTGCCAGACCCTATCACATAAAAATAGAGTACTTCAAATGAGCATAGGTTAAGTAACAAAAACCCAATCTCTTTATTAAAGCAGCTAGTTCTAAACGTCTATGCAATAAAAATTGTATCTTGGCATAAATTGTCACTTTGGCTACTATTGAGCATATGGAATGAAGTGGAACCACATAGAATAAAGTGAAAGTCAAGCAGATGTTCGGTTGTTTTTTTTTTGTTTGTTTTTAAGATCTCTGAAGATGGGGTGGGGGTTTATCACACAGGCATGTGTCATTTAACGTAAAGATAGTAACATGCATTTGAAGACAGAATATTTCTAAAGTAGAGCATGACCTTAATGCAAGGGTAAAGCACTGGCAGACATTTTACAATCTCTCTCCCAGGAACTCTTGGGAAATACAAGCTTTTTGACATCTCTGGCATTAAATACACTTCCTTATAGCACAACTGTCAAACAACAGTGTAAGAAAGAGCAATTTAAATGAAAGACTGTTTCTGGCGGCACTCTGAAGGTCATCAAGTAACTGAGGCTGAGATATAGCTCACAGATAGCTGATGTTTCTTGTGTTCAGTGTGAAACTATAAGCCTCTCCCCCGCCCCCTTTTTTTTGGAATCAGCTGAAATGTATTTTCTGGAAAAATTATAAATGGAATAAAAGCAGTAGTTAGAATAAGAGTGCAGCTAAAGCCTTGTTGAAGAAATTCAGAAAAACTTTACAATTTTCTTACAAAGTTTTTAAACTCAGGTTCTTAACATATGTTGTTGTTGTTGGGTGCCATCCAGTCAATTTCCACTCATAGCGACCGCATGTGACAGAACAGAACTGCCCCATAGGGTTTTCTAGGCAGTAATATTTATGGGAGCAGATCACCAGGTCTTTCTTCTGCGGAGCCCCTGGGTGGGTTCACACAGCCAACTTTTCAGTTAGTAGCCAGACGCTTAACCATTGAGCCACCAGGGTGCCTTTCTTAACATGTAGTGTTTCATATTATTTTAAAAAACCTTGCCAATTGCCATTAAATAAGTATGTCATACTGAGATGCCATAAAGAATAAGGAGCTCTTATTTAGCCATTGTAGAACCTGTATGTAATAGTGAACCCATAGTAACTGTCTCATATCATTGTTTTAGGGTTTTCAAATAAAAGCAAGACTGAGTCAGTATAAATTTTAAGTTTGTTTTGAGAACATACATTAAATTTCTAAGTGTTTTTTCTTTATAGTTAGAATTTGTTAGAGTAGAAGCTTGGGTATTCTAACCAGATCCTTCTAATAAGTGCTGCTGGGAAGAGCAACTTATGTGCCCCCCTCCCCAATCCTATTTTAATGGAGTCCTGGCTACCCTGTGACTGACTGTAGACCAGTAAATCACAGGATATGGGTTTGTCTAGGAGCTGTACAAAGTGTAGGCATCTTGGCTGTACCTTGCATCTTGGACAGCTTTACTCCCAGGTCTGCCCTAAAGTTAAACTGGTTAAACTCAGTCCCAAAACCGCGTGATGTGTATTCTTTCCTAAACTTAAACCACTTGCAAAATCTAAAGGGCTCCAAGAGATTGGGATAAAAAACAGGATTGATTACCTTTTTTGGAGAGGTAATTTATTGTTTTTCTTCTCATTTGACTACCAAATCCATAATGTTCCCAAAACCATTTGTTATATCCAGAAGTAACTGTTGGAATTGACATTTAAATTTAATTGACTATACAGTATGGGAGCCCTGGTGGTGCAGTTGTTAAGAGCTACAGCAAGCTACAGCTGCTAACCAAAGGATCAGTAGTTCGAATCTACCAGCCGCTCCTTGGAAACTCTGTGGGCAGTTCTGCTCTGTCCTGTAGGGTTGCTATGAGTCAGAATCGACTTGATAGCAACGGGTTTGGTTTTTTTTTCTTAATATAGTATTATCCTTGAAGTCCTGGTGGCACAGTGGTTAAGAGCTCGGCTGCTAACCAAAAGATCAACGGTTCAAATCTACCAGCCGCTCCTTGGAAACTCTCTGGGGCAGTTCTACTCTGTCCTATAGGGTCGCTATGAGTCGGAATCAACTCGACGGCAGTGGGTTTGATTTTGGCTTTTATACAGTATTGGTGAGAGCATAAATTATTGTCATAATTTTTTAGAATCTTGACAGTGATTATCAAACATTTTCATAAATTTTGCCCCCAAAATTCCATTTCTGCAAGTTTAGGCTAAGAAACTAATTGCATATATAAGCATGTTGATGGTTGAAAAATAAATTAGAAAGAACTCAAGTATCAAACAAATGGTTTAACAAATTATAATACATTTATGCAGTGAAATTCTATATAGCTGTTAATATAATGTATGTAATGCACGGATTAGCATGGAAAAATGTTCACAGTGTACTGATGAGTCAAAACGTACATATGGTATGATACTGTAATTACATACATGCATACACATACATACATAAATGTGTAAGTATGTGTGTCTGTGTGTATGCATTAAAAAAAAAGAAAAGAAAATAGTCTGGATAATTGCATTTCTGATCTGTCAGGAAATACTGTCAGCTCTACCTTGAAATAATCCAGAATCCAGAATATTCACTACACTCACTGCTTCTACCCTTGTCCAAGACACCTCATAAGTCACTTGGATTATTTCAATACCTTCCTATTTGGTCACCTTGCTTCCAACCTTGCTTCCCTACAGCCCATTCTCAGCACATTTAAACTTAAATAAGATGGTATCATTCCTCTGCTCAAAATCCCCCAAGGATTCAAATCTCACTCAAAATAAAAGCCAAAGTTTTTATAGTAGCATGTAACGTCTTGCGTGCTCTCCCCACCACCATCCTTTTCAAGGGAAACATGAATATTGGTAAGCGCTATAATTCTCTACACTGTTTTTCTTTTTTCTTTTAGCCACAGAGAAAAAATAGGTAGCTACTCTAATTATTGCTGATTAATAACAGTTACAGGTGTTTGGGGTGGTAAGCATTGTTATTAAACTTTTCTGATGGTTTTGAAACTTCTTTTTTTTCTTTTTTTTTTTAATACCTGTTTGCAAAGCCTGTCTTTCAATTATGTCTGTGTTTGCTGGAACCATAGAATTCCAGAAGTCCGTTTTACTGGCACCTTATTGTACGGAAATAAAAAAAAGGAAAAGGTGTTAGAGTCTTATAGTTCAAAAATATAGAGGCTTAGAGCTATAGTTAAATGTATTTATGTACCTAGAATACCTCCATAGGCCAAATACTTTGGATATCTAATCTGTTATGTGGAACCAAATGGGTCACATTAACTCCTTGAAGCCCCTGAGATAATTGCATAATTCCTGTGCTCATTCAGCTGTCCCAAAGTTGCTCTTAAGCTAAGTGAATATGAATTCATGAGAGAGAAGGTATTGGATGCCTCACACTGAGCAAAGCAACCATCCAAAACCCAGACTTATAAAGCAAGTAAATTAATGGGTAATTATTTTCCCCACAGGAGTCACTGCAGTGTTTCCTTAAATAGTTTCTTTTCAAGTCTAGGCTGTGTGTAAAGTAATATTCAAGTAATATTTGAGTCTAATGAAAAGAAATTGTCTTACAGACGAGAGAATAACAAGTTATCTGTTGGAGTTTATTGCAAAATAGGTGAATGATCTAACTTGTTCCAGCATTGGAGATGAAAATACTGAAAGTAGAGCGTTGTTTTATCCTAATGCCATCGTTCTCACAGATAGGGTAATTTGCCTTCTTGTTCTACACTAAACGCATTGGGAAATCCCTCTTTGGTCTTTTGTAAGACTAACCCTAGTCATAATTCTGTTTTGTGGTTGACTCTCTGGGCTTTCCTGTGGTGAAAATTGGTTAGACACATGGGGCTTCCTTCTTCCTTGATCTCCTTCTGCCAGTGGGAAGAAGCACTTAGAATCTGGACCAAGATAAATTAAGAGAAAAAGAGTGGTCTTTGGTAAAATGTTAAAGTAGACTAACTTCTCTGCCTCTTAGGAAATTCTTCATCCAACAAAATTACTTTGTTCCTTTTGTTGTAACAAGGAGACACAGACACACACACCACTAGCAGTATATATGCAGTGTAAGTGTAATTTAAAATAAGTTCTCTTGGGAAAACTCACAAGCAGAGAAGCAACAACATGACCTAGTCCCATCCTCTTGCCATTTATTAGGGAGGTGTGCTTGGTTGGGGCAGACACTGCTAGACTGAGCACATCATGGAAAGGGCTGCAAGCAGGAGACCTTGTCCCTTTACCTCTCCTGTAATTACAGGGGTAGGAGGCAAGGAACTTCCAGGAGGATGTGTAACATTGGGAGCTTCCTGGTTGAGAAAATGGTCTTATTAGAAACAGGGAGCCTCCACACATCCCTCTGGGTGGTGTCAGCCTCTTTTTCCATTCAGCTAATTCAGATCTATAAAGCCAGCTTTTTGCTAAGCTACCAAAAGGGACATCTGCATTTGTCTCTCGTCACCCTTTATTCCAAAAATCAAAATTACGTTTCTTATAACACAACAAAATTTAAAAATTTTTAAATCTTTAGATGAGATGAATTCACACTGTTAGGGACCTATAAGTTCCCGTATTAATTCTAGAAATATTTTCAAGAAGGTACTTGTAAATCCAGAAGACTCCCTAAATAATGGAGGCTCATTCAGTGGATGTGGTAGCACTCTTATAGGATCCTTGAGAATAGGAATATGACCTGATGTTGAATCCCCAGAATTTTCTTAAAGATGAATGGATAAAGTCTTGATATCTAGTGCCTTTTACAAATTATATACTGAACTTGTCAGCTAAAACATCTTTTATATCACAGCTACCTATAATACCATAGAATCTGCCTGGTCATATAGCCCATGAAGTAAGGCTACTTGTACCACAGCTTGGCCCTGCTGCAGAACCCTTTCCTGCTCTTGGCCTCAGGCAGAGATGGTGCTCACAATACTGAGGAAGCCAGCACAACTTGTGCAAGGAAAGGTCTTGGAAGCTCCATAGATACATCCAAACTTTCTGAGAGACCGAATTGCTGGTTTGAGGGCTGTGGAGACCATGGTCTCGGGTAACATCTAGCTCAAATGGCATAACATAGTTTATAAAGAAAATGTTCTACATTCTACTTTGGTGAGTAGCGTCTGGGTTCTTAAAAGCCTGTGATCGGCCATCTAAGATACTCCACTGATCTAACCCCTTCAGGAGCAAGGAAGAATGAAGAAAACTAAAGATATAAGGGAAAGATTAGGCCAAAGGACTAATGGACTACATCTACCACAGCCTCCACCAGACCGAGTCAGTACACCTGGAAGGTGCCCAGCTACCACCACTGACTGCTCTGACAGATATCACAATAGAGGGTCCTGGACACAGCTGGAGAAAAATGTAGAAAAAAATTCTAACTCACAAAAAAAGACCAGACTTACTGGCCTGAGAGAAACTGGAGAGACCCTAAGAGTGTGGCTCAGTAATGAAGTCACTCCTGAGGTTCACCCTTCAGCCAAAGATTAGACAGGCCCATAAAACAAAAAGAGTCTAAAGGGGCACGACAGCCCAGGGACAAGGACTAGAAGGCAGGAGACAGGAAAGCTGGTAATAGGGAACCCAAGGTCGAGAAGGGAGAGTGTTGACATGTCGTGGGGTTGTTAACCAATGTCATAAAACAGTATGTGTACTGTTTAATTAGAAATTTGTTCTATAAACCTTCATCTAAACTACAATTTAAAAAAAAAGATCATTAAAAACAAAGTAATTTAGCATAGAGTTTTAGCCTTGTTAGGTGTATTGATACATGTAAGCTGGGCTTATGAAATTTGTTTTTTTGTTGGTATAACTAACTTCAGGGATATTTTTATTAAAAAATAATAAATTTATGCTGAAACACTGCACAAAAATTTTATAGACAGTCATTTTGGTGTCACCTCCTCTGACAGGGTCACCTGGTGTGGTCCACACTCTTTGCACCCCACTAGTGACGCCACTGAATGGCAGTTTATCAAGTGGCAATTGAAATCATAAAGCTCATTTAAAAACGTTCATAGGGATAAAAGACAAAGTACAGAGGGAATGAAAATAAGGACTTTTCGCTTCTCTCCAAGTGGTAATTTAGTTATTTGTGGAAAGTATGTGATAGTAAACGATAGGCTGATATTATTAAAAAAAAAAAGATGGTGCTCAGTCAATGATCCACAGCAGTATTCCCAAGTCTAAAATATACTGCGTCTCAAAGCCTAAGAGCCAGATGTTTTGATTCTTAGTGGTGAGAGGTGTGAGATGCAATAATTTATCCTTTATTTTGGAAGGGATGTCCCAGTGTAATCCACACCTCTGGAACCCTAACAACTTTACTGACATAGTGGGCACCTGAGTCCTCAGTGTTTCTCTCCCACCTTCTAGAGCACATGTATCTCCCCAAAGTCTCCAGTGTACTTGCTATTTGGTATTCATTTGGTCTAATTAAAATGATGTCATTGATATGGGGAGTAATGTGATGGCCTGCAGAATGTCCAGACAGTCCGATCTAATTTAACTAGATTATAACAGAAGGAGAATTAACCTATCCCTGGGTAAAACCATAAATGTGCTGTTGTCCATCTGATATGAATGTGAACTCCTTCAGCTCTGTATTCTTGATAGGGATGGGGGTTAAAAAAAACCTTTCACCAGATCAGTGGCTGCATAACACGTACCAACATAACATAAACTGCCATTCATGGCATCACTGGGGGGGTGCGAAGGGTGTGGACCACACCAGGTGACACTGTCGGGGTGACACCAAAATGACTGTCTATAAAATCTTTGTGCAGTGTTTCAGCAAAGGCCATGTTAATTTGCTCTAGCAGAGATACCACATTTGGCACAGCACCTGCAGTTGGGGCTACTGATGGATTAAATTTGTAGTAGTCTACTGTCTGCGTATTACATGGGTCAGACTGGTCAATTAGATGGGTACATCCTTTAGTTTTTTTAGAGTGGTACTAATCTCTCCATTACCTTTGTGCTAAGGAGGTTCTCTGACTTTGATATTTTGCCTTAAATTGGGAATTAATCACCCTCAGCCTTTCATAGTCTTTCTCCAGCTCAGTGGTTCTCAAACTTCAGTGTGTATCAGAATCACCTGAAGAATTCCTTAAAACACAGATTGCTAGACCCCATGCCCAGAGTTTCTGACTGAGTATTTACATTTGTAATAAATGACCAAGTAATACTAGGGGTGGGAGAGTGGGAACCACACTTTTTAGACTGCTCTCCCAATGCATTGATAGTGAGTGCCCAGCAAGAGCTATCCAGTTCTCTTGTCCTTAAAACTACTACTTCTCCCAATCCCCTTGAACACCTTAGGTATCGCACCTGCCAGTGCATTCCTGTCCACCATTATTTCATTCCAGTTCACCATAGGAGAAAGTTTTAACAATTTCACTGATACAGCATGCCAGAGGTTATTCATTCTCTACCCACCGCCAGCGATGGGGTCCTCATTGCTACAAAGATCCATCTCCAAAATACTATCTTAGAGTCTGCTTCCTTGCACCACTCCTGGCACCAACTGTCTTAGGTGGGGTTCCTGGAGAAATAGCCTATGAGATGGAGGTTTACATACGGGACGTTTGTGAGGAGTGCTGTCAGCAACAACATTTGTGAGGGAATGAAAGTATCAGGATTAGGTAGAAGGAGAAGTTGAACTGCAGTGCAGTTGCGATGAAGACCTCAGCTACTTCCATTGGGGAGTTCTGGAAAAGAGAATCATCCCCTTTTGAGGGAAGGGGGTCAGACCTTTATATGCCTCTTTTGCATGGACTAGTCATTGGATGTGGGCTGTCCCTAGGGCAGGGCTAGGACCTCAGGCTCGCTTGTGACCTTGGGAATAGTGACTCCTTTTTGCTGAGAGCTATTCCTAAGAGGAGAGCTTAGCTGTGAGCTGTTGGTAGCCAATACTTTCAGCACCTGGGGGAATGAGTACCTCAGTACAGAAGGGGGAATCTGGGCAGCCTACCACAGTATTCCACCTGACCACATTCCTGGCCATCAGTAGATGGACATATTCATTAGTCGTCCATTTCTGACAAGGGTGTTACATCAGAAGTGGAAACTTCTTCCTAGACTCTGCACTTCTAACTAAGAACACTCCTTTCACTACCACACTGGATCCTATCCTCTGCCCTCCTCTCAGAATCTTACATTGCTGATTATCCTTTTTCTCTTGTATACTCAAACACTCTCCCTCTCAACTGAATCTCCTTAGCTTCTAAGTATATCCATTAAAAAATAAAATTAAACCTTCCTTAATCTCCATATGTCCCCTAATTACCACCGTCTCTTCTTCCCATTACAGTAGATATTCTTGAATTATCTGTACTCACAGTCTCCATTTCACTATCTTTTGCTCATTCTTCCCACCACTCCAGTGTAGCTTCAGCCCGCATAATTACCGAAAACCAAAAACAAACAAACAGAAAACCACCAACCTTGTTGTTAAGGTAATCAAGATGACCTCTTTTGTTGATAAGACATCTAAACATTTTCTAATCTTCATTTCACTTGACCTTTCACTTCCTGCCTTCTTGAAACTCTCTTCTCCCTGGTTGGTTTTTTTTTTTTTTTTTTTTTATCTCTTGGTATACTATTTCTTGTCTCCTTTGCTACCTCACCATCCTACATCCAACCTTTAAATGTTGACATTTTTCAAGGCTTACTCTGTTATTACTTGCCATCGAGTCAATTCAAATTCATCATGAACTCGTGTGCAGATTAGAACTGCTCCATAGGGTTTTCAAGGTTGTGCCCTTTCAGAAGAAGATCGCCAGGCCTGTCTTCAAAAGGGCCTCTGGATGGCTTCAAACCACCAACCTGTCAGCTGGTAGTCGAGCACTTAACTGTTTGCTAACCATTTATGCCACCCAGGAACTTCCAAAGCTCTAGGCTCTCTTTTTATTCTACTCTAGTTGATTACATCTGTGACTTCAGTTGACATCTTTATGCTAACAACTCTCAACTGAAACCTCTCCTCTAAAGATAAAAAGATAAAGATATCCAACTGCCAATTTATCTCCATATAGATGTTGCCCAGGCTCAACACATCCAGCGTTGACTACTTCCTCTTATTGCAAATGTGGCACCACCATCCACCTGTTAACTATGTCAGAAACTGGAGCGTTATCATCTTCATCTGCCGTTTCTAATCAATCAAGTCCACAATTTAAACTCCTTGATATCATTTTTATGTATGTGTGAAAATATACACATAAAACATATATCATTTAAACAATTTCTACATGTGTAATTCACTGACACTGGTTACATTCTTCATGTTGTGCTGCCTTTCTCTATATCATTTTCCAAATTATTTCATCATAATTAACATAAACTCACCTTTCCCTGAGCTTCTCATCTAACCTTTTGAGTTGCTATTGTCAATGTTATCACATACAGATAATTCTTTAAAAGAACACAATGTTCAGGCAAGCATTCTGTACTAATTAAGCTAAACTATTGTTTGGTTTAAAGATGGCTGCAGGATATAGTTTTGGTTGAAGGTTTAAAGATGTCCTCAGGGCAGTAGTTTCATCCAGTCTCAGTGGCTCCAGAAAGTCTGGCTCCTAAATATGTCTTGAATCTCAGCACTTCCCTCCCTCTCCCATCACCATCACCAATTAATTACTTCATGCTTTTATTTATTGCATTTAACTCTCTAATCCATCTAGAATTTATTTTAGCACATGGTAGGAGATTGTTAGTCAGCTTTTGAATTAAGAATTATTGGTAGTAGTTTGGAGAGACAAAGTATTGTTTCTAGAAGGAATCAAGTGCAGAACCGATAGATTTAAAAAATTACTAGTGATGATATGAGTTTTTGAAATCTTGAGCTGAAATTCAGCTATTGAAAACTTCTAAAGAGATCGTCAAATGATCACACTTCCCAGTTGTGTTTCAAAATAATTTGATAAGTAAACAAAATGGGTATAAAATTTTCAGCATATAATGAAAGTCAACAAAAAAATTGTTTTTATGATTAATTTTGTTAATTGACTTCTTTAACTTCCTTTATAGAGAAAAGTAAACTGTGACTCCTCTGAGGGCAAGAAATTTTGTCTTATATTTTCATCCCAAGGCCATAAATATTAGTTATTTTATCCCCAATATCATAAATATTAGATGAATGAGTTAATGTCTTAGAGAATTCCTGAAGCTTAAAGCCTCTATTCAAAGCAAAGGAGATGAGCTCAGTGTTATGTATAGCATAAGAACCAGCCTATCTGTTATAATCATTATAGTTTTTATGCAGTACATTGCTGGAAGCAGGATTTGTGTTTGTTTAAATATGACTATAAATTGTTCTGTGATAGTGTCTTACTTAAGGATGTAATCTTAGAGTCTTCAAGCTTAAGATATTTTCTAATTATTGGTTTAATTATTGGATCCTATTGGCCCTTTATAGCAAAGGACATCCCTTTCTAGTTTATTCAATCTTTTATCTTTCATCCTAACAGCCATCTGTGAGAGTGAACTCTGGATCCATGCCATTAAGATTTAAATCCCAGCTTTAGCTACGTAAGCCTCGATTTCTTTATGTGTAAAATGGTGATAACTACTGGTACCAGTACTACCACCTTATAGGGTTGTTCTAAGTAACATACAAGTTACTTTGAACAGTACCTGATACAGGGTAGGCCCTCAGTAAATGTTACTTATTATATTTATACTAGTATTTTCCAAAAACCTCACTGATTATGCATGTGGGGAGTAGATCTAGGTGTAGACTTGGGCATAAACCCACCTCAAATCCTAAATCCTCTGTAGGCTTCCGTGATAACTATAGACTTATCTTAATTTCCCCTGAGCTCAGAAGAACTACATGGTGCCCAGCTACCACCACCAACCGCTCTGACAGGGATCACAATAGATGGTCCCAGACAGAGTGGAAGAAAAATGTAGAACAAAATCCAACTTCACAAAAAAAGACCAGACTTACTGGTCTGACAGAGACTGGAGGAACCCTTGAGACTATGACCCCTAGACACCCTGCTGTGGGGATATGTGCCATTAAAATATGGATGTATAAAGGCCTCTATGCTGCACAGCATGTTGAGACTTGTCCCCAACATGTTGAGACTTGTCATGACTTGTTTTTCCAAACCCGTTACTGATGGGCTTGTTTACCTGAATTCCTCCTCCCTTGCCTGAAACTTATTGTTAGTCACCCAAAGCCCATTGTTCTGTTATATGCTTCACTGTTTGCTGTATTGACTATAAAATAAACTCCTGGGACTGAAGCCGAGGTTCGACTCCTCAGAGTGACCCTCCTGGCCCCACTTCTCTGTAAGAGTTGTGGCATTGGTTACTGTCTCCGCAGCCCCGACAACCGTGGCCGCTGCGACACCCTGCTAACTCAGACCTGAAGTCACTCCCAAAGTCCCCCTTTCAGCCAGAGATTAGATAGGCCTATAAAGTAAACAGTAACACACATGAGGAATGTGCTTCTCAGTTCAGTCAACTATGTGAGACCAAATGGGCAACACTTGCCCAAGAGCAAAGACGAGAAGGCAGGAAGGGACAGGAAAACTGGACGAGTGGACACGGGGAACCCAGGGTGTAAAGGAAAAGGAGGAGAGTGCTGACACATTGCAGGGATTGCAACCAATATCACAAAACAATTAGTGTACAAATTTTTGAATAAGAAACTAATTTGTGCTGTAAAAGTTCACCTAAAGCACAATGAAATTAAAAAAAATCATTCAGTTAGTAGAAACTATAGATCAAGAGGGAAGAGGAGTAATTAAGAAGATACTTTGGGACAGCTTGTTGAGTATTTTAGTTTCCCAGTTTATAAATGCATTACATTCTTTTTTTTTCCCATACAAAAATTTATACATACATTGTTATATGACTCTAATTGCTCTCCCCATACTATGACAGCACACTCCTCCTTTCCACCCCTGATTCCCCATGTCCATTCAACCAGCTCCTAACCCTTTCTGCTTTCCCATCTCACCTCCAGATGGAAGCTGCCCGTTTAATCTCTTGTATCTACTTGAGCTAAGCGGGACACTCCTCACGAGTATCACTTCATGTCCCATAGTCCAGTCCAATCCCTGTCTGAAGAGTTGGCCTCCGAAATTGTTTTAGTTCTGGGCTGATAGACAATCCAGGGGCCATGATTTCCAGGGTTCCTCCAGTCTCAGTCAGACCATTAAGTCTGGTCTTCTTACTAGAATTTGAGTTCTGCACCCCACCTTTGTCCTGCTCCATCCGGGACTCTCTGTTGTCTTCCCTGTCAGGGCAGTCATTGGTGGTAGCCAGGCACCATCTAGTTCTTCTGGTTTCAGGCTGATGAAGTCTATGGTTTATGTCTCTAGGGCTACTACTTTCCTTGTGTCTTTGGTGTACTTCATTCTCCTTTACTCCAGGTGGTTGGGACCAGTTGATGCATCTTAGAAGGCTGCTTGCAAGCCTGTGAGACCCCAGATGCCACTCACCAAAGTAGGATGCAGAACATTTTCTTAATAAACTTTGTTATGCCAGTTGACCTAGATGTCGCCTGAAAGCATGGTCCCCAGACCCCTACCCTTGCTACTCTGTCCCTCAAACTGTTTGACTGTATTCAGGAAACTTCTTAGCTTTGGTTTAGTCCAGTTGCTGACTTCCCCTGTACTGTGTGCTGTCCTTCCCTTCACCTAAGATAATTCTTATCTACTATCTAGTTAGTAAATAACCCTCACCCTCCCTCCCCACCCTCGTAACCATCAAAGAATGTTTTCTTCTGTGTTTAAACCTTCTTGAGTTCTTATAATAATGGTCTTATACAATATTTGTCCTTCTGTGACTGACTAAATTCATTCAGCGTAATGACCTCCAACTTCCTCCGTGTTATAAGATGTTTCATGGTTTCATTGTTGTTCTTTATTGTTGCTTAGTATTCCACTGTGTGGATGTACCATAGTTTGTTTATTCATTCGTCTGTTGATGGGCACCTAGGTTGTTTCCATCTTTTTGCTACTGTGAACAGTGCTGCTATGAACATGGGTGTGCATGTATCTATTTGTGTGACGTCTCTTATTTCTCTAGGATATATTCCAAGGAGCAGGATAGCTAGATCGTATGGTACTTCTATTTCTAGTTTTTAAGGAAGCACCAAATCGATTTCCAAAGTAGTTGCACCATTTTACGTTCCCACCAACAGTGTGTAAGTGTTCCAGACTCTCCATAACCTCTCCAGCATTTATTATTTTGTGTTTTTTGGATTAATGCTGGTCTTGTTGGGGTGAGATGATATCTCATTGTAGTTTTGATCTGCATTTCTCTAATGGCTAATGATCGTGACCATTTCTTCATGTGTCTGTTAGCCGCCCGAATATCTTTTTTGGTGAAGTGCCTGTTCATATCCTTTGCCCGTTTTTTAATTGAGTTATTTGTCTTTTTGTTGTTTAGGTTTTCCAGTATCTTGTAGATTTTAGAGATTAGACGCTGATGAGATTTTTGTAGCCAAAAATATTTTCCCAGTCTGTAGGTTGTCTTTTGACTCTTTTGGTGAAGTCTTCTTTTTTTTTTTTAACATTGAACTTTTTTTTTTTTTTTCTTATTGTACTTTAGGTGAAGGTTTACAGAACAAATAGTTTCTCATTAAACAGTCAGTACACCTATTGTTTTATGACATTGGTTAATAACCCCACGACATGTCAACCATCTCCCTTCTCAACATTTTTTCTTTTTGGTGAAAATATACGTAGCCAAAGATACACCATTTCAAAAATTTCTACATGCACAGTTCAGTGACAGTGATTGCATTCTTCTATTTGTGCTGCTATTCTCACTTTAGAGAAAGGTTTACAGAACAAAATAGTTTCTCATTAAACGGTTAGTACACATGTTTCCCTATGACAATGGTTAACAACCCCACTACATGTCAACACCGTCCTTACTCAACCTTGGGTTCCCTATCACCAGCTTTCCTGTCCCCTTCTGCCATCTAGTCCTTGTCCCTGGACTGCTGCGCCTCATTAGTGCCATTTTGTTTTATGGGATTTGGTGAAGTCTTTTGATGAGCGTGTTTGATTTCTAGGAGCTCCCATTTATCTAGTCTCTCTTTTAGTGCTTGTGCATTGTTACTTAATGGTTCGTATTGTGTTTTTGCCATATGTTAGGGCTCCTAGCATTGTCCCTATTTTTTCTTCCATGATCTTTATCGTTTTTGATTTTATATTTAAGTCTTTCATCCATTTTGAGTTAGTTTTTGTCATGGTGTGAGGTATGGGTCTCGTTTCATTTTTTTGCAGATGGATATCCAGTCATGCCAGCACAATTTGTTAAA
>NW_004444042.1:8019682-8068798 GCF_000243295.1 Trichechus manatus latirostris
TGAGTTACAATTATGCTCTACATCCTTCTCCAGCTCTATCCGGAACCCTCTGTTGTGATCCTGGTCAGAGCAGTCAGTGGTGGTCGCCGGGCACCATCTGGTTGTACTGGACTCTGTCCAGTGGAGGCCTTGGTAGCTGTGGACAATTGGTCCTTTGGACTAATCTTTTCCTTTTATCCTGTTCTCTTTATTCTCCCTTGCTCCCGAAGGGATGAGACCAGTGGAGTATCATAGATGGCCGCTCACAGGCTTTTAAGACCTCAGACACTACTCACCAAGGTAGAATTATGTCTACATTTTTAAAGTCCCTCTTTTTTGTTTTAATGTTGTCGTCTTTTACATGTTGACATCTGTTTCCCTGTTTTCAGTGTTTAGTTTTGATTTACTTTTGTGACTTCCCTATCTGGGTTGATATCTGGTTGCTCTGTCCTGTGTTCTAGTCTTGGGTTGTTATCTGATGTTACTGATTTTCTAACTGGAGGACTCCCCTTAGTATTTTTTGTAATTTTGGTTTGGTCTTTGCAAATTCCCTAAACTTCTGTTTATCTGGTAATGCCCTAATTTCACCATCATATTTGAGAGACAGTTTTGCTAGATATATAATTTCTTGGCTAGCAGTTTTTTTCCTTCAAGGCTTTATATATGTCATCCCATTGTCTTCTTGCCTGCATGGTTTCTGCTGAGTAGTCCGAGCTTCTTCTTATTGACTCTCCTTTGTAGATAACTTTTCGTTTATTCCTAGCCGCTCTTAAAATTTTTTCTTTATCTTTGGTTTTGGCAGATTTGATTATAGTATGTCTTGGTGACTTTCTTTTGGGATCTACCTTATGTGAGGTTCGATGAGCATCTTGGTTAGATATCTTGTCATCTTTCACGATATCAGGGAAGTTTTCTGCCAACAAATCTTCAACAATTCTCTCCGTATTTTCTGTTATCATCCCAGTTCTGGTACTCCAGTCACTCTTAGATTATTCCTCTTGATAGAGTCCCACATAATTCTTAGGGTTTCTTCATTTTTTTTAATCCTTTTATCTGACTTTTCCTTAATTAAGTTGGTGCCAAGTGCTTTCTCTTGCATCTCACTAATTCTGACTTCCATTACCTCAGTTCTGCTCCTGTGACTTTCTGTTGAGTTGTCTAATTCTGAAATTTTATTGTTAATCTTCTAGATTTCTGATTGCTGTCTCTCTATGGATTCTTGCAGCCTGTTAAATTTGTCGTTATGCTCTTCTCTAATCTTTTTAATTTCCTCTATTGCGTGTTCTGTGTTTTGCTTAATTTCCTTCCTAATTTCTTGAAGAGTTCTGTATATTAATCATTTGTATTCTGCCTCTGGTAATTCCAAGAAATTTTTCCTCCTGAAAAATTCTTTATTTTGGGAGCTTGCTGAAGCCATCATGGATTGCCTCTTTATGTGATTTGATATTGACCATTATCTTCGAGCCATCAATAAGTTATTATATTTATTTATTTGATGTTTGCTTACTGTGTCCTAGCTTCTTGTTTTGTTTTGATATGCCCAAATCAGCTGATCGTATGAGCTAGTTTGATTATTGACACCTTTGAAGCTCTGTTGTGTTGTGGCCAGGTGGTTAGATCTGCTACTAGGTATGTGAGCTCAGGAGTCTGCCCACTCCTCCTGTATGGATTCAGCTCAGGTGCCCAGGTTGATAGCCACCAAGTGTGCAGTGTAGGCTCTCACTTACAGTCCTAGACAGGCATGGGTGATTGGTGTAGGCCCAGGCATCTGGCTGCAGCAGGGGGACACACTCTGAGCAAGGCAGGGGGCTGATGGCCGCCCCCGAGTGTCCAGGAGGAAGGTGTGTCCTGTTCCCTAGAGCGCGTAGGTGGGTGGGTTTTGCAGCGGGACTATGAGCACCTAATGCTGTTGGCTGTAAGGACCGAAGGGCACCTCTTATTCATGGGCCCCTATCTCAGGTGGCTAGGTGGCGTGGGTAGAGCCACCAGTCCTCAGGCCCCTGATGTGGGTAGGTGAAGACCCTGCTTAATGAGCAAAGCAGTGTCAAATATCAAGAACCTGCCACTTCACAGCTGAAACAGTTGAAGTTAGCGTTCCTGTATATATCCTGTTGTACTGCGGTAATGAGGGGCTACACTGTTGAGATGGGCCCACACAAGTCTATTTAGGGGAAAAGGCACTCAAAGTCCATGGATCCCTTATGCTTAGGCAAAGGATCTGTGCCTACGCTGGGTTCCTAGCTTAGGGGAGCTGGCAGTTTATTTTTTCCCCTCTTAGTTAGTTTGTTCACTCTCCCAGGCAAGGAGATAGCTCTGGGCATGTGTGGATCCTGCTTCCAGCCCAGGGGACTTGGCAATCGCTGAAGCCGGTTGGGCCCAGTGCAGAGCAGGGAGCACGGAGGTAAATGGGAGAGAGGTTTTTCCCTAAGGGGGCTGTTTTTGATCCACACGGTAAGCCCTACGCAAGTACTTACATTTCGCTGATGAGGGCTGCTTCTCAGTGGTTCTGGGTGGCCGTGTAGACTCTGGTGCTGGGTCTCTCCTGGTGTGGAAAATGCGCCTGCCAGCACCGCTGCTTGCGTGCCTCACCACTCACCCATGAGCTGCTCAGGAGTGAAGGGTTTGGGCTCTTACCAGGTCAGGTCTGGCAACTCCTCGCTGCTTCCAAACCGTCTCTCCCTCCCACTGCCACTCAGTATGGTTCCTCAACTCTACCTTTGATGTTCTGGGCTCCCAGATTGCCGTGTATAATCGAATCACTTGTTTTTTCAGGTCTTTGTTGTAAGAGGGTCCACCGGAAGCATCTGACTACTCTGCCATCTTGGCCCTGCCTCCTAAATGCATTACATTCTTAAGAGGATATTTTATTAAGAGCAAAAAAAGAAATTAATAGAGCTTTCCTTCTCCATGCTACTTCTAAAGGAGAAACAGAAAGAGTTAAGGAATGAAACTTTTTCCATAAATCTATGTGATTGTTTTTCCTTGCACTTACTCATGCAGTTTTCCTCAGTAAAAGGCAATGAGTTTGGGACACTGTTTTGGCAGAACAATAAAATAAAATTTTTATTTCCTATTTTTGCTTAGGAGCCTAAAATTGAAATTTTCATTTAGTCTTTTTAATAATTGTCAATTGATCCAATCATGATTCTTTCCTTTGTAATGTGTTTCCATGATGTCTAACATAGAATTATGTACTAATTAGGCACTATTGAAATCATTTTATTGACTTTTGCATATTTATTGTATAACTGAACACATTACTATTAATAGTTTTTAGTTTGGGGTTTATTTTCTTGAAAGTTTTTGGAAGATGGTTATATAATCTGCAAATAATAACTTTCCCCCTCCTTTTTAACATGTATGTTTTATTTTATTTCATTATGTTGTTGTTTTGACTAGAACTTTCCAAATAATAGCAGTTGTTGTGAGCATCATACTTAGTTCATTACATTAAAATGAACATCTCTAGGACTTTTCAATTCTATGTGTTGTGAATCTTGGTTTCAGGTAAATATTCTTTACCATATTAAAGAAGTACCTGCTACTATTCCTCAAAAACAAAAAATATTTGGAACACTTGAATTTTATCAAATGCTTTTTCAGCATCTAGCATGATAATGAAAATGATTTTACTCCTTTCACCTAGTTTATTACACTGTGGTCATAAAAATGCTGCATTTGCAATTTCTTTTATTACTTGTGCTTTTTTCGTTTTGTGTTTGTATGGATATATAGTGAGTCTTTCTAAATATCTGTTGAACATTTAAAAAACGTGTGTAGTCTCTTTACCAGAATGCAATGTTCAATACATATTAATTTGAACTTATGGTTTGTATTACATAAAGCCTCTATAGCCTCCCTGTATACAGTTTAATGGGAGTATACAGCTGTACAACCACAGAAAACATTCAGGAAGCAGTCTGATTCATTTACCTTGGTTTGAGCATATTGAATCACAAATGTTAAGAAACTAGTGAAAAAGTTATTACAAATTCAGCAGAGTGGCAGGGTACAAGGTCAACACACAGAGATCAGTAGGGTTTCTATACCTCAGCAATGTGCAAGAGGAAAAAGATACTAAGGGAACATTACCATTTACAATAGCATCGAAAGGAATAAAATACATAGGAAGAAATTTAACCGAGAAGGTGAAAGACCTGTATACAGAAAACGCTAAAACAAATCAAAGTCCTAAACAAATGACATTCTGTGTTCATGGATTGGAACTCTTAACATAGTTAAGATGTCAATACTACCCAAAGCAATCTATAAATTCAATGCAATCCGCACAAAAATTCTAACAGCCTTCTTGACAGAAATGGAAAAGGCAATCCTCAAATACATATATGGAAGGGCAAGGGACCCTGAATAGCTAAAACAATCTTAAAGAAGAAGAATATATTTGGAGGACTCAGACTTCCAGACTTAAAAATGTACTATAAAGCTATGGTAATTAAAACAGACTGATACTGGTATGAGATATTATCAGTGAAACTAACATAAGATCGTATCAAAGTAGGATGGGTCCTAATCCAGTCTAAATGTCCTGTAAAAGAGAAGAGACACAGAGAAACAGACAAAAGAAAGACACCTGTGTGACAACAGAGTTATGCTACAGCTGCAGGCCAAGGAATTCCTGGAGCTGCCAGAACCCAGAGAGACAAAATATCTTCCCCTAGAGCCTTTGGAGAGAACATGGCCCTACTGACACTCTGAATTTGGACTTGTGGCAATACGTTTCTATTTACCCAGGGTAAATAGAAACCAGAACTGTGAGACAGTACATTTCTATTCTTATAAGCCAAAAAGTAAATTAAAACAAAATCAAGTACCCCAGAGAAGGACTATGGGGATGTTGAAGTTCTGGAAACAGGTCTGAGAAACTTTAATAGAGACATACTAATAGTTTGTGCATTTTAATAATACTTTATTGTGTTTTCAGTGAAAGTTTACACAGCAAATTAGGTTCCCAGTTTAACAATTTTTATACAAATTGTTCAGTGACATTGGTTACATTTTTCACATTGTGTCAACATTCTCATTATTTCTATTCTGGTTCTGTTTCCATTAATCTAGTTTCCCTGCCCCCCCTTATATCTATGGTAATAGTTTTCATTTATTCAGAGGTCCATCATTCAGACAGTTAGACATTCAGACAGTTAGTGGGAGCTACACAGAAGTAGATTTTGGCTCTGCATGAGAAAAAACTCAACTGACAAGGCCAAAAATAGTATAGGCCTCAGGAGTGGTGACCTCTCTCTCATTAGAAATAATCAAACAGAGGCTTTGTGATCATCCTTACAAATTCAGTAGTAGGGTTCATCATTGAACAGAGGATCATATTCTAAGGCTTTTGTAATTCAGAGCTTTCTGAAATTGGATATCAATTACTTCTTTGTTCTACCGTATCATTTTAAAACAGAAATGGTACAAGTAGGGATTTTATGGTAGGAGACTCAAACCAATTCATTAACCTATTCCTTTTTTTTTTTTTATGTTGTTGTTCATTCCGTGAGTACTACCAAAAAAGAATTGAAGGAAGCAAATGACTCATTATGCTGTTCTTGGGAGCCAGAATTAGAGCCCTAGTCTTGTGCATTTTCTATTCAAGGACAGTTAAGTGGCACGGCCATGAAAGTTTCAAGACCCCTAATGTTATTGCTTGATTCTCTGATTATTTGACTTATTACACATAGAAAAAGATACTTTTTTTTCTTATCACTAAAACATAGTAGAAGAATCTAGTTTGCTTCAGAGAATAGTCTAGAGTTGTTATTGTTGATTATCAGTGGTAGAATATTACAAAAATGGATTCTTAACCAGAACACACTTAGTGTAGCTTCATTTCCTAGTAACAAAGGTCATTGTGGAAATCTAGGTAAAAGATGTGTAGTACTGCACCTTGGTATAGAATTTTATTATTGTTTTAATCAGTTCTAGCATATGTTAAGATCATTTTAGAAATAGATAATGTTATTTGCAGTGGGGAAGAAAGCCTCATTGTTCACTCGATAAGTAGCCTGGGCTTCAAAAGAAGTCTCTCAGGATGGATTTTCTCTTTAAAGAAATAGATTGTGAGTTAGGGTAAACCCAAATGAGCAGGTTGTGGTTGTGCTATCACTAAGGATGCCTTAAAGCTTTCCAGAACAACTAGATTGAAACATTACTCTGAAGCCTCCGTTTAAGCGGAGACAGGGAAGTACACAAAACAATTGCCTGACAGCATATTCTTGTGTCGCGTGTTTCATTTAGAGCAAGCTGGGCTTTTGTTCGTTTGCTTGCTTGTTTGTTTTATATGCTTTGACATAATCCACAGATGAAGATTGAATATTCAGCCTGAGTGAACTGCTGCTCGAAGGACCTTCCCTGATAGACTGGCCAGGCCTAAAAAAGAATGTGCAGGTTTGCTGCCCTAACTTGCCTTATCAGTGACCAGAGCACAGGAGTTCAGCGTTTAGACTGAGTAGCTCCACATAAGAAGCCCTGGTGGCACAATGATTAAGCACTTGGCTGCTAGCCAAAAGGTTGACGTTTCGAATCAACCCATGGCTTTGTGGGAGAAAGACCTGGCAATCTGCTCCCCTAAAGAATTATAGCTTAGAAAACCCAATGGGGCAGTTCTGCCCTGTCACATGGGGTCACTATAAGTCAAAATCTACTCAACGGCACTTAACAACAACAGCTCCACATAAAGCAAATACTCGAGAGTAACTAAACAAAAAAAAACCCCAGTTGCCATCGAGTCAACTCCAACTCATTGAACCCAATGTGTTACAGACTACAACTGCCCTTCACAGAGTTGTCAGTGGCTGGGTTCTTTTGGAAGTAGATTGCCAGGCCAATCTTTCTGAGGTGCCTCTGGGTGGATTCGAACTGCCAACCTTTCAGTTAGTAGCCAAGTGCTTAACTATTTGTGCCACCCAGAGATTCCTTGAAAGCAGCTAAGCTAGGATAAAAAGAAGATGTAGAAACCCTATGCTTTATTTGGTAAAATGAATTTAATCTTAGTTGTAGAAGGAAATATTAACTATGATTTGCTGGAATAACCCATTCAGTCATTTAAGTGTTCCTTCAAGGAAGTCACAGGACACCAAAAATAAAAGATTATGGTACAGCACAAATTGTAAGCACTCATTGTTCACTGCGTGTAACCAATAGAGATGTTGTTGTTGTTAGGTGCTGTTGAGTCGGTTCCAACTCATAGCAACCCTGTGTACTGCAGAACGAAACACTACCCGGTCCTGTGCCATGATGACAGTCATTGTTATGCTTGAGCCCATTGTTGCAGCCACTGCGTCAGTCCATCTCATTGAGTGCCTTCGTCTTTTTGGCTGACCCTGTATTTTACCAAACATGATGTCCTTCTCCAGGGACTGATCCCCCCTGACAACATGTCCAAAGTGTGTAAAATGTAGTCTTGCCATCTTTGTTTATAAGGAGCATTCTGGTTGTACTTCTTCCAAGACAGATTTGTTCATTGTTCGGCAGTCCACGGTATATTCAGTATTCCATGGTATATTCAGTATTCTTCGCCAACACCACAATTCAAAGGTGTCAGTTCTTCTTTGGTCTTCCTTATTCACTGTCCAGCTTTCACATGCATTTGATGCGATTGAAAATACCATGGCTTGGGTCATCTTTGCTTTTCAACACTTTAAAGAGGTCTTTTGCAGCCGATTTGCCCCATGAAATGCGTCTTTTGATTTCCCGACTGCTGCTTCCATGGGTGTTGATTGTGGATACATGTAAAATGAAATGTTTGACAACTTCAGTCTTCTCTATTTATCATGATGTTGCTTATTCGTCCATTTGTGAGGATTTTTGTTTTCTTTATGTTGAGGTGTAATCCATACTGAAGACTGTGGTCTTTGATCTTCATCAGTAAGTGCTTCAAGTCCCCTTCACTTTCAGCAAGCAAGGTTGTGTCATCTGCATGACGCAGGCTGTTCATGAGTCTTCCTTCAATCCTGATGCCCCATTCTTCTTCATATAGCCCACCTTCTCAGATTATTTGCTCAGCATACAGATTGAATAGGTATGGTGAAAGGATACAACCCTGACGCACACTTTTTCTAACTTAATTTAAAACACGTAGTATCCCCTTGTTCTGTTTGAACAACTGCCTCTTGATCTAGGTACAAGGTGGATTCCATTGTGTAATGGTTAGCACTCTGGACTCTGATCTAGGTGTAGGTTCCTCATGAGCACGATTAAGTGCTCTGGAATTCCCATTCTTTGCAGTGTTTTGCAGTGTTATCCATAATTTGTTATGATCCACACAGCCAAACACCTTTGTGTAGTCAATAAAACACAGGTAAACATCTTTCTTGTATTCTCTGCTTTCAGCCAGGATCCATCTGACATCAGCAATGATATCCCTGGTTCTATGTGCTCTTCTGAATCCAGCCTGAATTTCTGACAGTTCTCTGTCAATATACTTCTGCAGCCACTTTTGAATGATCTTCAGCAAAATTTTACTTGCGTTTGATATTAACGATATTGTTTGATAATTTCCGCATTCGGTTGGATCACCTTTCTTGGGAATAGGCATAATACAGATCTCGTCCAGTCTGTTGGCAGGTAGCTGTCTTCCAGATTTCTTGGCACAGACGAGTGAGCACTTCCAGTGCTGCATCCGTTTGTTGAAACATCTTAATTGATACTGTGTCAATTCCTGGAGCCTTGTTTTTCGCCAGCGCCTTCAGTGCAGCTTGGACTTCTTCCTTCAGTACCATCGGTTCCTGATCATATGCTGCCTCCTGAAATGGTTGAACGCTGACCAATTCTTTTTGGTATAATGACTCTGTGTATTCCTTCCACCTTCTTTTGATGTTTCCTGCGTCCTCTAATATATTCACCATAGAATCCTTCACTCTTGCAACTTGAGGCTTGAATTTTTTCTTCAGTTCTTTGAGCTTGAGAAATGCCAAGCGTATTCTTCCCTTTTGGTTTCCATCTCCAGCTCTTTGCATGTGTTGTTATAATATTTTACTTTGTCTTCTCGAGCCGCCCTTTGAAATCTTCTGTTCATTTCTTTTACTTCATCATTTCTTCCTTTGCTTTAGCTACTTGATGTTCAAGAGCAAGTTTCACAGTTTCTTCTGACATCCATTTTGGTCTTTTCTTTCTTTCCTGTGTTTTTAATAATCTCTTGCTTTCTTTATGTATGATGTCCTTGATGTCGTTCCACAACTCGTCTGGTCTTGGTCATTAGTGTTTAGTGTGTCAAATCTGTTCTTGAGACAGTCTCTAAATTCAGGTGGGATATACTCAGGGTTGTACTTTGGCTCTCGTGGACTTGTTCTAATTTTCTTCAGTTTCAACTTGAACTTGCATATGAGCAATTGATGGTCTGCTCAGCAGTCGGCCCCTGCCGTTGTTCTGAGTGATGATACTGAGCTTTTCCATTGTCTCTTTCCACAGTTGCAGTCAGTTTGATTTCTTTGTATTCCATCTGGCGAGGTCCGTGTGTATAGTCACTGTTTATGTTGGTGAAGAAAGGTATTTGCAATGAAGAAGTCATTGGTCTTGCAAAATTCTATTATGCGATCTCTGGCATTGTTTCTGTTACCAAGGCCATACTTACCAACTACTGATCCTTTTTCTTTGTTTCCAACTTTTGCATTCCAATCGCCAGTAATTAGCAATGCATCCTGATTGTGTGTTCGATCAATTTCAGACTTCAGAAGCTGGTAAAAATCTTCAATTTCTTCCTCTTTGGCCTTAGTGGTTGGTGCATATATTTGAATAATAGTTGTATTAGCTGGTCTTCCTTGTAGACGTATGGATATTATCCTATCACTGACAGCGTTGTACTTCAGGATAGATCTTGAAATGTTCTTTTTGACAATGAATGCAATGCCATTCCTCTTCAGGTTGTCATTCCCAGCAATAGAGATAGGGACTAGGAAAGCTGCTTTAATTCATTTATGGGAACATATTGACTTGGCCAATCTTTTTCCTATTTTTGTTAATTTGGACTGTATTCCTCCTAATGCCGTGATGCCACCTTCTCTTTCACTGCTTCCCTTCCCTTTCCTTGCATCTTAAGTATTAGCATCCTACTGCATTCTACCTTTTCCTCATCCTTCTCCTCCACACTCATTTCTCGTTGGTCAACTTCACTTAGGTCCTTTGCAGTTAACCACATACCTGCTAATTTACAGTCCAAGTTTTAACCTCTCTCTTCTAAGCTTTAGATCCATATTTCCAAACACCTCCTGAACATCTTCATCTGAATATACTGTGGACTCCTCCAATTCAGCAGATTCCAACTAAACCCATTTTATTTCTCAAACCTTTTTAATCTATTTTCTCTCTTTTGGTTGATGACATGCAAGCTACCCAGTAGCCTAAGCCAGTCATGCTGTCATTTCTTTTCACTTTTAACTCACTGTTAACTATTCATTAAGTTATGCAAGTTCTGCCTCTCTAAGATTTTTCAAAATTGTATCCTCTTCTCCATTACCACGGCCATCACTCAGTTCAAATTTTCAACATTTACAAATTTGAAATCTGTTCAGATCTGAAGCTGGCTCTTCTTTTCTACTCATCCTTCACACTATAGCCAAAGAAGTTCTTTATAAATGACTGATTTTGTCACACACCCCCCCTTAAAACCTTCAGTGGTTTTATATTGTCTGAAGTTGTTAACAATCTCAAGTGTCTACAGGGATTAGGCAAATCATGTATAAGAATAAAGTGAGCCATGTGCAGGTTGACCAAGATAAATGATGTCAGTAAGAAAAGGACATTTTTGGTAAAGGATATGACAAATACAATTTTGCAGCAACAACCAAAAAATATGTGTGTGATTACACAAATATGTATACAGGCATATATATATATATATATATATATTTATGGGTATGAATATGTGAGTACATATGTGTGCACAGATAGATGTATCTATTGGCATGTACATACAGGTATGTGTGTGCATGAATGTGTATTAATATATGCAATAAACCACATAGGGGACACAGTTATGGATACTTTTTAAATATAATCAAACACCTTGCAAGATTGGTTTTCTGGATTTGAAGGCTTAGGACCTTAGTCTCATGGGACAACTCAGTCAGTTGGCATAATATAGTTCATAAAGTGTATGTTCTACATCCCAAAGTGGTGAGTAGTGTCTGTGGTCTTAAAAGCTTGCGAGCATCCATCTAAGATACAACTGTTGGTCTCTGTTCATCCAGAACAAAAGAGAAAGAAGGAAACCAAAGACATAGAGAAGAAAATAGTCTGCAGGACGAATGATCTACATGAACCACGGCCTTATCTACCCTGAGATGAACTAGGTGATACCTGGCTACCACTACTGACCGTTCAGATCAGGGCGACAGTAGATGAATCCTGATAGAGTGGGAGAAAAATGTGGAACAGCACTCAAATTCTTAAAAAGTCCAGTCTTACTGAACCAATTGAGACTAGAGGACTTCTCAAGACCATTACCCTCTTAAACCTTAAACCGAAATTATCCCTTGAGATTGCCTTTTAGCTAAATAATAGATTGGCTCATAAAATAAAGAACATTACCCGTGAGTAATGAGTCCTTTAAAAAATCATCTGTAGGAGACCAAATGGTCAAAAATTATTCCAAAGCAAAGATGAAAAGAAGGTAAGGGAGCAGGGAAACTGGGTTAATGGAAATGATACAACCAGAATGGAATGAATGAGAATAATGACACATTGTGAAAAATGTGACCAATATCACTGAATAATTTGTGTAGAAATTGTTAAATGGGAACCTAATCTGCTATATAAACTTTTACCTTAAACACAATAAAATGTTTCTTTTTTTAAAAAGCAGGTGTACACTCAGATGATTTATATGCTAAATTTTTGTTGTTGTACTTCAGATGAAGATTTACAGACTAAACGAGCTTCTTATTAAACAGTTAGTACACATATTGTCTTGTGACATTGGTTACCAACCCCACGACATGTCAACACTCTCCCTTCTCGAACTTGGGTTCTCCATTACCAGCTTTCCTGTCCTCTCCTACCTTCTAGTCCTTGCCCGTGGGCTGGTGTGCCTCTTTAGTCTGTTTTGTTTTATGGACCTGTCTAATCTTTGGCTGAAAGGTGAACCTCAGAAGTGACTTCATTACTGAGCTAAAAGGATGTCCGGAGGCCATACTCTCGGGGTTTCTCCAGTCTCTGTCAAACCAGTAAGTCTGGTCTTTTTCTGTGTGTGAGAATTTTGTTCTACATTTTTCTCCAGCTCTGTCCAGGACACTCTATTGTGATCCCTGTCAGAGCAGTCTGTGGTGGTACCCAGGCACCGTCTCATGCTGAACTCAGTCTGGTGGAGGCTGTGGAAGTCGTGGTCCATTAGTCCTTTGAACTAATCTTTCCCTTGTGTCTTTGGTTTTCTTCATTCTCCCTTGCTCCAAAGGGGTGAGACCAGTGGAGTATCTTAGATGGCCACTCACAAGCTTTTAAGAGCCCAGATGCCACTCACCAAAGTAGAATGTAAAACGTTTTCGTTATAAACTATGTTATGCCAATTGAGGTAGATGTTCCCCAAGACCATGGTCCCCGCAGCCCTCAGCCCAATAATTCAGTCCCTCAGGAGTTTGAATGTGTCTGTGGAGCTTCCATGACCTTGCCTTGGACAAGTTGTGCTGGCTTCCCCAGTATTGTGTACTGTCTTACCCTTCATTAAAGTTACCACTTATCTATTGTCTATTTAGTGTTTTTCCATCCCCACCTCTCCCCTCCTGCATAACCATCAAAGATTGTTTCTTTTTGTGTGTAAACCTTTTCATGAGTTTTTATAGTAGTTGTCTCATACAATATTTATCCTTTTGTGATTGAGTTATTTCACTCAGCATAATGCCCTCCAGATTCATCCATGTTGTGAGATGCTTTGCAGATTCGTCATTGTTCTTTATCATTTTGTAGTACTTCACTGTGTGACTATACCATAGTTTATCCATTCATCTACTGCTGGGCATCTAGGTTGTTTCCATCTTTTTGCTATCATGAATAATGCTGCAAAGAACATGGGTGTGCTTATGTCTATTTGTGTGACGGCTCTTACTTCTCTAGGATATATTCCTAGAAGTGGGATTGCTGAGTCATATGGTATTTCTATTTCTAGCTTTCTAAGGAAGCACCAAATCATTTTCCAAAATGGTTGTACCATTTTGCATTCCCACCAGCATTTATGCTAAATTTTAATAAATTGAAAGCTTCTCAGGTGAAAAAACTAGAATGAAGTGGACCAAGTGTGAGACAATAGGGAAAAACAGGAAAGTGTGGTTCCTATTTAAAGATTCATATTCAGCATTTTAAAAAAACATATGAGAAAGATACACTAAAACCTAAAGTAGCCTATGGGTCTCCAGCTGGTGCAGTCTAAAGTACTGAATATAGAATATAGAATGAGCTGAGCAGTTTGGAACTGCCATCTTTTGCAGGGACTGACATAACCAGTGGGTTTGTTTTGTTTCTAGATCAAAATGTATCAAAATAAAGAGTATGTTTTTATTATCATAATTACTTCTGTATTTATACCAGAGGCCATGAGGCATAATGAAAAGCTTATGGACTTTGGAATCAGTGTTGACCTGGGTTCACCTTCCACTTCTGCCACATATTGGTTGTGTGATCTTGAGCTAGTGATTTGACTGCTTTGAGCCCCAGTTTCTTCCTCTGTTTAAATAATAAACAGAAGTCTTCGTTGAGAGTACGAAGTCATATAATAAACAGCTTTAAATTATCTAGCTCAATGCTTGGCACATAGTCACTCCTCTGTAAAAGATAGCATTCAGACAGGTAGAAGCAGCAATAAATACATAAAAATATATAAAAATTGAATTTCCCGAACTGCATCCTTTCCCAGCAATTGAGGTTGTGACCTAAAGAAGAGCAAACCCATTGGAGGCCAATATCAGGTGAAGTAGCATTGGAAGCAGACAGGCACGTGATTCATCCAGGCAACAGAAAGCCAGGAGCTTACCAGCCTAGCGGCTGAAAATGGAATTTAAGCCCAGAAGATATAGCTGTTGACAGATTCATGAGCAAGATGGGAATGTTGACTCTCTACAATTATGCATAAAATACATAATTTTTTACTTTTTTGTCTATATAATCTGTATATTTTTAACTTTTTTATCTGTATTATCTATCTATATATGTCTGTATAGATAGTTTTTTTTTTTTTTAGAATCAGAATGGCATTAACTGCTTCTTAACAGTTTCTGTTTAAGGTAATGAAAAAGTTTTGTTAACAAATAGTAGTGATCATTGTGCATAGAATTAATTAAAGCCAGTGAGTTGTACACTTAAAATGGTTAAAATGGCAAATGTTATGTTATATGTAGTTTGTCACACAAAAAAAGAGTAACATTAACTGCAAATTTAATTCAAAGTTACTAGGATATATTAAATATTTTATTTTATTCTCTAGGGCTATATAAATTTGAAGGACCAAAAGAAGGAGGTGTCAGTCTTTTTTCATCAGAAACATTCAATATTCAATATGATTCAACATTCAATAAATTTCTTTTATTCCAGTGCACAAACTATATTACTTATATTTTGATTGATCTAGGAGCACTAAGGGGCCCTGGTGGTGCAGTGATTACAACTGCTAACCAAAAGGCCGGCAGTTCAAATCCACCAGCGCTCCTTGGAAACCCTATGGAGCAGTTCTGCTCTATCCTATAGGGTTGCTATGAGCCAGAATCAACTTGACAGCAGCGGGTTTGGTTTTGGGAGGAGCGCTAAAGAATCTAGCTTGTTTTAAGGCAAGACAGAGACGTAGATTTTCAACTTCTTGCTGTCCAACAGTATGTCTCACCCCAGACAGACTTTCTTGCCCAGGTAAATAATACTACATTTAAGCAACAACATTAATAGTAAACAGGTAAGGGGATGGTGTCTAAGAATGCAAAGTTAAAGTATTTAAGATAGAATGTGTTGAAACCTAAAGATAGATAAGTTCTATCTTTACTGACTACAGTAAAATTCTATTTTGGTTTTAAGGAGTATTGCTAAAAGATTGATCTAGATAAATACAGTGGTGTTCTGTGACTTTGATGATATTACATTTTATTGTTTAGTCATCTCTTTTCCTTAAAGAAATTTTTTTTTTTTTTTTGGTCAATGCCTTCTAAATTTTTTTTTGTTTTTCCCCTCCTTCTTTCCTTTCTTCCTTTCTCCATTCCTCCCTCCCTCCCTTCCTTCCTTTTTACTTGTAGCTCCTCAGAGAAATTTTGAAATTGCCTTCAAGATGTTTGACTTGAATGGAGATGGAGAAGTAGACATGGAGGAGTTTGAACAGGCAAGTTGTCCTGGAGAGTTCCTTGAAATACATGTAGTCCCCAACTTACGTCAGGGTTCCTTTCCGACGACTGCCTCGTAAGTCAATTCTGACATAAGTTGAATACCTGATTTTTTGTTTGCTTTTAGTTTTCATTATTATTGCCTTTTATTATCAGTATCTTAAAAATATGATCTTTATTTGTCTTTGGGGATTGGAAACATTACATGTAAAATTACAAATATGTTTTAATACATACATAAAAAAATACACAAATCATAAAAATTTACTCTGACAATGAAGAAGAGTTGGACAGTGTTGGCACTTTGTTAGCTGTGGTAATAACTCCACTAGTGGAAGGTTCTGGATCATCTGGATAATCCCTAGGAACGGGGGTGGTGTTTCTGTTCAGAAAATTAGTGAGAGCTGTCTTTATGACCCTTTTTTTTTTCTTCATATATTTTCCAGTAACATCTTACTCCTTCTCAAATCTGCCTATCAACTTTAGCAAAGTGATCAGTGTTTGGGCCCATGTTTTCAAGCAACTGAAGTCCCTGATTTGGTTTAGAAGAAACTTCAGCTAATCCTTTCACTGTAAAATTTGACAACTTCTCTCCTTCATCTTCCTCATTATTTCTTCAGCGTTTCTTTCCTCTTCCAAATCCGTTAAGTGCTGGTCTGTCAGTTCCCGTTTTTGTGATCTATAAGCTGTTGCGCATCGGCAATATCAAGTTCTAAATTCAGCATTCTTGTCATATGGATGATTTTTCCACTGATCTCTTCCATGATGATATACTGATGAAATGCTTGGAGCGTGTTCACATAACTCGGTGATTTTTTCCATACCCACAGCAGGCATTTTCCCATAACTTCCTCCCAGGAAGATGCAATGTTTCAACCTGCTATACGGCAGTGTTTTGAACAGTAAATCATAAAATTAAACATCTGTGAGTGAACATCAACAAATTATGTGCTGCAACGTTGTATGTGGTACATGGTACTATGATAAGAAGTACCAAAAAAAAATGGATGGTCCTACGTACGGTTTGTTGTAACTCAAATACGTCATAAGCCGGGGACTACCTGTACATTAATATTTAACACGTTTTCACCTGCCTCAGAGATGCTTTGGCCTTGGTCAGTATACTCAATGCTATCCTAGTTTCTGAAGAATCTTATGTATCATCTGTCAATGTTAGCCTTACTTTTAGCAGGTGTGAGGTTTTTTTCTACTGCTCTGAAACGTAAGGAATTATTTGAGCAAATGATTAAGGTCAAGGTTGCTCTGTTTCCCTAATGTAAATTAGACTATATGCCTCCAGCTAGGAGGCTGTTATGGCTATTCAGTCATAAGAGCATTCATTCAACATTTATCAAACAGTTCCTATGTGCCAGGCAGTTCCAGGATACAAGGATGAATATGTTCTTAATGGATTTCTATAGAACAGATTGAAAAATGCTGCCACACTTTTGACTGTAGTAGATCCCAACCATACATGAATACTATTCCTCTGAATCCTAGATTACATTTCCATAGAACTTCTGCCGTTGAAGGGCCATGATACTGTTCCAGATATAATTATTATGGTTGCCAAAAGTGGCTTCAAAACAGAAAAAATACATACATAGGAGAAAGCATTTTTGTATTCTCAAAATTTGGAAAGAGGCAAATATTGCAGAAAATGGGGGAAAGTATCAGGTGTAGTATATCTTTAAAATAAGACACTGCACAGAGACATTTAACCATATTTGTACTCTGAATCCATCTAATACCTTCACTTTGCCATAATCCTGCATTTTACTGGTACTACCAGGCAGCCTCAGATGATGATAAAGAGAACTCACTTATTTTGCTATTTTTTTAAATTTGCTTTACCTTCCATCCTTCTCAGTCAGTTTTAGTGATGTACTAGAGATTTGAACTGAGGCAGTCTTGTTTGTAGTCCTGGAATGAGAAGAATTTTATTACCTCAAGCTTTTCTAAATTTAAGAAGCTAGAGCTTATTCCCATTGAGACCCTTTCATTTGCTCATGAATCCTTGTTAGAGTACTTCTCTTGCCTTACTTTTGATTTTGCCTGAATATTCAGTCCATCAATTAGATCTAGATGCTAACCCTAGTCCAACATGGCATATCTTTATTTTTCAAGAATGTGTCCATTACTCCTAAGTTGGCTGATTTATTGGGGTTTCTCCAGTCTCAGTCAAACCATTAAATCTTGTCTTTTTAAGTGAAAGAAATGAAGTTCTGTTACATGCTACAACATGGATGAGGCTTGAACACACGCTCCGTGAAATTGGTCAGACACAAAAGGACAAATATTGTATGATCCCACTTATATGAAATATCCAGAATAGTTAAATGCATAGAGACCAAAGTTTATTAGGGGCTAGGAGAAGGCAGAAATGGTGAGTTATTGCTTAAGGGATAGTGAGTTTCTGTTTAGGGTGATGGAAATATTTGGAAATCAGTAGTAGTGATGGTTGCACATGGTGAATGTAATAGTGTCACTGAATTGTACACTTAAAAATGGTTGAAATAGCAAATTTATATATATTTTATCACTGTGAAATTTAAATTTTAAAAATGTATTTATAACCCAGAATTACTACTTGCAGCACTTTCATGATCATTTACAAACACGTGAGGGTGACGAAAAATTTGAGTCACCCACTGTGCACATTCCCAGCTAACGTCAAACAAGGCAACGCTCACGCCCCATAAAACAAAACGGAACTAACGAGGCACAGCAGTCCAGGGACAAGGGCTAGAAGGCAGAAGGGGACAGGAAGGCTGGTGATAGGAAACCCAAAGTTGAGTAAGGACAGTGTTGATGTGTAGTAAGGTTGTTAACCATTGTCATAGGGCAACATGTGCACTGACTGTTCAATGAGAAACTGTTTTGTTCTGTAAACCTTCATCTAAAGTGAGAATAGCAGCACAATTGGAAGAGCGTAGTCGATGTCACTGAACTGTTCATGTAGAAATTTTTGAAATGGTGTATCTTCGGCTATGTGTATTTTCACACCAAAAAAAAAAAGTCGAAAAGAGAGAGGGTTGACATGTTGTAGGGTTGTTAACCAATGTCATAAAACAATACGTGTACTACTGTTTCATGAGAAACTATTTGTTCTGTAAACCTTCACCTGAAGTACAATTAAAAAAAAAAAAACAAGGCAACACTCTGCCTTCTTGTTTCAGCTCTTATATTGTTTTTTTTTTTTTTAAAAAAAAAAGAGTCCTTTTCACAATCTGTTCAGTGACATGTTTTTCACATTTGTTTGGTTTTTATTGGTGATTTCGCTGTTTTAAATGGCCTCCAGGCATAGTACTGAAGTGCTGTCTAGTGTTCCTAAGTGCAAGAAGGCTGTAATGTGCCTGACAGAGAGAATGTATGTTAGATGGGCTTCATTCAGGTGTAAGTGATAGTGCTGTTGGCCTTGCATTTAATGTTAATGAATCAACAATGTCATACATCCAGAAAAAGGGAGGGGAAATTCATTGATCTTACATGAGGCTGCTTCAGAAAGTACTAAACATCTGTAGTGCATGAGGAAGCTATGGAAAAGATGGAAAGGCGACTAAATTTGCAAATTTATGAACTGGCTACTGATTTTTTTTTTTTTTAAAAAGCATAATGAACAACATTGCTCTGCGGCTACAAGCCAAAGAAATGTTCAGTTACTTTACCTGGGTCAGGAAAATGTTAAACTTTCCTTGGCCAGTGCTGGCTGGCTCACACGTTTCAAAAGACCTTCTGGCATGAAAAATGTCAAAACTTGCAGATGGCCAGGTTCTGCAGATCAGGAAGTTGCAGAAGAATTTTAAAATTACTTGCTAAATGTTATACAGGAGAAGAGTTATATGGAAGAATAGGTTTTCAATGTTCCACCAACCTATTCCGTGGTTTTCATGGGGCAAGCCAAAGTTGAAAGGCTCCATTAAAAGTAAGGTTTTAGTTCATGTTTTTATAAAATTTTAAATTCTGAATCTTTGTTTAATTTTTTTCCAGAACTTTCTTTCTTTGCATTACTGTACTGGATAGAAAATGTTATTACCAGATGCTTGTAGGAACCTAACCCTGTATTTCCCCTAGGAGCAATGGTTTCATGTTTGCGGTGACTTTATTAAACATAACTACTGCCGAAACTGAAAATCGACTATACTTTTAAAAAAAAAAAAGTTTTAATGATGAACTAATGGTCCACAACTACCAAAGCCTCCACCAGACTGAGTCCAGCACAACTAGATGGTGCCTGGTTACCACCACCGACTGCTCTGACAGGGATCACAATAGAGGGTCCCGGAGAGAGCTGGAAAAAAATGTAGAAGAAAATTCTAACTCACAGAAAGAAAAAAAAAAAGACCAGACTTACTGGTCTGACAGAGACTGGAGAAACCCCGAGAGTATGGCCCCTGGACACCATTAAACTCCTGAGGTTCACCCTTCAGCGAAAGATTCGGCAGGCCCATAAAACAAAATGAGGCTAAAGGGGCACACCAGCGCAGGGGCAAGGATGAGAAGGCAGGAGGGTACAGGAAAGCTGTTAATGGGGAACCCAAGGTCAAGAAGGGGAGAGTGTTGACACGTTGTGGAGTTGGCAACCAATGTCACAAAAGAACATATGTATTAATTGTTTAATGAGAAACTAATTTTCTCTGTAAACCTTCTTCTAAAGCACAATAAAAAAAAGAAATTTTAATGAAAGAACACTACTAGTAGTGATACTTTACACATAGGACAGTATTTGGGCCGTGCCATTATTAATCGTTAATGCAGATGACCTAACATTAATCTTCCCTAAAAATACTTCTGTTTTCCAATCAGTTGCACGCACAATCTCAGCACTACAATTTTTGCTGCTAACATAAAGTTTCCAGTGAAGAAAGACTAAAATGCTTCCATGGGAATGATATAAGCTGCAATATTTATAGCCATAGGCAAGATTTAAATCATGACAGGTCCTGATGCCCAATACTGGTTCACTCATAGTAACCCTATAGGACAGGGTAGAACTGCCTCATAGGATTTCCTAGGAATGGCTGGTGGATTCAAACTGCTGACCTTGTGGTTAGAAGCCGTAGCTCTTGACCACTTCGCCATCAGGGCTCCTCTGGTTTACTGGTATTGGGAAATTCTTAGGTTCTCAGACTCTGACAGGCAAAATGAATTGTGAAATGACTTCAAATAGAAGAAGCGTTGTTCCGATTATCCTATATTTCCATTTAAAGTCTTAAAAATGTCAACTTAAATAATTATAATATCTATTGTATGCATGTCTTTTGAGTCTCCATGTGTTTGAGAAATGAATGACACTAATCTTGTTTACATGCTAAAACACGAACCCCCACTCCCCACCTCCCACCCCCAGAAAAGCATAGCTACAGCATTTATGATCTCATCCTAGAGATGTTTGAGCTATACGGAGCCTTAGACATAATGTACTCTCACCCTGAACTTTTCTAATGAGAAAACTAAGGCCAAAAGAGGTTAGATGACTTGCTAAATTCTGCTTTCACTACAGAGTAGCAGAATCAGACCCCATGTCTGCTGACTCTCTATCCAATGTCTTTCTATTATACTATCCCACCCTTTATAGAGCCAGAGAGTTTTGTTAACATCTCCTCTTCATTAACATATGTTATTTGACCTATAGATTAAATGGTTTAGGAATAACTAAACAGCTACTATAACAGATGAAAAAAACAAACAAAAAACCAAACCGTCGAGACAATTTCAATTCATAGCAACCCTATAGGACAGAGTAGAACTGCCCGCTAGGGTTTCCAAGACTGTAAATCCTTACAGAAGCAGACTGCCACATCTTTCTCCCATGGAGCAGCTGGTGGGTTCGAACCACTGACCTTCTGACTAGCAGCCAAGTGCTTAACCACTGCACCACCAGGGATCCTTCACTGTAACAGATAGTACTTCCTTATTGAGGAATAGTGGATTCTCTGATAGTATTTACAGTGGATCATCCACTGCAAAGTCTTCCTCTCTGACTCTTTTCATCTTTGAGACTTCAAAACCCTCATTCTTTCTTCTGTACTGCTTCCTATAGAACATTTTGCTACTATGTTGTTACCTCCACTCATCTGTCAGTTTGTCAAATTGGATTTTTAAAAGATAAATGGATTTTATAAACTATGTAAAAAACTTTGAATTGCAAATGATTTTGAAATATCTGCTTCACTGCTGTCTTTTAGTTATGCATAACGATGCAATATTCTTGTGGGGAGAAAAATTAAATTCTTTGCATGTTAGCAATGTAATGTACTATTTATTAAGCTCTACTGAAGTAATCTCAGTTTTACTTCCTTTAGGTCTAAAAAAGGTGATGGATTTATGTTCAGATCAGTATGATAGTATTGCTGAGTACCTAATCTAAATTATAATAACTGCTATTACTTGTTGAATGCTCAGTCTGTGGAAGCCTTTAATCTAGGAATGCTTGTGTGCACTATCTCCCATTCTTACAGCAACCCTGTAAGCACAAGTGATATTGTCTCCATTTTACATAAAGAAACTGAGACTAGATGTTGAATAACTTTGTTCAAGTAGATTTAACTACTAAGTAGTAAGTAGTGGGTTTAAAGAGATCTTTCCTGACTACAAAGCCTTTGTTTTCTCTACTTCATCATGCTGTTGGGTAGAAAGATTGCCCAATAAGTTAGGAATATATAAAGACTTTGTGTTTGAAGAAATACATCACTGACAAGGTAAAATTCTTTTGCGGATATATAGCTTCAACTTTTTTCATAAATATTTTCAACATTTCAGTGGCTTAACACAATGGGAATTTATTTCTTACTCATATAAACTCTAAAACAGGTATAGATGGTTCTCCAAGCATTGATTCAGGGACACACAGGCTTTTTACATATTGTGACCCTGCCACATTCATTATGTGGCTTCCAAGGTAGCAACAGAAGGATAAAGAGTGTGAAGGATTATACTTGAGAGGTTTTTATGGGCTAGGCCTAAAGTGACACATAACACTTCTTCTGAGTTCTATTGGCTAGAACTCAGTGCAACAGCCGTATACAATGCCAAAGGAAGTCGTGTAATAGTCTAGCTGGTGCCCAGGAAGGAGAGGAAATGAGTTTGGCAAACAGCTAGCCAGTCTCTGACACAGTATCCTTAATATGTAACGAAATCTTATAAATCAGTAAGAAAAAGAGAGGTATCGTCCCGTCTCCCCATAGGAAAATGGGCAAAGGCACTGCACAAAAGAAGAAATTTAAATGTCCGATAAAAACCTGTTGCCAAGTTGATACTGACTCATAGCGACCCCATAGGACAGAGTGTAACTGTCCCATAGGGTTCCAAGGAGTGGCTGGTGGATTTGAACTGCTGACTGTTATGGTAAGCAACTGTAGCTCTTAACCACTGTGCCACATATGAAAAGATGCTTCATTTAGTAAAACTCAAAGAAATGTAAATTAAAACAACAGTGAAATACCATTTTTGATCTTTCAGATTATACATTTAAAGATAATGGCAAGTGCTGGCTAGAGTCTAGGAAAATAAGCACACGTAAATTGTTGGTGGATATGTAAATTGGTTCAGTCTTTCTGGGGAGCCTGGTAGCACAGTGGTTAAGTGCTCGTCTGCTAACTGAAAGGTCAGCGGTTCAAATCCACTAGCTGCTCCACAGGAGAAAGATGTGGCAGTCTGCTTCTGTAAGGATTACAGCCTTGAAAACCCTGTGGGGCAGTGCTGCCCTGTCCTATAGGGTCACTATGAGTTGAAATTAAGTCCAGGGCAATGAATTTGGTTTGGCAACATGTATCACCATTTTAGGTACATACCCTTTGATATACCAATTCTTTTAAATGTTTATTCTAAGGAAATAAATGGATAAGAGCACAGAATATAAATTAAATATAAACTAAATATCTGTTGCTTCTTTGTTAATAAAACAAGTTTAATGGCTGTCAGTAAGGAATTGGTTAAATTCCATATGATAAAATACTGTGCAGCCATTAAAAAGTATGAAGTAAATATATATGTATTAACATTGAACAAATTGTTAAATAAAAAAGATAGGTAACAGAATAAAATCCCATTTAGGTAAAAGAATGTCTTTATGTGTGTATATGTATACATATGAGTACATATATAGAAAAAAAATCTGAAAGTATATGAATTAAATAAGTGTTAACAGTTATCTGGAGGGTAGGATTGTGGGAGATTACCACTTCCTACTTTATTTCTGTATTTTTTGTCTTTTTACTATAATAAGCAGAGATTAATCTTTTAAGAAAAATACTATCTTTAAAAAAAAGTAAGTCCCTTTTTATGGTTGCAGGTAATAGATAAAATAAAATAAAAGACATTTAATTAAGGTAAATCAGTTGTTATAAGTCTTACGTTTTTAAGTATTATGTTTTTCTAATTGACACTTTAAAAATCGTAACCCAGAGGGTATATGTATTATTCTTTATTATTTATCTTTATATAGCCCTAATTTAATTTTCTGAACAGCTTTTTTTGTTTAGCTAATAAAGAGGTAGAAATGACTGCAGGAGCTGGTCTTTTAAAAAAAAGTTATAGCAATCAAACTTGCCTCAAAAATCTCATTTACATAGTTAGGCCACTTGCTGCTAGTCTCAAAAATTATCCTTCCTCAAAAAACTCACTTAAAGCATACTCAGAGATTAAACTAATTTCCCATGTTTTCTTGGAGAATTTTTCATATCTACTTCGTATTTCATGCATCATTCTCTTAAATGTGTTATATATCTTAGATGTCAGGTATCTGCCTATAGCTATGCTGCTCCTCTTACCACAGCTGCAGAGTCAGAAGTGAGAGGTGTGAAATTTTTACAAGTCTCCTGAGATATGGAAGGTATTACTGTGAGGTTGATAATTGTTCTCCTAGTTGAGTGCGAGAGGGAGGTTTTGAGTCTCAAAAACAATTTTTTTCTTTTTCTGAAGAGAGGTTTTCCAAGAGCATCCCAATTTTAAAAGTGCCAGCCTGCCTGTGTTAGAATCTTGTTTGTTACTTGCTAGCCACATGACCTTGAGTAAGTAATATTTAATTCTATAATAGGACTTACCTTATATGATTGCTGTGAGAATTAAGAGATAATTGTAACACAGTGCAGCCAAATAATAATTAATAAAATCAATTATTATTCTTACTTTTCTATATTTTATTTCAAGTTTTAACTTTTTTTTTTTTACTGGATGGGGGTTTGCTTTTTTATTAGGTTCAGAGCATCATTCGCTCCCAAACCAGCATGGGTATGCGTCACAGAGACCGTTCTACTACTGGTAACACCCTCAAGTCTGGCTTGTGTTCAGCCCTCACAACCTACTTTTTTGGACCTGATCTCAAGGGGAAGCTGACAATCAAAAACTTCCTTGAATTTCAGCGTAAACTTCAGCATGATGTTCTGAAGCTAGAGGTAGGTATTCCTTGGACTTAAGGGGGTGGGGCTGTATCCATCACACATGCCCATAAAGCCACTGGGTTGGGAGGGCCTGTACTATGCACATTCTTTCAATCTGCCTCCAACTCTGGGAACTGATGGATTTGAACCTTATCAGTGATCTGCAAGCTGACAGCAGGGTGGAAATAACATGTTCTGTGAAAATGTCATGCAGCAAGGTGGTTCTGGGACTGAAAGCCAAGAATCGAAATTGAAAATCTTCGTTGTCTTTGGATACCCAGCTTGATGAGAAGGAAGCTCAGAGTTCATAGCAGCTTGCAGTCTGACTCAGCAGTGTCCCCAGCTTTATGTTTATTGTGTGGAAGTCACCAGGAGGTAGAGGTGAGGGAGGTAATAGGTAGCTCTTACTGCGAAATTTTACAAAAGTAATAAACAGCTGGAAACATAAAATATCAGAATAAAAATACATGTGCTCAGAGTTGCAAAGGTATCTTACTGTATTTAGAGATTTACAAATTCCTTTTCCACTCAGTTTAGACCCTGAGTCTATTCACTTCCTAGACACAATTCTATGCGAGCAATACAATGTCCTATGTGTGTATTTATTGAATTGCATGTGTTTTGGGTTAATTGACCACTGCTTTTATTCAAAACATTTTTCAAATATCTTCTATATTCACTTTTGTCTGGAGAGAAAATATGAAGTCTCTTAATTTCTTGAGTTTTTTAAAATTCCCCTACACTGATATTTCTCAACCCCTTTTTTTTAAAACACATGCCCTATTTTAATATTATTTGAATTTTAAGACATTAACTAGTATGACTAAAAACACATGAAAATATTGGCAAAAAGAACTGCTTTGTTTTCAGACTACATATATTACTTCTCTAGCTACTCTCCCCGTCTTTCCCCAAGATTCTGATGTACTACTCCCACCTCTTCCACCCACCTAATCCAATTGAGACAGTTTGAAAAATCACAACTGAATTCCCATTATCAATAGGAGTGCTGTTTAATATTCACATTCTAGGAGAGGAACAGAAGAATGGATAATAAAAATTCAGATCAAACATTTTGAAATGTGCTTTTGTACTTGCTTTGGAGAACGATGTAATTGATAGAGAATTTACCTCAGAAAACAAAGTATGAATCTTTACAATTAAGCCAAGCTCCTTGAGGAGTCTCCTCTGTTCCTTATAGTAAGTGGCAAGTGCTTCATATATAGTAAAAGTTTGGTAAACACTTACTAAATTGAAAAGCTTTACAGCTCCCCTCTTGTACCTGCAGCAAGCACTGCTGGGTAGGTCGCTCTTTTCTGTCTAGTGCAGAGCACAAAGCTAAGCATCAGGAAAGGCGTTTACGAGACAGGGGGTTAAGTGTTTGGATTTCAAAGGTTTTTCTCTAGTAATATGAAGTAGTGATATATCTGCTTAGCAAGTAAATCACTTGGAAAGATTTTCAACAACAATAATTGATGTAAAAAAGATTATTGATCAGCTCCTGTTTAACCAGAAAATTAGCCGTAATATTTCTGTTTCTAAATATTCTAGTTTGTTGAAGTTTTGCTTTTGTCTAGTTGTCCATGAAGGGCTTTATCGTCAGAATAATGACAGTACTCTGATTCTCGTCAGTTACCTTGCCAACGTAAACCATTGTAGATAGTGGAGTTCAAAATAAAGCCGCACAAAATGGAGAAAATGATATGCCCAGTAACATTTAAGCGTTAGACTTCTAGAACTTTATTTGGAAATTTTAATGCTACTATCTTCACTCCATGGAAAATTCTCAGGCAGTGAATTTTATTTTGTTCACTGATTTATATTGAATAGGGTATTTTTATACATAAAATATACTAGAGATGGTACAACCAAAAAATGTAGAAAAACACATAGTATTTACCTTTGTGAAGTTTGCATTCTTACAGAAATATTCTAGAATACTCCAAAAAGAAGGAAATAGGCCTCATCCAACAATTTTTGTGTAAGAGTTGGTATGTAGTAGAATTCAAGACATGTGCCTTGATCCCTAGCATGCATACCTGGAATGGTCCTCTTTGAAAACATTATAACATGACCGGGGAATGTAAATGAGTTGAATTGTTTGATTATATAATTTAACACAGATCTATAAAATGTAGTTAGAGAAGAAAGCACGAAGTAGTGTAGTACTTTTAACAAACTGTGAACAATGCAGGGTCATCCAGACGGCTGAGCAGGTGCCAGCCTGACCACAGTCTAGCCTAACCCCATTCCTGGAAAACAAGAGAGAGTCTAAAGACACAGAGCTTGAGACATCTGTCTTTCATCCTAAAATGCTATCGAGCTGAAAGCCTGTTAGCATATTGAATAGATTGCCAAAGAGATAGAAAAGTATAAAGCAGATTAGGGATTTCATGCATGTGTACCTGCACATAGCTTATACCCAAATACAGAAGAAAATAGATGTAAAAGGTAGTCATACCTATGATACTTATTGTAGAAAGCACACTTCTGTTTGACATTAACTTAGAATTATCTGTAGGCCTTAGGCCAAGATGTACCAAAACTATTCCTGTGAGCCAGTCAAATAGAAATTTTTTAGAGACAGGCAATTCATCATCTGAGGGAACCAACAGCATGTAGTAAGTGTTCCTTCTTTCCATAGAATGGCACAGGACTAGTGAGTAAGTGCCTCCTTATTAATAACCCCTTATTTAAAGTTTCATCAGTCAGTATTGTGTCTTGTCAACTAGGTTTGTAATTCTTTGAGGAGGGTGAATACACCTACTCCTCACTTATCAACTGTCTTGTTATCTGACATTTCTTATTTACAATAGTAAAAAATCTGCTATCCAACTATTTTGCCCATTAACGATATACATTCGGCAGTAACAAACACTGAGGTGCAAGATGAGAGTAACCCAGGCTGTGATAGTTAAGGTTATGTGTCAGCTTGGTTGGGTCATGGTTCTCAGTGGTTTGACAGTTACATAATAATGTAATTTGGCAGTTATGTAATGATGTAATTTGGCAGTTACATAATGATGTAATTTGACATGTAATTATGTAGTCATCCTCCATTTTGTGATCTGATGTGGTCATCCTCCATTTTCACATAATGCCAGTTTTCACATAATGACCTGGTCTAACCTAACCATGTCAATAAGTAAGGAGTGGGTATAACGGAAAAACCATAGGCTTTGGTGCTAGTGAGATCTTGGTTAAAATTTTGATTCAATCACTTACACCTGTGACTTCAGATAAGTTATTTATCCTCTCAGAGCCTGGCTCCTCATTTGTAAAATAGGGCACTGGCCAAGTGAGATGATGTTATATGCCTAACACCACCTGGCCTATGCTGTGCCTTTAGCAAATGTTCCTTCACTTTCTCTTGTATGCCTCTGCCACCTAGTATGGTGGTAGGCACATAGTAGACACCTCACCAGGTCATCTCAGATGAATGAGTGAAAGGCTTTACTTCCATTTTGAAATCGTTTTCTAATAAAACATCTGGAAAGTGGCAGCAATTTTTGTTTTTATGAAACACTTTTAATTTCACTTTTCAAAGTTTGGGTAATGTCTCTCCTCACTGATTATGAAATGTAGTCTCATCATCACAGCCAAGAGGAAAATGGAAATGATTGATAGTATCTTAATAACTTTTCAATGGGTTTTATAATTCCATCATTCTTTTTCTTATTAGTTTTATTTATTTCTCTTACTAGAGAATACTTAGTTATCTACTTTGAAATTTCAGATCAAGGAGTTTCATTGTTTTATTTAGTTGTTTCTGTCTTTCTTCTCACCACAGTAGCTTTGAGAGTGAAGAGAATGCTATTTAGCTGTCAAACTTCATTTCCAGACGGGACAGGGAAGAGGGAGAAGTCCATGAATATTTACTGAGTGCCTGCTGTGAGCCAGGCACTTTACATATAATACATACCTTTTCAACTTTCTCTCCAGCCTTGTAATGTTTGATGGTATTATACCTATGTTACAGATGCAGAAATTGAAACTCAAAGACAGAAGTCACTTGCTAAAAGCCACACCGTTACTAAATGGTAGAGCCAGGATTGCAACTCAGGTCTGCTCCACACTGACTTTCAGACTGAGATAGTCTACTCCTTCTCTGATTAACTTAATAACTTTTAGTCTGAGATGAGGTTTCTGCCTGGCTTATCTGGGGCTGGGCACTAAAGAAAAATAAAATTTTCTGAATTTTAGGGCCCGAAAAGTATCAAATACTTCTTGAATATCTACAGTTTTCCTTCCCCAGGACCACCTTCTCCTAGTCCCTTTGCCACTCAAGTTGAATCTTACCACTGTGAAAAGAAATACACTGTTCTTTTGTGTTTGTACAATGCTACCTAAATTAGCAATTTAATTTCTCCTCATGTCAACCATTAGCTTATTACATTAAAAGAAAAAACACTTTAATGCTCTTAAGTTTGTACTAGTAAAAGAATTTTATTATTATAAACAAATGTAAAAGTTGTATGTTTCTATAGTGGGGTTGCAATTGTTGTTATAATTTGTTTTATTCTGCCCTTCTGTTTTCTATTTGGGAACTCAGAAAACATAGGTTTGAAGAAATGACTTTAAGAATACACAGTTGGAAAAAAAAAAGAATACACAGTTGGTTTTAAAAAATCTCTTTTGCAGTTATTAAAAATTCCATCTAAAGCTACCAAGGATTATTGAGTTAAACTCCTTGGAAACGGGTGCCAAGTCTAATTCCAGTTAATATATTCATTGATTTCCTGAAGGCTACAGCAAGTAGGATGTCATTCAAAAATGAAAGGTGATAGAGAATTCTTTGAAAAATTATGATTAATTTTAATTTGTGGGAGAAGGGAAAATGGACCTGTCGTTATGCCGAAGAAAAGTAAAAACTAGTTTATAGTCCAACTCCAGAATATACAACAAGGAAACTGAAAGAATGCCATCTAATAGAATTCCAATCTGTAGCATAATCTTTTTATAAGTTTTGGGGTTCTCATACTTATTCCATAACCAGTCAGATTATCACATTTTAAGAAGGCATGAGTATTGGTCATCTGAAGGCAAGTTAGATATGATTCAAAGAAAAACAATGACTGTCATATTCCCAATCTTTAAGAAAAAAATATTGAAGTTAGGTTTGTTCAGTCAAGAGAAAAGACAAGAGAAGACATAAAAAACCATGCTTATTATTCTCACCTGTCAACAAAAAAGTAAAAGGTTTAAGCTACTTAGCATTAATTTAAGTTAAATATTAAAAAACTTTTTTAAAAATATATAACTACAACTAGATGATTAAAATGCCTAAGGAAATTTCAGGATCATGTAACCTGTAAATAGTCAAGCTGACACCTTTGTGCCTGTCTCTTTAAAGTGCTAACCAAAACAAAAAACAAACCCACTGTCCTCCAGTCGATTCTAACTCATAGCAACCCCATAGGTTTTCCAAGGCTGTAAATCTTTTTGGAAGCAGACTGCCACATCTTTGTCCCATGGAGCCACTGGTGGTTTCGAACCGCCAGCCCTTCAGTTAGCAGTCAAGTGCATTAGCCATTGCACCACCAGGGCTCCTTAAATGAGTGCTGAAGTAGAATTAAATCTCTCTTGCCCTGATGCAGAGGACCCTATTAAGGAATAAATCTGAACTGCTTTCCAGGCCAAAAGATTATGGGAAAGGATACCGGAAGGCAATTGAGCTTTTAATCAAACACTTGATAGAACTAGACACTGTTGGCAAAGCAAATTTTTTTACACTAATAGTCTTTTTTTTTTTTTTCCTGGAAAAGGAACTGCATTTTGTAAACTCAATGATGAGAGTTGACTCTTGATTTAATTAAGACCAAGAGCTGAAATGAAATGTTCAGCAGGGTTTCCAGTTTTGCCTCCATGAAGCATCATGTGGATAGTAATAAATTTATAGTTTCTTATTCCACCCTCTGAATTTTCCATAAATCATTGAAAGCATATATGAAAGAGTACTTATCTATTTTAGGTATTTATAACTGTAACTAGCCAAGTATATGTTTAAAAGTATTTTTTTAAAAAAAACCTATTGAAATAACAATAATAATCCCCACTATAGGAAAATTGCAACTTTTATATTTGGTTACAATAATAAAATTCTTTTGCTAATACATATTTTCTAAAAAATTTTAACCATTTAGTCAACATGAACTGCCATATCATTATAAAGCTCTGATGAGGGAAGGCCATAGAAAATATCATTTTCCCAAATTAAAAAAAAAAAAGAAGCTGTTACTTTCACCTGAAACTTAGGTAGTTAAAATATTATTGCAAGTTGTGGGGAAATGTGAAAACTAGAACTCAGGTGCATCATCATACCATTCCTCTCCAACTTTTCTTGCCTTCTAAGCAATGTCAGTGTTCCAGGTATAGCAAATATTTTTATTTCCTGTTTCTTTTGAGTTATTTATTTTGGTCTCTTTACTTATATGTTAAATCCAGACATCTGTTCATCTCATAAGAATTAACAAATTGTATCAGAAACATGATCTATCCAACCTGGTCGTCCTTCTTTGCCTGGGGCACCAAGGGATGTTTAGGAAATAATCATTGCTCAAAAAAACAGAAGTGTATATAGATAATAGAATCAAAGTTTGATTGTCCTCAATAATTCCTTATAAATCAGTCACCCATGACTTGAAATCAAGACTTTTTTAAAGCTAATTGTGTTTTTTTCTGTGTATCGCATCTTGGGGTAAGTCCCATATTTTAGCCTGATGAGATCAGGTTAGCTGGCTCTCAGGGTGAGCTAGTTTGAGAAGATATAGAAACTACTTGTGAGATCCAAAACTAAAACTCTAATTTCATTTCTTGCATTTCTCTTACTTTCTCCAGCCCAAGTTTGCAATTATTTGTGGTCTGTAGGCTCTCTGCCTATAGAATCAGGCTGAAAATACTGTATATGGTGGACTGTCCATGGTGATAGTAAAGCCACTGCAGAGTCTAAATGCAACCTTGATAATTAGTGTAGAAAAAGTATACTAAAAAGTGCTTTTTTGTTTCATATCTTTTGCAGAATGTGGTTTTAAGAATGATACTTTGTTGCTTAAAATATAACTGGGCATGATTCTTAAAAAGGCTTAGTGCTTCTGAATCTGACCTTTTTAACTGATCGTTAAAGTGCAGAAAACTGTTAGAGATTGGTATTTTTCTTTGATTTTCAGATAGCTTTGCAATTCCAGAATCAACAATAATGTTAGTGATACCTTCGTAATACTTGGCAATCTCTGAGATTTTCCTGTCAGAAGATATCTGTAATGTTACATTCTAAATTCATTTTAATCTAAAAAAAAGAAGCCCAAGAAAAAATGAGTTCATAAATAAACCATGAAGTTTTTATCTTTCTCCAGTGGAAACTTTTCCTCTATCATTCAGATAGTCTTATCAACCATTTTTTGGTAGAATACAGGTGCTTCTCAAGTTATAAATGAGCTGTATATCAGTGTATTAAAAGTTCATATGTCAATTATTTATAATTCAGAATGCAGTGACAATTAAATTTTTACTCTCACACAAAACAGAATATTTAACTTACAATATAGTTGAAATGCAATACAGTAAAATGAAAAGTAGTATAAAGGAAGATGGTTGCAAATTTGTAGTTCAGTGTTTTAATCTATACATACTCTTCCAACTGGATCAGTATGTGGAAATAGACCTCTAACACTCTCTAGCATTCTAATAATATTTGTACCAACTATATAATAAAAATAGTTGACAGTATTTCTGGAGAGCTTATCATGGCCAAGCACTATTCTCAGTGCTTTATATACATTATTTCATTCAATCTTCACAACCATTGAGGTTGGTATTGTAATTATCCACATTTAACAAATGAAGAAGGTGAGGCATAAGGAAGATAAGTAACTTGCCCAAGGCCTCACACTTAGTAAATGTGGAGCTGAGATTTGATTCCAGGCAGTCTGGCTCTACAGTCTGCTCCTAACTACAAACTTTAACTAGCTTTCCAGGGTCTGTGCTAAATGCCCAAGATACAAAGATGAGCAAAACATTGTCCCTGCTCCAAAGAAGCTTCTAAAGGTGAGATGAGTGGGCCAGAAATTCTTGCACAGTGTTGTAAGTACTGTGCTAGAGATACGTATATGGTACAATGCGAGTATAAAGGAGGAATATGTACTTCAGAGTGTGAAGTAAGAGGGCAGAGGACTGCTCAAGAACGTTTTCCCAGAAGTGGTGATATTTGAGTCACTTCTAACTCTGAAATTCATTCAGCCTAAAGAATAAGGCGGTTAATGTTTATTCGATCTTTGTTACGGTTGTAGAATAGATGAGAAGAGGCAGGGGAGCACTGACTGACACTGGGACTGGAGCCAGGAGAGGGGACAGAAACATGACCGACCTTTCTTACCAGGTTTATCCCAAACCAGGCTGAAATTGATGTATCTCCTAGGTGTTTTCTTGTTGGTAACAGGACCCTGTGCCCTCAAGGTCAGGTCTTACAGATCATTAGAAAGCAGGTGAAAAGTGAAAGTAGGTTGGGGCGTGGGGGTTGTTAATAAGAAAAGAGAAACTTTGTCTAGGTTTCTCCAAGACCTAGATGAGTCTGTGGGCAGATCATCTTTGGCCTCTAGATTGGACTTAGAACGAAGAATGTTGGGCTAAATGATGTCTAAGGTATCTGAACTTCAATGCAAATAGGTCTTTTCATTTTTATACCTCTTATAGCCATCTTTAGCCACAGATGTCTTTCAGAATTAGCCTGTAAAATATATGGAAGTGTTTATACAAACAATTAGGGCTAATGACAGCTGTGCTAATGGGTAGAAAGAAGCTAGTTTTTCTTGTTTTCTTTTTTCCCTTCTTTTAACTAATGTAGCCTCAGTTAGCTCTATTAGATTTATTTTTCCTTCTTTCTTAAAGGAAAAGGAAATTTACAAAAAAAAAACAAAACATAGCTTTAGCCTCTAGCCTGCTGTACAGCCTTAGAAGCGTCTAGACAGTGTCGTAGGAACCAAAGCCAGCTTTGCAGTAATTTGTTAGTAAATAATGCATGGTAGCCTGTTGAATCAGACTCTGAGCAGATGCCACTTTAGAGGGTCATATGTTACACCAGGTTATTGTCTTCAGAATTCAGTTAACAGTACACAAATGATTATTTGTCAAGCCTCTTTCATTTCTCATGATTCTTCTTGTTATTGAATGCCTTTCTCCCTTCCCACTCAACCTCTCGTTATTTGTTTTGCATCAATGTATCACATTTGCGTGAATGATTTTTTTGTATTAAAGCTACTTGGACTAATGAAATACAAAGTACTTCCATCATTTCTTAGCATTAAAAAAAAAAAGCTTCTTCAAATAAGTAATGTCAAAAAATCTTTTGGGGGATTCCCCATTTCTTTACCAGTCTTTCTCTGAGATCTGATAGCCAATCTGCTTAACAGAAAAATAAACAAAAGCCAAAATGTACAATGTTAGTCATTTATCCAATAAAAATTATTGAGTGTCTGGGTATGCACCACACATTGTGTTAGATGATGGGTATACAAAAGCAAGTAAACCTGGCTCCTGAATTTGAGGAGTTATAACCCTATGGGGCAGTTCTACTCTGTCCTGTAGGGTCACTGTGAGTCAGAATTGACTCAATGGCAACGGGTTTTTTGGTTTAATCAGCTGGGAGAATTAGGCAACTATTACAGTACAGGAAGAAAATCACCATGATGGAGGTATGCACAGATTGCTATGGGAATAACAAAACGCCTGGGAGGGGCAATCAGACCTGGAATGGGAGAGGGCTTCAGAGGGAGATAGGAGGGGAAGGTCAAGGAAGCATTTCCAAAGGAGTTGAGATGTTACCAGAAGCTAGAATCTTGATCAGACTCACAAAAAAAGACTTGACTTACTGGCCTGACAGAGACTGGAGAAACCCCAAAAGTATGGCCCCCGGACACCCTTTTAACTCAGCACTGAAGTTACTCCTGAGTTTCACCTTTCAACCAAAGATCAGACAGGCCCATAAAACAAACAGTAGTACACGTAACTGAACCATGTATACGAGACTAAGTGGGCACGCCAGCCCAGGGGCGAGGATGAGAAGGCAGGAGGGGACAGAAAAGCTGGACGAGTGGAAATGAGGAACCCAGTGTCAAGAAGGAGAAAGTATTGACATGTCACGGGGTTGGCAACCAATGTCACAAAACAATATGCGTATTAATTGTTTAATGAGAAACTAATTTGCTCTGTAAATGTTCACTTAAAGCACAATAAAAAAAAGGAGAAGAAGAAGAACTAGAGTTTTAAAAGGTAAGGAGATACTCAGACAAATTGGAAACAAAAATGAATTCTAGGAAAATAGAGTAGCAAGTACAAAGAGAGGAAGAAAAAAGAAAAGATAGTACTTCCTAGGAAACAAAACCCGTTTGGAAAGACTAAAGCATATGGTTCCCAGCAGAAGGCATGGGCCAGGTCATGAAGTGCTTTCATACTGGAGAGTTTGAACACTTTATCCTAAAAGCTAGAGGGAGCCATTGAAAGACTTAAAGAAGGAAGTGGTATGTTAGAATTGGATTTTTAGAAAGATCACTCTAGCAGCATTGTAGATATATATTAGCAAAGAGTTAAAACCTTTTATATAATTATTGTAGTTGTCCAAGTAGAAAATAATAAGGAAGTCTTAGGAAAATAGAGAGAGAAAGTGGTAGATTTGAGAGAGCTTGAAGAAAACATTCTTTCAGATTTAGCGATCAGTGCAAGAGAAAAGAGTTCCAGGTCATGCCGTTCACTGAGATAGAGAACATAGGAAGAGAAGTAGATTTGTGGAATGTTGAGTTCAGTTTTGGACATTTTGAGTTGGAGGTATTTGTGAGAAACATCTCAGTAGCTTTGCCTGGAAGCAATTGAATGTATGGACTTGGAGTTCAGAGGGGTAATACTATTGGAGATACAGATAAGGGATTATCAGCATATAGAGGTCTTTTGATGCAGTAGGAATTGATGAGCTCACTTAAGGAGAGTGTGTATTTACAGGAAGAAGAAAAGAAAGCCAGGGACAGACAGAATGTTGTCCTTATATTTAACTTGCACATAATGGGGTAAGAGGAACCCATTAACGACCTAAGAAGAATGTGCCAGAGAGGTCTCAGCCAGATCGCCTCTTACACAGCTACAAAAGAAGCAGTGATGGTGGGATAAAGCTTTGAAGAGGCAATTATGGGAAGTGTTTTCAGCTTCAATATCACATTCTCAGAGATGCTTTCCTTGGCCATCCTATTTAAAATAGATCCTTTCCCCTATACAGTTGTCCTTTGTCATCTCCAGGGGATTGGTTCCAGGACCCCCTGCGGATACCAAACTCTGAGGATGCTCAAGCCCCTTATATAAAATGGCATAGTATTTACATATAACCTACGCATGTCCTCTTGTATACTTTAAATCATCTCTAGATTACTTATAATACCAAATACAATGTAAATAGTTGTTTCATCACAATTGAAGACTTGCTCTGGAAGGTAACCTTTCTCCTATGAGTTTCTGGAGTTTTTCTGGGAACGCTGATGCTGCCTAGGCATCAGCCGATGCTGATTCTCCCGTGACCTTGAAGTTCTGGAGGCTGTGGTAGCGCTTTACAGAGCTAGCAGCCATCCCTTACTAGCCTGAAACTCCTTCCTCTTGCTCTCCTCAACCCCCTCACACTTAGCCTTTGAGGGATTGCTTTGACCACTTCATTGCTTTTTAGGAGCCATTTTTTTCACAGAAACAAAGGGTGCAGACAACACAAGTAGCGAACTAACGAGTCGAGAGGCAAAGAGTGCTCAAACAACCACTGCCGGAGAGAGACTGAGGATCTGTAAAATGGCGGGAGGCTACAGCAGGGGATGCCTACACAGCACTTGATTCACGTGGATTCAGTGTCGTGCTCAGCACATGGCAAATTCAAGTATTGCTTTTTGGAACTTTTTTTTTTTTTCTGACTATTTTTAGTCTGTGGTTGGTTGAATCTGCAGATATGGAAGGCCAACTGTATAAAGGATCGTGAGACTATGAACTGTCTTGTTCACCATTTTATCACCTGCACCATGTTTTGCACAGAGTAGGTGTATAATCAATATTTGTCCAAAAAATAATATTATTTGGGCAGAGAGCCTTAATTTCTTAGTGCGTATAATTGAAATAATACCTACCTCACAGAGTTATAAGAAGGACTTTGTGAGATAAGAAAGCACACAGCTCAGTACCCAGCACACATTATGCATTCTAGGAGTGTTTGTTCATTCATTCGTGGCCGTCCAGTTGTTGTCTTGATGCTTAGTGTTGTACTGCTTCAGAGGGCACCTCCCCAGACGCTAACAGTGTCTCCTGTACTTCTTTCCTTATTAGAAGAGAATGTAAAGAAAGAATCAGTGACCTGTATTCCTTGGCATCTCTGTCCAATGGCCCATCTTGATGGTCTTTGCAGATTGGTAGCCTTTAAAGATTGAAAGGGCTCCAGAAATTTGCCCCCTTCACAGTCATTATGTTGATTAGAGTTTTAATCCCAATCAAGGATTTCCAGCATATTCAACTGGAAAAATAAATGACATATATTGAATTCATTGTGTTGGAAGATATTAATCAATGAGATGTTTTGATAATATTTTTCAAATTTTCATATAGATGTTGTCTTAGTTATCTAGTGCTGTTATAACAAAAATACCCCAAGTGGATGGCTTTAACAAACAGAAATTTATTCTCTCACAGTTTAGGAGGCTAAAGTCCAAATTCAGGGCACCAGCTCCAGGGGAAGGCTTTCTCTCTCTGCTGGCTCTAGGGGAAGGTCCTTATCATCAATCTTACCCTGGGTCTGGGAGTTCCTCAGTGCAGGACCCTGGGTCCAAAGTATGTGCTCCAGTCCTGGCTCTTAGTGATAATGAGGTCCCTCTCCTCTCTGCTCCCTTCTCCCTTTTATATCTCAAAAGAGATTGACTCAAGATACAACCTAATCCTGTAGATTGTGTCTTGCCTCATCAACATGGGTGCTTCTAATCCTGACTCATTAACATCATAGGATTTACAACACGTGATAAATACATCACCTCACCCAGTGGTGGACAACCACACAATACCGGGAATCATTGCCTAGCCAAGTTGACATACATTTCTGGGAGACACAATTCAATCCATACATTTTTGGGAGACACAATTCAATCCATAACAGATGTATCCTGTAGAATATGGTGTCAGAAATTAAGGAAGAAACTGAAGTCATTTCCTTGAATACAGAACTTGTCACTTTCTGTTTATTGGACATCATATGCAGAACCATCAATACAAAGTTATTGCTGTTATCATTGCTAAGAATACTAATATGCTATTGTTTTCCTTCCAACTTAGAAATGGTTTTCATGGATTTTCTGTGCTATTAAGCTTAGCAAAAAACACCTCATTTAATGGTGGTTTTGTTGTTGTTTTACTCTTTCTCAACCTCATTTTTACTTATTCTCTTCTCTGTCTCTGTCTGTCTCTCTCTGACTCTCTTTTTCTCTCTGTCTGTCTTCCAAAATGCTGTCTAGGGTGAATTAATGTTATATGGTTAATTTAACAGTTGATCTTGTCCAAGGCAGTATGAGCGATGCTGGGACTCCAGCTCTGGTGTTCCTTCCACCACTAGTATAAATCACTGCTCAGGCTCTACTGTTTCTTCTAGGAGGAAGACAGTTTCTAACCCTTTTCCCCCCGAACTGGAGCATTACAACTCTGTATTAGTTATCTATTATTATGTAACAATTTACCCCAAAACTTAGCAGCTTAAAAGAACAAACATTTACAGTTTTGAGGGACAGGAATTCAGGAGCAGTTTAGCTGAGTTGTTTCCCCATAAGGTTGTAGTCAAGATGTTGGCTAGGGTTGCAGTCGTCTAAAAGCTTGCCTGGGCTGAAGGATCTGCTTCCAAGCTCACTCACATGGCTGTTGGCAAGAGGCATCAGTTCCTTACCATGTGGGCCTCTCCTTAGGGCTCACGATATGGCAGCTAGCTTTTCCCAGAGCCAGTGATCCAAGAGAGAGCACAACCAACATAGAAGCTGTACTGTCTTTGTAGCCTAATCTTGGAAGTGACATACCATCACTTCTGCTGTGTTCTTTTGGTCACACAGACCTATCCATCTCTATTGTGGGAACAAACTACGCAAGAGTGTGAATATCAGGAGATGGGGAACATTGGGGCCATCTTGAAGGCAGGCTACCACAGGCCCTTTAGATGTATGTACTCACAACCTTCCTCAGTGTACAAGGCTGCCCTTAGGAGGGCTGCGTCAAGACCAGTTCCATGACACGCCATCTCCAGTACTGCTCTCCAATGGACCTAGCATCATTCCTTCCTTTCCCAGCAGTTGACTCATTGAAGAGGCCAGCCCACTGGTTTATCTTTATACTCTATGGTGATTTTTATTTCAGATGCCTCATTGCCCTTTTTTCTTTTAATGTGGTAAAAAAAATACGTAACAAACCATTTGCCAGTTCAACAATTTTTAGATGTATAATTCAGTGACGTTGATTATGTTCATCATGTTGGGCAACCATTACCATGACCCCTACATACTGATAATCCCTTATCTGCATATAGATAATTATTCCACCACCATTATCAGAAACTCAGTGCCCCCTTTGTAGTCCTTGCCATTTTACACCACCTAGCACTGGTCAGGGTCATCCCAGTCCTACCCAACATCTTTCATTAACTTTGAACCTAGGTCTAGAGAGTTACAATCTCATTCCTTTCCCTTCCAGAATATCCTAGTAGCATTCAAGCATGATATGTCAGTAGTTTCTCTAACAGAAAATTTAATTTCTGTTTCAGCAGACATCTAGCTACATGTTCTTATGATCCGGGCTATCCAAATGCTTGTTATACTCCCATCCCAATCTCTGTCATCTCCAGAGAAATGTGCCCTCCTATGCAGCTTTTGAATTGATGAAGAAGGCTTCTCTAAATCTCTAGTATTCCATTTTGTTTTGTTTTTTCAAGGCATGGGAGTTCTAAGTTTTGGTCCCTTTTATGCTATATACCATGTTTTCTTGCAGCCATTAGTGGCAGAAGTATTGGGGATGTTAAACAAACATCGTTTTACAACCAAAACAATGTTGTATGTTTTATTTCCACATTTGTAAATTGTTCCCTCAATTTCAACATCTGTTGAAATCACTTTGAAATTTGATATCCATTATTAGAGTACCTTGAATTTCTTTCCTGTGAAATTTCTACTGTGACATAATGAGAGTGTGTTAAAAACCTAACAGATTGCTTTTTCTCTACCCTCATGATAAACCAAACCAAACCCATTGCTGTCAAGTCAATTCTGACTCATAGCAACCCTATAGGACAGAATAGAACTGCCCTCTAGGGTTTCCAAGGCTGTCATCTTTATGGAAGCAGGCTGCCAACATTTTTCTCCCACAGAGCAGCTGATGAGTTCGAACTGCTGACCTTGCAGTTAGCAGCCAAGTGCTCAACCACTGCGCAACCCGGGTTCGTTACTGTCATGATACATGGTATTTTATTCTCATGATACATAGAACTATATAAAAACTTTAATAATTCATCACTTAGTGAAATCACTCTGGGAGTCTGAAAAATTTTGTTTATTTGATCTAATGAATTTTGAACTTCTAAGCAGAAACTTGATATTGTTTCGTTATTATATAAAATGTCTAATTATTCACTTGGGTGTAAACTCTTATCCATCTGTGATACTAACCAAAGAAACGGGAATAAACTCTGCTGTCTCTCAGAGTTCCCAGGTCAACTTAAATTGAACCAGACTTTTCAGAGAACTCCTAGCATTGCTCATGAAGTAAATGTGTATCAGGTTGAATTTGACTGAGACAAGTTTTTAAATTTGGATCTAAAGTACTGCTGGGAATCCCCGCCACATCTTTCTAATGTTCAGGAAATTATACTGGTTAGTTTACTGATCTTGTCTAATTCTGGCTTCAGAGAGCCCATTGAGTGTTTTTTCTTTTTCTGCCAGGAAAGGTTAATGAAAACTGTCCTATTGTAATATCTCCATAGCTTGTCTTAAAAAATATTGTGGTATATTCTTGTGCTAACTGTGGAATTCAATTAAGTTTTATAATTCACTTTTAATATATATCTTTATGCTCTGACAGGATTATGATAGCTGGGGCAACAGTCTCTTTGATTTTCCTTACTTGTGAGTATGTATAACCGCAAATGTGATATTAGTGTGGTTTTGCGTTCAGTTTCTGCCAAAGAAAAATAATAAATTATGGCATTGGTTGGTCCGATGAGTGTACTAAGTCCATTTATTTGAACATGTAATCATTAACTTACCAAAGGTAATCACATTTTACACACACTTTGTCAGCTTTGCCCAGGAGCCTACTCTGCTTAGTAAAACATAATTAATTTCAAACTGGCATAATGGGACATACCGTTCTAGCCCCTTTAAACCTGCTTTGGAGAGATCATCCAAAAAGGCTCACCTTCCTACTCAGCTTTTTCAATAGTTATGAGGACCATCTGTCAGAGGGCTACAGGGCACATCCTCAGAGCAGAATAAAAATTATATGATTTTAGTAAATGAATACTGGGAAGCTATAATTTGTACAAGCATATCTCGTTTTATTGCACTTCACTTTATTCTGCTTCACAGATACTGCATTTTTTACAAATTGAAGGTTTGTGGCAACCCTGCGTCGAACAAATCTATTGAAGCCATTTTTCCAACAGCATGTGCTCACTTCATGTCTGTGTGTCACATTTTGGTAATTCTCACAATATTTTAGACTTTTTAATTATTATTATATCTGTTATGGTGATCTGTGATCAGTGACCTTCGATGTTACTGTTGTAATTGTTTTGGGGTGCCACAAACCACAGCAATATAAGACAGTGAACTTAATCGATAAATGTATGTGTTCTAACTGCTCCACCAACCAGCCGTTTCCCCTGTCTCTCTCCCTCTCCTTGGGCCTCCCTATTCCCTGAGACACGACAATATTGAAAGTAGGCCAATTAATAACCCTACAGTGGCTCCTAAGTGCTCAAGTGAAAGGAAGAGTTGCATGTCTCTCACTTTAATCAAAAGCTAGAAATGAGCAGGCTTAGTGAGGAAGGCATGTCAAAAGCTGAGATAGGCCAAAAGGTAGGCCTCTTGCACCAAACAGTTAGCCAAGTTGTAAATGCAAAGGAAAAATTCTTAATGGAAATTAAAAATGCTACTTCAGTGAACACACAAATGATAAGAAAGTGAAATAACCTTATTGCTGATATGGAGAAAGTTTTAGTGGTCTGGATAGAAGATCAAACCAGCCACAACACTCCCTTAAGCCAAAGCCTAATCCAGAGGAAGGCCCTAACTCTCTTCAATTCTGTGAAGGCTGAGAGAGGTGAGGAAGCTGCAGAAGAAAGTTTGAAGCCAGCAGAGGTTGGTTCATGAGGTTTAAGGAAAAAAGCCATCTCCATAACATAAAAGTGCAAGGTGAAGCAGAAAGTGCTGATGTAGAAGCTGCAGTGTGTTATCCAGAAGATCTAGCTAAGATAATTGATGAAGGTGGCTGCACTAAACAACAGATTTTCAATGTAGAAGAAACAGCCTTATATTGGAAGAAGATGCCATCTAGGACTTTCATAGCCAGAGAGAAGTAAATACCTGGCTTCGAAGCTTCAAAGGACAGGCTGACTCTCTTGTTAAGGCTAATGCAGCTGGTGACTTTAAGTTGAAGCCAGTGCTCATTCACCATTCTGAAAATCCTAAGGCCCTTAAGAATTATGCTAAATCTACTCTGTCTGTGTTCTATAAATGGAACAACAAAGCCTGGATGACAGACAGTACATCTGTTTACAACATGGTTTACTGAATATTTTAGGCCCACTGTTGAGACCTGCTGCTCAGAAAAAAAGATTCCTTTCAAAATATAACTGCTCATCGACAATGTACCTGGTCACCCAAGAGCTCTGATGGAGATGTACAAGGAGATTAATGTTGTTTTCATACTGCTAACACAACATCCATTCTGGAGCCCATGGATCAAGAAGTAATTTCGACTTTCAAGTCTTATGATTTAAGAAATACATTTCATAAGGCTATAGCTGCCATAGACAGTGATTCCTCTGATGGATCTGGGCAGAGTAAATTGAAAACCTTCTGGAAAGGATTCACCATTCTAGATGCCAGTAAGAACATTCGTGATTCATGGGAGGAGGTCAAAATATCAACGTTAACAGGCGTTTGGAAGAAGTTGATTCCAGCCCTCATGGATGACTTTGAGGGGTTTAAGACTTCAGTGAAGGAAGTAATTACACATTCGATGGAAATAGGAAGAGAACTAGAAGCAGAGCCTGAGGATGTGACTGAATTGTTGCAATCTCATGATAAAACTTTAACGGATGAGTTGCTTCTTATGGATGAGCAAAGAAAGTGATTTATTGAGATGGAATCTACTTCTGGTGAAGAAGCGGTAAACATTGTTGAAATGACAACAAAGGATTAAGAATATGACCTAAACTTAGTTGATAAAACAGCAGCAGGATTTGAGAGGATTGACTCCAATTTCAAAAGAAGTTCTATTGTGGGTAAAATGCTGTCAAACAGCATTCACGCTACAGAGAAATCTTTCGTGAAAGGAAACTTTTGATATGGCAGACTTCATTGTTGGTTTATTTTAAGAAATTGCCACAGTCACCCCAAACTTCAGCAGCCACCACCCTGATCAGTCAGCAGCCATCAACATCGAGGCGAGATCCTCCAACAGTAAAAAGACTCGCTGAAGGCTCAGATAATGGTTAGCATTTTTTAGCAATAAAGTATTTTTTAATTAAGGTATGTACTTTTTTTTAGACATAATGCTATTACACACTTAATAGACTACAGTATAGTGTAAACATAACTTTTATACGCAGTGGGAAACCAAAAAATTCACGTGACTCGCTTTATTGCGGTGATCTGGAACCAAGCCTGTGGTATCTCTGAGGTACGCCTGTGTACGTCAAATCTTAGTGACTAGATAGCTTCACCTATCTGAAATTCCTGCCTCTCTTTGCCAGTACTAGCTGGTAAATACGTGACAGAAGAACATAACAGTTTCCCTCATTATGTTACCATGGCTGCATACTTTTCGTGTATTCAGTTGGTTGACTCTGATCTAAACATACTGATTAACTTCCTCCCTGCACCCAAACTGAAAACAGTGCTATCGTTTTGGCCTCCTGTTTGAGCGGCAGTCTTCTCTGGTATTGCAGTCACAGATGACATGTATCCTCCTAGATAATTCGAGGCTTGTTATTCCCTCCCAGCTGCATGAAAGCCAGAGGGGCAAAGGTGGATATTTGATTTGTAGTAAAGGGATGGAATTGAGAATGGCCAACGTTTATTAATATCTTCCTCTTCTGTGTTACAACTAGCACCTCAAATCAAATACCCTTGAATGTAGGGCATCTCTGCTGTCTTTGAAAGCTATGGGAGATTATAGGAGCAGCTTCTTCAGTAGTTGCCACTGCCCCTGTTATTTTCTATTGACTGTTCACGCTGATGTATCAGCTGTTATAAATCCCCAAGAAGGGAAGGCATAAAAGCAATTTAAGGATTCAAGAAAGTATAATTTTAAACATAACAATAGCCTGCTCCCTCACAGGAAGGGACAGGCCTGCCAGGCAGAAATGACTTTCTTTCAGTAAAGGCTTAGAAGGATAGGCAGTGAAAAAGCCTAGGCTTTGCACGCAGTTATAGTCCCATTCAGAGAAAGGTGTGTGCAGAACTAATTAGGCACTGGTATCTTCAATCATACCCATTCCCACAATCGTCATGTCTCTCCATCTCCACCACCATTCTATTCTGAGCTACAATTATCCTTTGCCTGGACGGCTTCGGTTGCTTCCTGACTGGTCTCACTCCAGCCACTCTTGCCTTTCCCATTATTATTAGAATAAAGACTTAAACCCATGCCCTCAGGCTCTGTGTAATTTAACCACTGCTTCCTTCTCCAAATTCATCTTATACCAATCACTGTTCTACCTAAGGGACTTTAGCACTGCTGTTGATTTGTCTGGAATACTCTCTTTCCTTCTATTTCACCTAGTTACCTCCTTCTTATCCCTCAGAGCCCAGTTAAACCTCACTTAATCAAGGATGTCTTCACTTGCCCCACCACCTCCCCACCTCAAATTAGATCACATTTTTATGCTACACACTTCCAAAGCACCCTGTACTTTTTCTTCAGATCACTTATATAGTCATCTGACAGAAATCCTTGTCTCCCCAGCCCCATAAAACCAAATGGGACTGATGAGGTACAGCAGTCCAGGGACAAGGGCCAGAATACAGAAGGGGACAAGGAAGCTGGTGATAGGGAACCCAAGGTTGAGTAAGGACAGAGTTGATGTGTTGTGAGGTTGTTAACCGTTGTCATAGGGCAACATGTGTACTAACTGTTAAATGAGAAACTATTTTGTTCTGTAAGCCTTCATCTAAAGTGAGAATAGCAGCACAATTGGAAGAGTATAGTCGATGTCACTGAACTGTGCATGTAGAAATTTTTGAAATGGTGTATCTTTGGCTATGTATATTTTCACCAAAAAAAAAAAAGTCAAGAAGGGAGAGTGTTGACATGTTGAGGGGTTGTTAACCAATGTCATAAAACAATATGTGTACTACTGTTTCATGAGAAACTATTTGTTCTGTAAGCTTTCACCTGAAGTACAATAAAAAAAAAAAAGAAATCCCTGTCTCCCTCCAAATACTCCATGAGAATTTTTGTGAGTGTATATGTGTGTATTTTTTTTGTGCTTTTAAGAGCTCGGCTGCTAACTACAAGGTCAGCAGTTCGAATCCACCAGCTGCTCCTTGAAAACCCTATGGGACAGTTCTACCCTGTCCTGTAGGGCTGCTACGAGTCAGAATCAACTCGAAGGCAACAGGTTTGGTTTGGTTTGAGTTTTTTAGATGAAAATTTACAGAGCAAATTAGTTTCTCATTAAAACATTAATACACCAATTGTTTTGTGACATTGGTTGCCAAACCCCCAATGTGTCAACACTTGCCCCTTCTTCACTCAGGATTCCCTGTTCCCATTTGTCCAGTTTTCCTTTCCCTTCCTACTTTCTTGTCTTTGCTTTTGGGCCGGTGTGCCCATTTATTCTTGAAGCACATCCTCACGTGTGTTATTGTTGGCCCAGTACCCAAACCCATTGCCATTGAGTTGCAACCCTATAGGACAGAGTAGAACTGCCCCATAGAGTTTCCAGGGAGTGCCTGGTGGATTCGAACTGCTGACCTTTTAGTAAGCAGCCATAGCACTTAACCACTACGCCACCAGGGTTTCCGTTGGCCCTATAGACCTGTCTGATCTTTGGCTGAAGGGTGAACCTCTGGAGTTACTTCAGTGCTGAGTTAAAAGAGTGTTGAGGGGCCATACTCTGTGGTTTCTCCAGTCTCTGTCAGACCAGCAAGCTGGTCTGTGTGTGTGTGTGAATTTGAATTTTATTCTACATTTTTCTCCCGCTCTGTCCTGGACTCTCTATTGTGATCCCTGTCAGAGAGGTTGGTGGTGGTAGCCAGGCACCATCTACTTGTTCAGGAGGCGGTTGTGCTCCATTAATCCTTTGGACTAATCTTTTCCTGTGTGTCTTTGGTTTTCTTCATTCTCCATTACTCCAGCTGGGATGGAACAAGTAGATGCATCTTAGATGGCCACTCAAAGGCTTTTAAGACCCCAGACGCTACTCACCATAGTCAGATGTAGACTATCTTCTTTATAAACTACGTTATCCCAATTGAGCTAGATGACCCCCAAGACTATGGTCCCCAGCCCTAAGCCCAGTAACTCGGTCCCTCAGGGAGTTTGGTTGTATCTGTGAATCTTCTGTGACTTTGCCTTGTTCAAGTTGTGCTGACTTCCCCAGTATTGTGTACTGTCTTATCCTTCACCAAAGTTACCACTTATCTACCATCTAGTTAATGTTTTTCCCTCCCCACCACTCCCCTCCCTCGTAACCATCAAACATTGTTTCTTTCTTGTGTGTAAACCTTTTCATGAGTTTTTATAATGTGGTCTCATAGAGTATTCAGCCTTTTGTGGTTGACTTATTTCAGTCAGTATAATGTCCTCCAGATTCATCCACATTGTGAGGTGTTTCACAGGTTAATCGTTGTTTATCTTTGTGTAGTATTGCATTGTATGTGTGTACTGTAGTTTGTTCATTCGTCTTTTGATGGGCACTTAGGCTGTTTCCATCGTTTTGCTATTGTGAATAATGCTGCAGTGAATATGGGCGTGCTTATGTCTATTTGTGTGATGGCTCTTATTTCTCTAAGATAAATATTCCTAGGAGTGGGATTGCTGGATCGTGTGATATTTCTATTTCTAGCATTTTAAGAAAGTGCCATATCATTTTCCAAAATGGTTGTACCATTTTGCATTCCCACCAGCAGTGCATAAGAGTTTCCGTCTCCCTGCAACCTCACCAACATTTGTTATTTTCTGGGTTTTTCTTTTTTTTTTTTTTTTGATTCGTGCCAGTAATGTGGAGTAGTTTCTTTTTGCATTTCTCCAATGGCTAGTAATTGCGAGCATTTCCTCATGTGTAGTGTCTGTTAGCTGCCTGAATTTCTTCTTTGGTGAAATGTCTGTTCATATCCTTTGCCCATTTTTAATTGGATTATTTGCCTTTTTGTTGTAGAGGTGTTGGATTTTCCTATAGATTTTAGATATTAGACCTTTGTCGGATATATCATAGCCAAAAATTTTTTCCCTGTATGTAGGTTCTCTTTTTACTCTTTTGATAGTCTTTTGTTGAGCATAAGTGTTTAATTTTTAGAAGATCCCAGTTATCTATTTATTTTCTGGTGTTTGTATATTGTTAGTTAAGGTTTATGTCCTATTTATGTGTATATTAGGGCTCCTAGCATTGACCTTATTTTTTCTTCCATAATTTTTATAGTTTTGGGTTTTATATTTAGGTCTTTGATCCATTTTCAATTAGTTTTTGTGTATGGTGCAAGGTGTGGGTCCTTTTTTTTTTTTGCTAGACATCCAGTTTTGCCAGCACCATTTGTTCAAAAGATTGTCTTTCCTGCAACAGTAGAATCAACAGACAATAACCTACGAATTGATAGATAGATAGACAGACAGACAGACAGACAGGTAGGTGGGTAGATAGATATGCCAAGCCGTGAGGGAGGGATAAGGGAACACACCCACCGGCAAATACAGGTTCAGAGGTGGAAATTTCTAAATACGTGACTGTAGGTGCTCCTCATAAAGACCACACAAGGGCACAGTCGGGGAAACCTCTTAGACATAACTAAACACCTCACAGGATGAAGTTCCCAGGCTCGAAGACAAAGGACCATAGACTTGGGAGACATCTATGTCAATTGGCACAACACAGTTCTTAAAGACAATGTTCTACATCCTACTTTGGTGAGTTCCATCTGAGGTCTTAAAAGCTTAAGAGTGATCATCTAAGATACATGTATTGGTCCCATCCCATCCAGAGCAAAGGAGAATGAGGAAAACTAAAGACACAAGGAAAATATTAGCCCAAAGGACTAATGGACCACATGAACCACAGCCTCCACCAGCCTGAGCCCAGAACTAGATGGTGCCTGGCTACCACCACTGACCACTCTGACAGGATCACAGTAAAGGGTCCCAGACAGAGCAGGAGATAAACGTAAAACAAAATTCAGATTTACAAAAAAAAGATCCTACTTACTGGTCTGACAGAGACTGGAGGAACCCCCAAGACTATGGCCCCTGGACCCCCTGCTAACTCAGACTTGAAGCTACTCCCAAAGTCCACCTTTCAGCCAAAGATTAGGCAGGCCTGTAAGACAAGCAGTAACACAGGTGAGAAACATGCTTCTTAGATCAGTCTACTATACAAGATCAAATGGACAACGCCTGCCCGGGAACAAGGATTAGAAGGCAGGAGGAGACAGGAAAACTGGACGAATGGACACAGTGAACCTGGGTGGAAAGGGAAAGGGGGAGAATGCTGACAGTGCAGGATTGCAGCCAATGCCATGAAACAATTTGTGTATACATTTTTGAATGAGAAACTGATTTGGTCTGTAAACTTTCACTTAAATCACTTAAATCTTTCTGCCATTTAATGGACTTTGGGCCTTTGTCGAAGATCAGGTGGCCATGTTATTGTTGTTAGCTGCCGTTGAGTCGATTCTGACTCGTAGTGACTCTGTGTACAACAGAACGAAACACTGCCCAGTCCTGCGCCGTCCTCACAGTCTTTGTTGTGTTTGAGCCCATTGTTGCAGCCACTGCATCAGTCCATCTTGTTGAGCGTCTTCCTCTTTTTCGCTGACCCTCTGTTTTACCAAGCATGATGTCGTTCTCCAGGGGCTGGTCCCTCCTGATAGATAACATGTGAGATGAAGTTTTGCCATCCTCGCTTCTAATGAGCATTCTGGCTGTACTTCTTCCAAGACAGATTTGTTCGTTCTTTTGGCAGTCCATGGTATATTCAATATTCTTCGCCAACA
>NW_004444042.1:8070521-8072580 GCF_000243295.1 Trichechus manatus latirostris
CCTCTTGCTTTCTTCATGTATGATGTCTTTGATGTCATTCCACAACTCATCTGGTCTTTGGTCATTAGTGTTCAATGTGTCAAATCTATTCTTGAGATGGTCTCTAAATTCAGGTGGCATATACTGAAGGTCGTACTTTGGCTCTTGTGGACTTGTTCTAATTTTCTTTAGCTTCAACTTGAACTAGCTTATGAGCAGTTGATGGTCTGTTCCACAGTCAGCCCCTGGCCTTGTTCTGACTGATAATATTGAGCTTTTCCATCATCAGTTCCCACGGATGTAGTCAATTTGATTCCTGTGTACTCCATCTGGCGAGGTTCACGTGTATAGTCGCTGTTTATGTTGTTGAGAAAAGGTATTTGCAATGAAGAAATCATTGACCTTGCAAAATTTTATCATGTGATCTCCAGCGTCATTGCTATCACCAAGGCCATATTTTCCAACTACCAGTCCTTCTTCTTTGTTTCTAACTTTTGCATTCCAATCGCCTGTAATTATCAGTGCATCTTGATTGCATGTTTGATCAGTTTCAGACTGCAAAAATTGGTAAAAACGTCAATTTTTTCATCGTTGGCCTTAGTGGTTGGTGCATAAATTTGAATAATAGTCGTAGGCAGATTGATTTAAATCCGGGTTCTCGATTCTGTTCCATTGGTCAATGTGTCTGTCATTGTACCAGTACCAGGCTATTTTGACTACCATAGGTGTATAATAGGTTCTGAGGTCAGGTCGTGCAAGGCCTCCTACTTTGCTCTTCTTCAATAATGCTTTACTTGTCTGGGGCCTGTTTCCTTTCCACATGAAGTTAATGATTAATTTTTCCATCTCGTTAAAGAATACTGTTAGTATTCAGATTGTGATTGCATTGTATTTGTAGATTGCTTTGGGTAGGATTGACATTTTCTCAATGTTGAGTCTACCTATCTGTGAGCATGGTATGTTTTTCTATTTATATAGGTCTCTTTTGATTTCTTGCAGTAGTGTTTTGTAGTTTTCTTTGAATAGGTCTTTTACGTGCCTGGTTAGATTTATTCCTAAGTATTTTATTTTTTTAGGGGCTATTATAAACGATATTGCTTTCCTGATTTCTTTTTCATAGTTCTCTTTATTGGTAGTATTGGAATCCAACTGGTTTTTGTATGTTTATCTTATATCCTGCTACTCTGCTGAATCTATTAGTTCCAGTAGTTTTTTCATGGAGTCTTTAGGGTTCTGTATGTATACTATCATATCATTTTCGAATAGGGATAGTTTTACTTCTTCCTTACCAATTTAGATGGCTTTACTTCTTTTTCTTGCCTTATTGCTGTAGCTAGGACTTGCAGCACAATGTTAACTAGGAGTGGTGATAAAGGGCATCCTAGTCCTGTTCCCCTTCTCAAGGGGAATGTTTTCAGACTCTCTCCCTTGAGAATGATGTTGGCTGTTGTTTTGTATGTTAAAGAAAGGAAACCCATTGCCATCGAGTCTATTCTGACTCATAGTGACCCTATAGGACAGAGTGGAACTGCCCCATAGGGTTTGCAAGGAACAGCTGGTGAATTTGAACTGCCGACCTTTTGGTTAGCAGCTGAGCTCTTAACCATTATGCCACCAGGGCTCCTTTGTTGTTTTATATAGATGCCCTTTATTATGTTGAGGAATTTCCCTTCTATTCCTATTTTATTGAAAGTTTTTGTCAGGAATAGGTGTTAGACTTTATTGAATACCTTTTCTGCATCAATTGAGATGATCATGTGATCCTTTTATTTATGTGGTGGATTACATTGATTGATTTTCTAATGTTGAACCATCCTTGCATACCTAGTATGAATCCCAGTTGGTCGTGGTGTATTTTTTTTTTTTTAATATGGTGCTGAATTTTACTGGCTGGAATTTTGTTGAGAATTTTTGCATCTATATTCATGAGAGATATTAGTCTGTAATTTTCTTTTTTTGTGGTGTCTTTGCCTTGATCTGGTATCAGGGTTATGCTGACTTAATAGAATGAATTCGAAAGTGTCCTTTCCTTTTCTATCTTCTGAAATAGTTTGAGTAGTACTGGTGTGAGCTCTTCTCT
>NW_004444042.1:8073059-8119815 GCF_000243295.1 Trichechus manatus latirostris
GCTTCCTTGTCCCCTTCTGCCTTCTGGCCCTTGTCACTGGACTGCTGTACCTCGTTAGTCTCATTTGGTTTTACGGGGCTGTCCACTCCCAGGCTGAATGGTGAACCTCGGAGATAACTTCACCACTGAGCTAAAAGGGTGTCTGGGGGCTGGGCCAGGACTTTTTTTGTTGGGAGTTTTTTTTAATTACCTTTTCAGTCTCTTCTCTTGTTATGGATCTGTTCAGATTTTCTACCTCAGTTTGTGTTAGTTTAGGTAGGTAGTGTGTTTCTAGAAATTTGTCCATCTCATCTAGGTTTTCATATTGAAGTTTTTCATAATACTCTGTTATGATCCTTTTTATTTAAGTTGTGTGTGTTATAAACTCCATGAGAACTTTTGAGAGTGAATGTTGGGCTCACCACTATGTCCCTAATGCCTGACATAGTACTTGGCACAAACCACATACCCAGTAAACAATGTTGAAAGTCTGACAAAGGCACACACACATGTACATCCACATGCCCTGTTTCATTCCATGGCATCATTATGGGCACCCCTTAGGATATCAGCTCAGCTTCCAACAATTCCCCCTTCTCCATAATTTGCCCTAATCTACCTTCCAAACCGAGGTATGGGCTCCTAAAAGCCATATTTGTACTTTGTGACCTAGTCACCTCTCCCTCCCCTTCAGCTTTAACTAATTAGACCAGGAGCAGACCTCAACCCACATTGAACCAATCAGAATTTCTCCACAGGAAGTTTGAAATTATGACTAGGCTGCAATCGGTCTCTTCTGGTAGTTCCAACTCAGGACCTTGAACTGGTTCATTCCATTCGAACCCCTACTGAGAATTTGCACTTCCACCCCAGATATACTGAATCAGAATCTACATTTTAACAAAATCCCCAGGTGATTCTTATGTATAATAAATTTTGAGCACCACTACTCTACTAGTGGTTCTCAGAATTGGTCCCTAACCAGCAGCGTTAGCATCACCTGGGAACTTGTTAGAAATGCACATTCTCAGCAGGAGTTCTGGTTCAACTATAACATTTAAACTCCAGAACTCCAGGGTGACTATCTTGTTCCCACTGTGTAGTCCTAAGAAGCACAAGGGAAGAAAGACTTAACAGAAAACAAGGACAGAGCCACTAGACAACTTTGTAGTCCTGACCTTCAGTCCTTCCCCATCACTGGCTGCCTTGTCTCCTGGTGCTCCTAAATTCATTTTTTGCTTCAGCTGGCTTGAGTTGGTTTCTGTTATGTACAACCAAAAAGAATCTTTAATACAGCTAGAAAAAGTAAAAATAATGACTTCAAAATATGTCCAAACTCTGTGGATACAGAGCCCATATTGAATATAGGTGACTTCAGATGATTTTCAGGTGCCTTATAAGTGTATCGTGGATTATTCTAATTAACTGCCATGTTGAGGAATCCATGTGCTAAAACTTGAACATTCCTAATTAGCTGTTTTAAAAACTGGGAAGGTGTCACAAAATTGAAAAGTATCTTCTGTGTCTCTTAATTTGTTATATTTAAAAAAAAAAACAAAAAAACTTAACACTTAAGAATAATTGTCTTAATTAGCTTAGTGACTTAAAAAAAAAACTTCAGTGCTGAGGGATTCAACACATGACCTGACATGATGTTTTCTGTTTGGTACTCTACAGAACTTAATTGGCCAGCCAGGGATGACTGAACCTGTTGCTAACCTGGAATACAAAGAAATCCTGCAAGTTCTCTTTGTGGCTATTTTTTTTCACCACTGTCACCATAAAAGGACTTAGTGACTTTCTTCCATTTTCCTGTTCTCAGGGGAAAAAAATAAGTCTTTCTTTTCTTTACGAAAGAAGGAGAATGATACTGATGTAGTCTTGCCCATTAGATACTTTGCCTTTTACCCACCTGTGTTTGAACTGTTTTTCTTCCCACTTTCTGCTTTGAAGCTTTAGTGCCGTGGATTCTTATCTCATGAGCCACATGTTCTGAGCCCCAGTCTCTCTGTCTTTCTTGAGTGTGTCCTTATGCTTGTCAGTCAACTTCATCTGAATTCTAATTATCTGTATGTTGTGTTTCACTGTCTAGTTTTCCATTTTTTGTTCTAAAATCTTGACGACTTCCAACATAATGTTTAGTATACTGAAAACATTAACCCTCCATAGTATCAAATGAGCATGAGCTCATTGCCTGTGCAGTGAATGGGCAAAAGAAAAATGGGTGAGAAGATTACTCCAGTCAAAGAAGGAGTCAGTTATTGCAATAAGTGGGATAAACTGAGATCTGAGCTCTGCACACAGAATAGAATGCATTACTAGTTCTATAGAGTGCCCCCAATTGTACTTTTATCAGTGGTGTCACTAGAGGGATGCTGAGGGTACAAACTACACCCACTGACATTTTGATGGCGGTAATACCAAAATAACAGTCTATAAAATTTTTGTGCAGTATTTCAGCAGAAATTTATTTCTTATAAAAATATCCCTGTAGGCTGTGGGGACCATGGTCTCGGGGAACATCTAGCTCAATTGGCATGACACAGCTTATAAAGACAATGCTCTACATTCTACCTTGGTGAGTAGTGTCTGGGATCTTAAAAGCCTGTGAGCGGCCATCTAAGATACTCCACTGGTCTCATCCCTTCAGGAGCAAGGGAGAATGAAGAGAACAGGATACAAGGAAAAGATTAGTCCGAAGGACTAATTGTCCACAGCTACCAAGGCCTCCACCGGACTGAGTCTAGTACAGCTAGATGGTGTCCGGCTACCACCACTGACTGCTCTGACCACGATCACAACAGAGGGTCCTGGACAGAGCTGGAGAAGGATGTAGAACATAATTCTAACTTACAAAAAAAAGACCAGATTTACTGGCCTAAAGGAGACAGGAGAAATGGCCCCCAGACACCCTTTTAGCTCAGTGGTGAAGTTATCTCCGAGGTTCACCGTTCGGCCTGGGAGTGGACAGCCCCATAAAACCAAATGAGACTAATGAGGTACAGGAGTCCAGTGACAAGGGCCAGAAGGCAGAAGGGGACAAGGAAGCTGGTGATAGGGAACCCAAGGTTGAGTAAGGATAGTGTTGATGTGTTGTGAGATTGTTAACCATTGTCATAGGGCAACATTTGTAGTAACTGTTAAATGAGAAACTATTTTGTTCTGTAAGCCTTCATCTTAAGTGAGAATAACAGCACAATTGGGAGAGTGTAGTCAATGTCACTGAACTGTGCATGTAGAAATTTTTGAAATGGTGTGTCTTTGGCTATGTGAATTTTCACCAAAAAAAAGGTTGAGAAGTTAGAGGGTTGACATGTTGTGGGGTTGTTAACCAATGTCATAAAACAATATGTGTACTACTGTTTCATGAGAAGCTATTTGTTCTGTAAGCCTTCACCTGAAGTACAATAAAAAAAAAAAAAAATCCCTGTAGTTAGTTACAACAACAAAAACATTTTTCATAAGCCCAGCTTACATGTATCAGTATACCTACAAGGCTAAAACTCTATGCTGATTTACTTTTTGAACCTTATAATGCACTCCGGTCAGAGCTGTCACTGTTACCCAATTACAGTGATGCTTCTGACCACGTGGTTTCATGTGCATGTGCTACAAGCACATGCTGTTGTTTTCGTTGCTGCCAGTGTTTTTATAGTTGCTGATTTTGTCAAATTTTCTGGTGTTTTAGCTACAATATTGTCATAATTAGCATTTGTGAATCTTTATCAATAACTTTTTTGAAAATAAAGTAGTCATTAGAAGAAAAGAAGGAGTGATATACAGGAATTACAATTTACGAGTAACATTAGTACAAAAAAATTACTAAAGATTCTGTGTGACCTGATACAGAAGGAGGTCAGTGTGGGGGGGAGGGGTGATACTATGAGTTACTCCACTGGGTGACACCAATCCTAGTGATGCCACTGAATTTTGTTTAGTGTTTTCCAGATAAGGAAGAAGTTTGAGAATATGCAACTTAATATTTAGCTCAGGTCATATGGATAAAAGAAGATAGAACCTTAGCTGTATTTATTGTTCTGATATACCTAATTTTCTCTCAGTTAAACTGTTCAGCTTTTGTGGAGCATAGACAGTTATCATGATGGATTCCTTTAACACAGTCTTTTTCTAACTGAACCACAGTTGATTTTTTATATTTGGCATCTGTGACATTGTTCCTATAGAAAAAACTTCAAGCAATTTTTAATGGTGCTGTTGCCTCCTGGGTTTCATTTACCAGTTTAGCTTCTAATTACTGACTGAGATTTTCTTCTTTTCATATTTATTAGGAACATGTATACTTCTGTGATCTTAAAGTTAGCCTGTAGTCCTAAGCTTGCTAAATCATTCATTTATAGAAACAATATTATGCAATTTTATCATGGCTCTAATCATTCCAGTAATAATCCTCCATCTAAAGTAATTAAGAAACCCACCAGACTGTGTTGTGGTCTTGACTTTGTCCCATTAGCTCTTACATAAATGGAGGGAATAGCTATTATTTCAAAGGTTTTTATGAGGCTCAAATGAGAGAGTGAATAGGAAGCACTTTTAAATCATCCCTCAAACTCTTTACTTGTACCACATATTTAGTAACTGCAGGGCTTGTAGTTTATTCTTACAGTTCCTGTTTCCATAAACTTTTGCAAAAGTTCAGTTTTTACAGAGAAAGAGAGTTTATAATTTAACCTTTGATAACTAAGCATAGTTCCACCCTCGTTCATCTCTTTTCCTTCTCATAAACGTTCAAAATGTTCATGTAAAGAGTAGAAAGGAAAGGATTAAGGGAATTCCTTAGTTATGGTTTTTCTTTCCTTTCTCAGTCTTTTATTCTGTGTTGCCTTTGTGAATGATAGAAAGTTTTTCTCTCCATTTTGATCAAAGATTCCATAGAAGAATTCTGATCAAAAGGGGGGAAATGTAGAACAGAATTTCAGATTATCATGGACTCCAAACTTTGTGGAACCATAGAGGCTGGATGAACCTGCAAAACTATGGCCCTGAGATAATCTTTAAATCTTAAATGAAAAATATCCTCTGAAGTCTTCTTAAAAGCAAACAGTAGTTTAGCTTAACTAGCAAAGAATGTCTACCTTGACTATTATGCTCATTTAAGATCTATCTATATGCAATTGGGTTGACAACAGCAACTAGAAGGATTAGATAGGAACCTTACGGGGCAGTGAGTTTATGTTAATGGGGGAGGAACACCTCATAAAAGAGGAGTGAGAATGGTGGCACAACTCAAAGAATGTAATCAGTGTCACTGAATTGTACATGTAGAAACTGTTGAATTGGTATATGTTCTGCTGTGTATATTCTCAACAGTAAAGTTTGCTTCTCTTTAAATGGAGTTGAAATTGACAGAAGCAAGAGTGACCCCAAAATTATTATTATTTACAGCTAGCATTCATTATTATTAATAATATCATTATTAATAGCAGCTAACATTTATTGAGCTCTCAGTATGTACCAGGCATTGTACCTCCATATTTTACTGAATCCAAAATTGGTAAGATATACCATTATTTTATATACCACTGAGAAAGAAAAAAATGCTGTCAAGTAAACAATGACAAAAATACTTTCTTTTCACTAAAAATATTTATTTAATACATATTTAAAGACTCCTTTAGGGTTAGATTTTTATTACATATCATTCCTGTACACAAATAAAAGGAACGTACAAGCAAAATAAATTGGTTAAAGTAATTCTAAAACTTACTCACATTCAGAGTCCAACTCTTCTGAATTTCCTTCTGACCCAGAATCATGAATGTCTGTCTCCTTCCACAAAGTATCATCCTCTGGGCCTTCAAGAGCATTGGCGATGCAGCACTTCTTGAAAGAATATTCCCCTGTTATCTCTGGGATTTTCTTCCAAGCTGCTGACACCCATTCTGCAAGTTTTGACATGCTCGTGGAGACAGTGACAACAATGTCACAACTACTGCCTAGCCAACAGCAATTGTAAGAAGCATGCCGTTTAGAGATCTTAAAATGTAAAAAATATATATATGAATAAGTAAATACATCCTAGAAAAGATTATTTAGGATAATTATTTCACATGTATTATCTAATCTAACCTTTCCAATAATCTCAAGAAGAAGGTACTATTTTACCTGTTTTACAGATGCAGGAACCACAGCTCAGAAAGAAAAATTAGATTGCCCAGGAGCACATAGCTGGCAAGTAACCAAGAAAAAACCCAAGCCCGGGTCTATCTGACTGCAAACCCTATCTTCTTGCCATTATACTGTACTGGCTTTATTTGTATTCCCAAAAGAATCGAGACCTCTGGTGTGGATGCAGGTAGAATATCCTAATCCTTCCTGAGAGCCAGGACAGAGAATATCTTCTGCTGTATAAAGTATTTGCCAGAGGCTGCCAAGGTAGAATTTTAGTGAGTGAAAACAAGTAAAAAAACTCCTACATATATCTTCAGCTGAGTATAGATCCTACAGTTCAACTTCTAATTTAGACGGATGGGTGTCTCTGTATTTTAATCAAAATATCCTCATTTTCCTAATGGCTTAAACTCTGACTATAATGATTTTCAGACAAGAACCCTACCTTGAATTTTATGAAAATTGATAATATGGTAGAATTTTCTAGTATCAAGTGACAGAAGAAGGGGAGCTTTACTGACGAATTTTTTTTGATGTTGTCACTTGAATGAATAAATGTACCTACCATTCTCACCTAATCCACCATTCCTGCAGTTTCAGACTCTCAGTACAAATTGTTATGGCCTACAAAGTCTGGCAGTGCGTATCCTGGCTGCAGCCCTCCTATGTGCTTGCTGAGTTACCTACCTGTTTTTATTGCTTCCTTTAGTCTATTAGGCATGAGCTGAATATTACTGAGAAATTTTGTACATAACTGGACCCAAGTTAAAGGGGTAAATGAAACTGTATAGCAGAGCCCGCATACCCTTGAAACTTTATGGCGGTTTTAGGATTTTTTTCCCTGGGAAAAATGACCAATTCTAAAGAAGTGGCATAGTCTCTCCTTAGGTCTTCAGGAGCATAGGGTGGGAAGTGTTTCTTGAGCTCCTACTAGATGGTAAATACAGAGGTAACAATGAGTCTCATAAATGCAGCAGAGATTTAATCAGTCAACCAAAATGATTTATTGAGCACATGCTATGTGCCAGCTCTGTGTGTGACACAGTAAAAAAAATTCAAGGCATCAGCTCTCCCTTCAAGCAGTGAGTAATGTTGTGAGTGAGATAAAGGCACTTTCAAACACTAAAGGATGATGTAAAGCACACTTTTCTGCTAGGTCTAGACCTTACCTACTGTAAGAGCTCAAAAGACGCAGGAAAGTTGAGAGTGTTTTGGAATAATCGTTTGGGCCATAAAGAGAAGTTAAGTTCAAGGAAGGACGGGATTTGTACAGGTAGATAAGAAGGGGGAGAACAACCCAGGCAGGGAAGATAACATAAAGAAAAATGCAGATGCTTAGCAGAAAATGAGTCTTCCTCAGCCTCATAAAACAAAATGGGACTAATGAGGCACAGCAGTCCAGGGACAAGGAATAGAAAGGCAGAAGGGGACAGGAAAGCTGGTGATAGGGAACCCAAGGTTGAGAAGAGACAGCGTTGACATGTCATGGGGTTGTTAACCATTGTCATAGGGCAATATGTGTACTAACTGTTTAGTGAGAAACTATTTGTTCTGCAAATCTTCATCTAAGGTACCAAAAAAAAAAAAAAAAAGAATTATCTATGTGAGATCAAATTGATAACAGCAACTCAAAAGGTTTCATAGGAAGCCTAGGGGGCAGTGAGTTGAAGATAATGGTGATGGAATAATTTGGAAAAGGATAGTGAAAATAACAGCACAACTGGAAGAATGTAATCAATGTCACTGAATTGTACATGTAGAAATTTTTGAAATGGTGTAACTTTGGCTATGTATATTTTGAAAAAAGAAAGGTCCTCCAAGGTCGAGAAGGGAGAGTGTTGACATGTCGTGGGGTTGTTAACCAATGTCATAAAACAATATGTATACCGACTTTAATGAGAAACTATTTATTCTGTAAACCTTCATCTAAAGTACAATAAAAAAAAAATTAAAAAGAAAATGAGTCTTCCCGTAGAACCACAAGTTAATCCGAGTTCTGTCATAGCTGATGAAAGTCTCCTTTGGAATACAGAATATCTCAAATTGATTAGATACCACTTGCTGTAGAAAGGCTTTTATGTTTATATTTTATTGTTCTGAAAAAGCATTAGGCACATGATCGGCACAGACTGGGGAATTTATATGTTATATTTTAGTGAGTTGGTTGTTAATTTGCATCATGCTAGGGCCCACTAAAAATATATACCCTCCTTGGCTTCTATTAGGCAGATTTTGATATTATGATCATTTACCGGTGATAACTGCCTACTGATTTAGGAAGTTTTCTCTCATTACCAGTATGGTCGCAGATGAAGCAATCTTTCCCTCTCTTTCCAACATGACTTTTAAAAGGTATTTAACTTGGTTTTAACTTCCTTCACTTTTATTATTTTTTTAATTCATTTGCTCACTATGATGAGGAAGCAATCAACTATAAATGCATCAAGTCCAAAGTAAATTGTGTATCATAATTATTATTATTTTTCAACAGCTTTTCACATTGGCTACTGCCTTCCACAGTTTGCCACATCTTTTGGTAAATTAGCACATTAACCTTTGGTATAGGGGTCGTTAGGTGTCGACTGGAGTCCCTGGGTGTTGCAAATGCTTAATGCAATTGGCTACTAACCGAAAGGTTGGAAGTTCAAGTCCACCCAGAGGCACCTCAGAAAAAAGGCCTGGAGATCTCTTGCAAAATAACAGCCATTGAAAACCCTATAGAGCACAGTTCTATTCTGACACACATGGAATCACCTCAATACCAACTGCTTGTGTGTCAACTAATGAACAAACTAAATCTTCAACTCTCTTGTGAGTACTGACATGCTATCAGCAATGCCAGGAAAAAAGAAGTATGGAAATGTGTTGGATTTTCACCTAGATAATAGATCCTAGAGCGCTCTCTACAGAAATGATAAGGTCAGAGGAAAGCAAACTGACACCTAAGTGAGAGAAAATAGCACTGTGTTCCGACTATTAGTCCTTGGATCTTATCTCCTAAAATTGAAGCTTTTATGTTTTTTTCTAACAGTCTGTGTTCCCAAAACTTGTGATCTCATATGAAAAGAAGAGTGTCCTTGAACTCTGAGTAACGCTAGACCTCTTAAATCTCAAAGGAATGGATAGTACAAGGTTAGGATTTTTTTCATGTTGCCGTGACTTAGAAGAAAAAGGTTACTAAAAGCAGAAATCAGATATGATAAGATCTACTGCTTGCTGAAAGTGTTATCTTTCTTTGTGACTTATTTCACTGCTTATATCTATCTTAAATCTAGGAACTCTTTTCTTGTAAGATAAGAGGTTAATGAAATATTAACCTATAGTTTCTTGAAAAATAGCTTGAATATGACCTTATGTAGTGATTCCATATGGGAACACATTAACTTCATGGTTTGATTGGAATATTAAATAGGAATTAATTTTGCCAGGGTTAAGGCTTATTCATATTGATCAAGGTCTTATCTTAGGGAAAGATAACCACACAAATTTTATATAATTCAAAATTCTGAGTTAATGTATGGAGAGCACTTGGAACAGGATCTGACACATAATAAGAGCTATGTAAGTATTTTCTATTATGAGTGATAGAATATGGATTATTCTTTGACAACTAAGAGAGTTTTTGCAAGTGAGGATGATAGTTCTTTTAGGCCTCTTTTCTTTGGAACTGTTTTTCCCCCGTGCTCTCCATCTCTCCATAACTGATGAAATAACATTTAAGCAAAAAAAAAAAAAAAGTTAACTGGACTGAATTTATCTGTGATTATTCCCTCAGTGAAGAGAATCTCATTAAGTTAGACTTGAATGACCCACTTTCATTTAAATTCCAGAACATTCAGAGTAGTTAAAAAGTCAGCAGACAAGAGGACTTTTTGAAACAAACTTAGCTGATGATCCGCTCTTGTTCTGAGGATATAACCATCGTCATTGATTGGTATTGAGGAATATGTTTTAATATTTTATGTTTCCTTTTTTAAAATGAAGAAAGTATAGGTTAATATTTCGTTAACCTCTTATCTTACAAGGAAAGAGTTCCTAGATTTGAAATAGATATAAGCAGTGAAATAAGTCACAAAGAAGGAGTCCTACACTGAAGATTTAAAGCTCCTGTACATGCAGTAAAATTAAATGATGGGCAAACTGCACAAAAATATTTGCAGCAAATTAACAAAGGGCACACATCTTTAATCTTTTAAGTTAGTGAGACAAATATCAGCATCCCCATTTTAAAAATACATGCAAAGAACACAAACAGACAATTCACAGAGGAAGAAATATAAATGGACAATATATATATATTAGAAAAACAGTCAACATCACTAGTAATCAAAGAAATATCAAAATGAGTTACCATTTTCTTTCTGTCAAGATAGGAGAGTTTTTTTAATTATACTTGATATTGTTAAGGGTACAGAGAAATGGGTGCTCTAATATACTCAAGAGCATTCAAGACTTTATACCTACCATTTCTATACCCACTAGATTAGAAAAAAATAAAGTCTGACAATACCACTATTGTGACGATGTGAAGCAAAAGGAACTCATACGTAACTGATAATAGTATTGGTGTGACTGTTTTGGAAAATAGTTGGGCGTTATATTGAAAAGCCAGCAGTTCCACTTATGAGTATGTATAGGTATGTACATTCCCTCCTAGGCTCAAAATTCTTTTTCATGTTTTGCCAGGACACCAACAGCATTGTTCATAACAGCAAAAAGCTGAAAATAACTCAGATGTCCATTTATAGGAAAATTGGTATTTTCAAGCAGTTAGAAATCGATACCAGAGTAAAAATAAAAGAAGTACAGTTAAATGTATCAAGTTAGACCAATCTTAGAAATATAATGTTGATTGAAAAAAAGCAAGTTACAGAAGAATGTAACCAGTATGATACTGTTTTATAAAATTCAGAAATAATATATTGTTTAGAGACACAAATATGTTTTTAACCATTAAAAAAAAAGCAAGGCAATAGAAAATGAAATCGAGGTGTTACCTCTTGGAGGAGGCAGGGTAATGAATTTCAACCATTGCGCTAATGCGTCCTCTCTCAAGGTGAGCGGTAGGTTCATGGTGTTTGTTTTATTATGCTTCATAGCTTGTATATTACGTAATTTTGTGTGTCTCAAATATCTCATAATAAAAATTTTTAAAGCACCCATGGATTTTTAGTAACTCCTTTTCTAGGTATGTGTTCTAAAATAATAATAAAAAATTAAGTACAGAAAAAGTCTATCACAGCGGTATTATTGTAGTCAAAAATTCAAATAATCTAGTTGTCCAACACCATTTATTTATATTCTGCCTCATTCAAGAAAGGATTTATGGATGCCTTTAAAAATACATACAGTGAGACAAAGTAAATTAAAACTTGCTGAGAAAAATGAGACAAAGGAAGGAGGGGAAAGTAAGAGAAAGCCAGGTCTAAGGTTAGTATAAAAAATGTCAGAAAGTCCCCTGTTCTTGTTAGAAGTGGGCCGCGAACATGACTCTAAGTTTTCCAGTAAGACCAGGATGAAAAGGGAAGCATGATTCATGGTGCCTTTAAGATAAGAACAAATGAGCTGTTCTGATACTGTGACCAGACAGAAATTTCTCTCCAGATTAACAGTGTAGGCAAGTTATTTAACTTCTCTCTGCCTGTGTATCCTTGTCTATGAATAGAATAATAACAGTATCTGTTTCATAGCATTGTCAGAACTACATGAAATCAGTGCTGGGAGGTAGTAAACATTCAAATATCTTACTTGCTAGCTCCATGTCTTAATGAATGGCATTCTGAAGAGTGTCCTAACCACCGGACTTACTAGTCCAACAGAGACTGGAGAAACCCCGAGAGTATGGCCCCTGGACACCATTTTAACTCACTAGTGAAGTCATTCCTGAGGTTCTCCTTTCACCCAAAGATTAGACAGGCACATAAAACAAGACTAAATGGCACACCAGACCAGGGGCAAGGACCAGAAGGCAGGAGGGGACAGGAAAGTTGGTAATGAGGAACCCAAGGTTGAGAAGGGGAGAGTGTTGACATGTTGCGGCATTGGCAACCCATGTCAGAAAACAATATGTGCATTAATTGTTTATTGAGAAACTAATTTGCTATGTAAACCTTCATCTAAAGTACAATTAAAAAAAAGGGGGGGGGTATCCTAACAGAAATCAATATCATGGTAGTAGATAACTATCAAGAGAGAATTCAAGAGTAATTCTTGCCTCAGGTAGAAATCTTCCCAGCAATAGAACAGAAGTGTTATGAATTAATGTTCTAGTGTTCTGTGTTCATTCAGTACACATTTATTGAGAAGCTACTTTGTGCCAGGTTCTGTGTCTAGTAATATATGGTCAGGATACAGGACTTGATTAGGTTGTTCTGCTTCAGTCAACTCCAAGCAATTTAATCATGAAATCTTTCTCATTTGTTGAATAATATATAAAATGTATTTCCTTTGCTTTTTCTGCTCTTCAAATGTGGAAGTATTCTGTAAGCAAAGACTTGAGGCAAAAAGCAATTACGAAAAGAAGGATGAGAAATACTAATTGATCTTTGTTAATACCTATTAAGCACAGAATTATCAGTTGAGGCTTTTAGCTTTCTGAGAAATGATCTCATGGTGATAAAAATGTTAATTGCTGCCATTTATTGAATGCTAACTGCACCAAACTCTATGCTAATTTCTTTAAATATATTACCCCACTTAATCTTTACACAGTACTTTGAGGTTGTGAATGTTATCTCTATTTTCAGGTGAGGAGGTCTGCAAGCCTAAGAGGGGTTAAACCATTTCCCTAAAGTCACAACGAGGAGCCCTGGTGGTGCAGTAGTTAAGCACTTGGCTGCTAACTTGGTTCGAACCCACCAGCCACTCTGTGGGAGAAAGATGTAGCAGTCTGCTTCCATAAAGATTACAGCCTTGGAAACCCTATGGGACAGTTCTACTCTATCCTGCAGGGTCACTATGAGCCAGAATCAAATTGACTGGATGGCATGTAGAGTCACAGCCAGCAAGTATGGGTTTGAGCCAGAATTTGGACCCAGGCCCTTCTGATTCTAAAGCTCATATTCTTAGTTACTTCCACATATTACCTCTCTTGAACTGAAACCAAAACTTACCAAACCTTGAAACCCTTTGTCCCAGATCTGAAATAGTTTCTCCCAACAGCCTCAGCCAGATAGTCCCTCATTCTTACTATCCTGTGTGATGCATCAGTTCATGCATCAGCCTTGTTATCTTTTGTTTTAGACTGTCAGACTGGAAGGTTCACTTTTGCTGGCTGAACTGTGTGGTTGATATTCATGTCATTTAGTCACTTGATTTGATTACCAGCCTGACTTCCTTAAAAACAATTTTTAAATGGAAGGAACCTTTGGATTCGAAGTTGAAAAAGCCGTCAGTTTAGGTTGCTCATTTATAATGTCATGGTCCCAGACTCTACTGGGTTGTTTTGACCTCTTGATGGGGGCACAAAACCATGCAGCCTCCATTCGAAATTGTCGACCGTCTGATCCTTAGCATGAGCCAGTGAGCTGAAAGACAGCCATATAACCATATTAGTGTTGACAGTGAAGATGCATCTTATATTTAAAGATCAAGAAAATTCAATCTCCTGGCAGTTTGACCCATGACTCTCTGGTGTCCCCTGCCAGTTGCAAAAACATAGATTTCACATTCCAACCGTGGAATGTAGATGCCGTGCTTACTGGGTGGGTTTGCAGTAGATAACTTTGCCTGTAATCACTTTTCCTTTGATGGACGCAACAGACAGTTGTTCTGAGATGCCTGATAGTAGCAGCAGTGGCATGGCTAAGATCTCCAGAGCCGAATACTGTCAGATTGAAAGGCATAGATGTGTTCAGCTCAGTGACTGAGGATTATTATGCATTATTTACATTGTATAGTTCAGGAACTGGAAAAAGCCTAGCAAGAAAACTACCATTTTGAAATACTCGTATTAGGGGAGGATTTACTCTGGTTAGGGGATAGATAAAGTCTCTGAAAGATAATTGTATGAAGGAAAATAAGGTTGAACTTTACATTTATTGGAATACGTTAACCGCAGAAGTCATTAATAAATCAAGACCCATTTGTAGATACTGATTTCTTTTTCCTTTTGCTAGTTTTCTAATCTTGTTTTTGGCCTTCGTTTATGATACATGTTTTCTTTTCTTCCCAGCTTCCCATCTTCCTTAAATCATTTCATCTAGATATGTGTAGCCAATCTGTCCTTCTGAAAGGCCATTCCTTCTCTCAGTAAGGGGCAGGGAGGCACAGTGTAGACAGAAAAGCCAAGAAAAATCTTGATGACAGTTTTTTGGCCTCTCTGCTCTGGCCCCTATTTGCCTGCCCTGTAGCCCCCTGGGGATCAACAGGAAGACAGCAGCTTGTACTCCGCTGAGAAAGTGGCAGTGGCTGCAGAAGGGGAGATGCTAGGCTGTCCAGCTCTCCTCCTAGACTCAGAAAAGCAATGCAGACTGTGGGTGGTGTACTGAAACGCCCGCATTCTGTGCCATGGAATTGAATAGAATGAAATTCCTTGTCATCAGAGTGGAGCCTTTACCAATAATTGGCCAAGTAAAATACATGCAAATGATTTGAATTGCTTCCAAATATACAATTAGAAGCTTTTTACATTGTGATAATTTTGTTATAGCCTGTGTCTTTCCCCCATGTCTCAGTCACTGCATGCATGACTGGGGTACATCACTTAAGGAGTCCACCCCAAGGTTGTCTGAGCTTAAGATACACACTTCGCCTCTAGGGCTGCATGATATCTGGCTGTTGCCCTTGAAAACTTAGCCCTAAGGAAACCTGAAAAACCCATTGCCGTCGAGTCTATTCCAACTCATAGCAACCCTATAGGACCCAGAAGAACTACTCCGTAGGGTTTCCAAGGAGTGGCTGGTGGATTCGAACTGCCGACCTTTTGGTTAGCAGCCGAGTTCTTAACCACTGCGCCACCAGGGCTCCAAAACTCCCTAGCCTAAGCATAGTAGGGCTTCAGTTAATAAATGTTGGATGAATAGCACATTAGTTCAAATCAGTTACCTTTAGTAATTTATTTGTAAAAAGAGACAACTCTCCCTCACCACCTCCAGCTATGTTTAAGACCTCAGAAATAAGACAGTCTTGCCTCAGAAGAGCCTAAAAACCTAAAGAAGAGTTGTTGTCCAAAATGAAATTACAGAGGAAGTAGTAAATTTTGAAGCGGACCATACTACACGGATGACCTGAATTTTATACTTTTTTAACGCTTTAGGGTTGCAGTCACTTTTTAAAATAATAATAAATAAAAGAACCCATTATCAGAAACAAGTATGAGTTTTCAAAGAATTTCAGTAGAAATGCTAATTTGAGCATTGGAATTGTTACTTAGGGATCTCCACTGGAAATTATCTTTACTGTCTGTGAAGTGTAACAGAAGTGAGGCTTTATGCCCCTGAGGAGAACAGAGAAATAAAGGCTTTTCGTAAGACTTGAGCAAGTTGCAGCTGCTACCAAAATTAATGATCGAGAAATACTTCAACTATGAATCTGTCTTGCAGGATAAAACTTAAAACTCATCTAGTTCCAACAAATGGGATTTCCCCACAGCTATGTGCTCTCCCAGATAAGAGTAGCATGAAGCACTCTAAGTTGTAAAACCCTAGTTTAGAGAGCAAGGACCACGGGTTTGTTTCACTTGCCTTGAAGGAGCCCATAGATGAACAGTGCAACTCCAGCTTTTGCGCAGGTATCACATTTCACTGAAAATGTGATCTAACCACTGCAGAAAGTATGCCCATTTGCAAAATTTTATAAGTCTGCCATTTTGTCTCAGGATAGTAAATTAAACCATAAATCAAACAAATTGAGTCTTGAAAACTTTTGGTATTGTCAGAATTAATCAGCTCTGTAGAAGTGATGGTGTGACAAACATGAAATATTGAGTTGTTGAGTTGAAAAAGAGGCCTTCACTTAATATTGATGATGTTGATTTCTTTGGAAATAGTTTTGGTTCTCACTTACATATGACTAAACTCCATGGACATCTTAAGTTTATCCTAAACAACACAGTATTGACCTATAGTATGCATATGCACTATTGCTTAGAAGGACAAATAGTCGTCTTTGGACCCACAGAGCTGAGTTTGAATCCCAGCTCTGCCACGTACAGCTGCGTGTTGCCTCAGTTTTCTCATCTGTAAACTGGAACTAATAATTTCTGCTCCATAGAATAGTGATTAAATTAAAATTTATATGTGTAAAGTACCTGGCCCATAGTACATGCTCAGTAAATTGTTGCTACTATTAAAACACAGGAATCAAATAGACTCCATCTGTGGAAAGAGACAATGGAGAAGCTCAATATCATCAGTCAGAATAAGGCCATGGGCCAACTGTGGAACAGACTGTCAATTATTCATATGCAAGTTCAAGTTGAAGCTGAATTAAAACAAGTTCACAAGAGCCAAAGTACAACCTTAAGTATATCCCACCTGAATTTAGAGACCATCTCAAGGATAGATTTGACACATTGAACACTAATGACCGAAGACCAGACGAGTTGTAGGATGACATCAAGGACATCATACGTGAAGAATGCAAAAGGTCATTAAAAAGACAGGAAAGAAAGAAAAGACCAAAATGGATGTCAGAAGAGACTCTGAAACTTACTCTTGAACATAGAGTAGCTAAAGCAAACAGAAGAAATGATGAAGTAAAAGAGCTGAAGAGAAGATTTCAAAGGGCAACTGGAGAAAACAAAGTAAAGTATTACAATGAAATGTGCAGAGAGCTGAAGTTAGAAAACCAAAAGGGAAGAACATACTTGGTATCTCTCTAGCTGAAAGAACTGAAGAAAAATTCAAGCTTTGAGTTGCAATATTGAAGGATTCTAATGGGCAAAATATTGAATGATGCAGGAAGCATCAAAAGAAGATGGAAGGAATACAGAGTCACTCTACCAAAAAGAATTGGTCAATGTTCAACCATTTCAGAAGGTATCATATGATCAAGAACCGATGGTATCGAAGGAAATGCTTTTTGACATGACATTTCTTAGCAACATCTTATGTCTATGTATACCCCTTTTATGAGAACAGAATTATGCCCTGCCACAGAGGTATCTGAAAGATTCCTGGTAACTATAATTTTCCAGTAAAACTATTGAGAATTTTTACCATCTTCAGTTTTTTTTTTGCTTTCTAATTGGTTTCTGGGTGCATCTTTAGCCATTTTATTACTTGTCCATTTATAAATGTCATTAACACTGCAGCTGAGACTGAGATAACTTTCTTGTCTCCATTTTTAAATGAAGAGCTAAGTTTTCTGGTAATCACTGAGGTTATCGAGAGGTCCTGTATACTTCACCTTTCTATCTGCATATTTAAATATATTTAATGATTTCTCAGTAGCTTTGTGATGAGCGAGTCTAATTAAGGCATTCTACGCTGTATGCATTTTTTTCAAGTTCTTTTGAAGTCCCAGCTTTTGGTTACTGCTTTGGGGAAAACTTGAAAATGCATTACTCTTCTTTGAAATCCTTACAGGTCTGGATGAGTGTATAACAATATTATTAAGTGCAGATTGAGGAACTGACATGACTTTACATGTGTATAATTGATCAAATTTATAATAATTAGCTTTTGAGTCTTTTCTGAGGAGCAAGGGCATAGATGATCCAGAGAGCATTTATTACTAATAAAGGCATGAATGCATATGGAGTTTTAAGGTTGTTTTTAATCGCTGCAAGGATGCTCATGATCTGTAGGTAGATGAGATGTTACAGCAGCTCTGTTTTATCCTTGAGGAAATTGAGTCCCAGAGTAGTTGGGTGACTTTCCTGAAGTCATAAATACCAAAAAAAAAAGAAAAAAAAGAAACCACTGCTGTCAGCTGACTCATAGCGACCCTACAGGACAGAGTAGAACTGTCTCATAGGGTTTCCAAGGCTGTAAATCTTTACAGAAGCAGACTGCCACATGTTTCTCCCACGGAGCAGCTGGTGGGTTCAAACTGCCGACCTTTTAGTTAGCAGCCAAATGCTTTAACCACTGCGCCACCAGGGCTCCTTGAAGTCATAAATAGTGGCAAAGCTGGGATAAGAACCTGGCTCTTCTGTTCCTAATACAAATAAATTTTTTAGATCTTGCTAAGAATTGTAGTTCAATCATACAGTCCCAGGCATCAACTATTTCCTGACATTCAACACAGTTGATCATTCTACATTCCATATCAACGTATTTTCCATTTGACCCCAAGAACACTCTTTTGGTTTCCCTTCCAGTTTGAACGCAATGACCCTGTGGATGGGAGAATTACTGAGAGGCAGTTTGGTGGCATGCTGCTGGCCTACAGTGGGGTGCAGTCCAAGAAGTTGACAGTCATGCAGAAGCAACTCAAGAAGCACTTCAAAGAAGGAAAGGTAGGCAGCTTTACCTGGAGGAAGAAAAGGAACCATGGAAACATATATTGCAAAGGTCCTAACGTAATGGTAAGAGTATGTCATGAACCAGGAATTATGATTAATTCATCTCTGATATCAGATCCAAAGGGAGGGAAAAGATGAGAATAGATGAGGAAGAGAGGAGAGTCCAGAATGACTCCCAGGTTTCTTGTTTGGGCTAAGGGTGGCAGTGAACTGAGATTGAGAAGTTGGTTTGGAGGAAGATAAAGAGTTCAGTTGTGGAAATCTTGAGTTTAAGATGCCTGTGGACGATCCAATTTGAGATTACCAGCAGGCAGATGGATAGTCACATCTACCTCAGAGACTGAGGGAATTTGGAAATCATCAGCATACTGTTAGAGTTGAGACCGTGAGATTGTCCAAGGAGGGTATTATACAGAAAAGAACTGTGGGCCAAGGATAGAATCTAGTGAAACACTGACACTTAAGCAATTCAGGAAGGACGTCTAGAAGAAATAGCTAGAAAAATACCTAGAGGAATAATGAAATCAAAGCCAAGGGTGTAGAGGGTCCAAGAACTGAGGAGTCTACAGTGTCACATGCTACAGAGAAGGTCCAGTAAGGTAAAGATGATAAACATCCATTGGTTTGGGTGAAATGGTAATAATTGGTGACCTCTAGGAAAGCTGTTTCACTAGAATGGTCTGGTTGAAAGGCATGTTAGAATAAGAAGGAAGCAGAGATAGAGAAGGAAGGCAGAAAAGTAAGAAGGGAGAGGAGGTTCCAGACAGAGGGAAACAGCATATGCAGAAGCTCTGAGGCAGAAAGGACAAACCTGGCATGTATAAGGAGCTAGAAAGAGACTAGTGTGGCTGGAGCGTACAGAGCAAAGAGGAGAATGGCCTGAGATTGGAGAGGAAGAGCAGGGCTGGAACATACAGGACCTTGTAGACATGAAAGGAGTTTAGATTTTATTCACAGCACAGTGGGAATGCAAAGGGTTGTGAGCAGTGCAATGACATGATTGTTAAAAGAGATAACACTGGCTGCTATATGGAAAACAGTTTGGAACGGAATAAGCATAGAAGCAGAAAGACTAGTATTAAGATCATTAGAGAATTTAGAAAGAAAGATAATTGAGAATTTTTTGAGCAGCGTTGAGATTGGAGACAATAGATTTGGTTGGCACTAGTCAACCCTGCTCTCTGATACCCTCCAACACCAACTTCACCTGGTGCAGGAAAAGGAAAAGACAGATGGTAGAACTAAGGCAGCATCGGGGGCTTGCCAGGGGGTGGGATGGACAAACTGAAGCAGAGGCCAGTTAACTTTATAATCTTCATAAAGATCATACACACACATACAAAACATTTCCACTGGACCACTATTACCATCTGGCCAAGAGCAGAAACTGGTCTAGCACTAAAAGTGTGCAATGAGTGATTGCCAAGGTAGTGTGGTGTAGTAGACATGGAGCTAGAAGATTTGAGTTCAAGTCTTGCCTCAGAGATTTCCATGGGCATTAGACAAATCAACACCAGTGGCCTAATGAATTAAGAGGATTGGCATGGATGCTCATTATAAGGGCCTTTCTAGCTTTAAAGACTCCATAACTGAAAATAAGAAATAGGGTTGATGGTGCTTGTCTCAGCTTTCTTAGTCTTTGTGTAAGAAATCTTGTATGAGTAGCACTGCCTCAAGTTGGTAAAAAGCAGTGCTTATCAGGCAGCCATTTTCCTCCTGGTCTTGAATGTTGAGAAGCTCGAAAGCACCTCTGAACCAGGCTGGGCTCTGAGAGAAAATGTCAGCTCCTCTGAGCTCGGTCCTGCCTGTTCCCACAGCGGGTGTTCTGTTGGCTGGGGGTAGGGAGGAAGAAGGGTTTGAGGATCATCATTAACAGAAAGTGACAGAGGAAAATACTTTGCCCTCAGACAGCATTTCTGTGCTACCCAATGCACAGCTCATTATCTGTTGGAAATAGTAATTTCAAAAAATTGATTAGAAATGTTTAGGTGAATTTTTTAGTCCCTGTGCTGGATGCATAGTGTTTGTATTAGGACTCCTTTCTTTTGATCAGACTTATTTTTATAGTTTGGTCCAGACATTGATTTGACCTTCAATTCATTGTCTATCATGATAGGCTAATTCATTGTTTTATTATGAATTTACACTTAAAAGCAATGAATTAGGTGTTGGGGACATCATTCTTGAAGGAGTAGAGTATTTTAGCTTTGGCAGGAGTTAACTTAGGACCTGAAGACCTTGCAAAAGAGCTCTGAAGTAAAAGGGCAAATTTTATCAGATGATGAAAATCTAGGGAGCTAAATTACTTCTGGCCCAGAATTTCTAGCCTGTTTGAACGAGGAGATTAAGATTGATTGTCCTCTCATTTTGAGTAAATAGTTGTGAACACAGCAATTAACTAAAATGAGAGTTAATGAAGGGCCTTTGCACCTAAGGTTACCAGTCCATCTCTTTAGGACCATTTCCCTTTAAAAGGGAATCACCATCTGCTTTCTAATTGCTTCTTTTATTCCATTTTGGATTTGTTAACATGGAAGTGTAAGTTTTCATTTGGCTCATGTTAATCAGTTTCTCTGTGGGGTTCCGTATCAAGATACCAAACCAGACCTAAAAGATTGAAGGTCCGAGTAGTGGTATCAAGTAAACATTTACATGGTACTTGATGACCGTGCAATGCTTCACAGCCATTTTTCTTTTTTTTTTTTTTTGTCATGTAGGATTTTAATCATAGAAATTAATATAGAGATACTCTGTGTCTTAGTCATCTAGTGCTGCCATAACAGAAATACCACAAGTGGATGGTTTTAAAGAAGAGAAGTTTATTTCTTTACAGTCAAAGTAGGCTAAAAGTCCAAATTCAGGGCATCAGCTCCAGAGGAAGTCTTTCTCTCTCTCTCGGCCTTCTCATCAGTGTTCCCCTGGACTAGGAGCTTCTTGGCACAGGGACCCCGGTCCAAAGGACGCACTCTGCTCCCAGCACTGCTTTCTTGATCGTATGAGGTCCCCCTGTCTCACTGCTCACTTCTGTCTTTTATATCTCAAGAGATTGCCTCAGGACACAATCCAGTCTTATAGATCAGGTCCTGCCTTACTAACACAACTGCCACGCATCCTCCCTCATTAACAACATAGAGGCAGGTTTACAACATACAGGAAAATCACACAGTACCAGGAATCATGGCCTAGCCAAAATGATACACACATTTTTTGGGGGACATAATTCAAACCATGACATTCCACCCTTCGGCCCCCAAAAAATCACATCCTTGCAACATGGAAAACATATTCACCCCATCATATCATAGCAAAAGTCTTAACTCCAAGTCCAAAATCCAAAAGTTCCTCTTCATCTGTGAAATCTAGAATACAACTTATCTGCTTCCAAAGGTACAATGGCAGAACAGGCATAAGCTAGACATTTCCATTACAAATGGGAGAAACTGGAGGGAAAGAAGGGATAACAGGCACCAACAAGTCAGGAGAACATGTTACATTAGCCCTCAAGGCTTTGAAAATAATCTGTTCTCAGAGACAATTTACACAATGGCCCTGCCCTCCAGACTCTAGGTATTGGCCACAGTCTCTGGATTCTGAGTGGAGGCGCATCAGCTCTGGGCTTCAGCTCCACCTTCCAGGCCCACTGGGACAGCAACTCTGCTCCATCAGAGTGACAACTCCACCCTTAGAATCACCTGAGGCTATGGCTCCACCCTTTGAAACCCATGAGGTCATGGCCATACTTTTTGAGACCGAGGCAGCTCAGCTTCTTGTGTCCCTTGTCTCTTCAGCTTGTTTTCTGGTTTCTTGGTCTCTTGGCCCTCAGTCCTCATGCCTGCATCTGCCACTGGGGCAAACGTTCTGAAACCCGGTAGCTCCACCGATAAGTGCCCAGAGGCATCCCACTCTGCCGGGAAGCCTCCTGCACACAGGCACTCAGCTCCCTTGCTCCTCGGTTGGGCAAGCCTAGCTCCACCGACAAGCACCCGGAGGCACCCCACTCCGCCGGGAAGCCTCCTGCGCACAGGCACTCAGCTCTCTCACTCCAGGGGTCGGCTCCAGCGCCATCTTGCACTGGTCTCCTGGTTCTGCTGCTGTTGGTTCTCTGCTGCTGCCACTCCTCTGCTGCTGCTGGTCCTCTGTCACTGCTGCACATCTATCCATTCACAGTTTTAGAACCACTTCCACATTTTAGGTATCTGTTAGAGCAACACCCCACTCTCTCGGTACCAAATTCTGTCTTAGTCATCTGGTGCTGCCATAACGGAAATACCGCAAGTGGATGGTTTTAACGAAGAGAAGTTTATTTCTTCACAGTCAAAGTAGGCTAAAAGTCCAAATTCAGGGCATCAGCTCCAGGGGAAGTCTTTCTCTCTCTCTCGGCCTTCTCATCAGTGTTCCCCTGGACTAGGAGCTTCTCGGCGCAGGGACCCCGGTCCAAAGGACGTGCTCTGCTCCCGGCACTGCTTTCTTGATTGTATGAGGTCCCCCCACAGCTGTTTTTCTTGTTCTATCTTTCTAACAGCCTTGTTCGATCTAATTTTGCTTTTGAGAATCTAGAGACACATGGAGAGAGATTAATGACCCACCCAGAGTATGGACTAAAATCTAAGGCTTTCTGTTCCAGATCTTGTCCTTTGCATGGGAAGATGCTCTTTTTCCTAACCATACTCTTCCTCTAAAGCAGTGCTTCTCAATCCTGGCCTTGTATTAGGATCACTTGGGGAACTTGTAAGAAATATGATTGCCAGAGCCCTCTTCAAACCAGTTAAATCAGAAGTTCAGTGGGTTGGGCCCCGGCATCAGTATTTTTTTTAAAAAAAAAGTTCCCCAGGTGATTCCGTTGTGCAGCTAGGCTCATGAGCCACTGCTCTGAAGGTGCAGTTTTATCCCTGAGTAGTAGCTTAAAGAATTAGGGAATCTGACATGCATGGGAAAATTACTCTATTCATGCTTTGAGTAATGGCTATGTATTTTTATTTAATAAAGACAGAGTTTCTGAGACCTCAAAATTTAATTTGCACTGGTGGTTCTCTGTGTTATGAGTGTTGAAGCTGGTAAACTTTAATAATTTCTAGGTTTAAGGATGAAATTAAAAAGTTGCAATTCAGATTGTCCTCAAGGCTCTGCACTCAGACCTTACTCGCTGCTTAGACGGCCGGACCTCATGGTGCTGGCTCCAGGCACCCAGTTCACTCCCGGCCTCCTGCTTCTGCTGCAGCTGCCGGGCTGGACCCGGGTGGTGCCCACTGATGCACACTGTCTTTGCTACGACTTCTCATCTGGACAACAGTGATGTGAGATTCAAGTCCAGGTGGATGGAAGGACTTTTCTTCGCTATGGTTGTGGCGGCAACAATGTCACAACCTTGGGTCCCCTGGGAATTAAAGTAAATGGCACAAAGGAGTGGAAAGATCAGACTGAAACTCTGAGAGATGTGGCAGATGAGTTCAAACAGCTTCTGCCTGACATTAAACTGGAGAATTATACAATCAGAGCTCCTTTCACCCTGCGGGCCAGAATGTGTTGTCAGTGTGAAGGAGGTGAACACACCAGAGCATTCTGGCAGTTCAACTTTGACAGATATAGATTTCTCCTCTTCCACTCGGAGAACGTGAAGTGGACAGAGGGGCATCCTGGATCCGGATTGGTGGGAGAAGAGCAGGGATTTGAACAAGTTGTTTAAGAGAACCTCAGAGGGAGATTGCCATAGATGGCTTGAGAAGTTTTGGGGGGCACTGGGAGAAAATGCCAGAGTAAACAGCACAGGTCACCATGGCCCCAGCCACAACTCAGCCTGACGCCACGGCCATCATGCTGAGCCCCTGGTTCCTCCTGCTCGTGACCCTCACCTGCTCAGTCCTTGGCATCCAAGGCCGAGTCCTTTAGACTGACAGGAAGGAGACGCTACCAAGACGCCCTGGAATCTGTGGTCTAGTCCAGCTGGTCTCCCTACTGGCCTGGCAGCTTCTTCATCACCTGCTCTTCATATCTCAGCCATCAGGCGGGTCAAACCTTGGAGCAGATCCAGAGCCTCCAGCAGGTCCTGAAGATCCTGCAAATGCAGCATTCCTTTGGGTGATAATCCTATTGTGCCCTTTTCCTGATCTTATTGTGCCTTTTTCTCTTGGTGCTACTGAAAGAATTCCTGCACTGGACCTTCTGACTGTGTGAATAAGAAATCTTAACAGACAGAACATTTTCCATCTTCCTTTTGGTTGTGAAACTCAGGTAGTTCTCAAAAGGATGTCTGTGTCCTTGGGAATGATATCACTAGTTGAAATACTGTGTGCAACCTCACGACCTCAAAGATTGTTTCTGTGTCCCGAGAAAGAAACTCCCTTTCTCTTAAAAAGATCAAAATTATATTTATCAGTGATTCCTCTACTAATTGTTTACCCTGTAACAAGTTTTAAATAAACACATCTATTTTCTGGGAAAAAAAAGTTACAGTTCAGTTCAATGACCAAACATTGCTATGTGCAAGACACTTAAGCCAGATGCTGTGAGAAAGATAAAAGATGAACAAAAACATCCCCTATCCTCAAGAAATGTCTGTAATAATCTAGCAAGAGAAAAATAAGTATATGAAAAACTAAACTTCATAAATGTTTATTGAGCACCTACTGTGTGCCAAGCACTCTCATAAATATTTAAGATACAGTAGTGAGAAAACAGACTAAGTCTCTGCCCTCATAGAGCTTACATTCCTAGGGGAGGGAGACAGACGTGAAGCAAGTAAATATAATGCAAGGCAACTCACTCAACTTTGAGCCTCTGGAGAGCAGTGTCTTCCTCATCTTTGCATGTCCCCAGTACAGTGAGGGTTACAGAGGCAAATGTTTGTCAGATGTGCCGATGAACGTGTTAAGTACTCTAATAAAGGTATAAGATCTTTTTGGAGCACTGATGAGAAAGTTTGGAACCAACTGAAGAGACTAAGATCTCTTAGAGGAGGTGGAATTTGAACTTAGCCTTAAAGACAAAGTAGAATCTTCACAAGAGATTGTAAAGGTACTTGCTTTTGCTCAGTGTTTCCTCTCAAAACCCTATCCCCAAAAGCCTTGTGTGTATATCATTGCTTATTAGTACTGCTACTAGCCATTAAGCAGGGTTAGTAATTATCAGCAGTTCTAATAAAACTATTCGATCATAAATTTTTTGTATTATCTATGGATAACATATATGTGGACTCTCCTTGTTCACTTCTTCCCACAGATGTTTTGAGAATTAAACCACTTTAGTCATCTGTGAAATACCAGATTCTAGAAACATTGCTAGCAGAGCCGCTGAAAACTCTCATTAACTCCAGTTATTAGGGGCCCACCAAAGTTGCTCTGAAGCATAGTGCCTGAGGTGTGGCCGTTAAACTAAAAAGACTGGAATTCTACTTGACTGATTAGCTTTGTTTTACTAATTAGCTTGGAAACCTGTACTTCCCCCCTGACAAGGAGTACTAAGCTATGAGTTATTATTATTAAGAGACTTCGTTTCATGAGTTGTTTTGTTTTTCCCTACTATATTCTGGGTTTTTCCTCCCACTGAATTTCATATGTCCCAACCTTTCCCCTGCTTCTTATCCCTCAAGGTCCTGCACATACCAGAAAAGAGAGTATATTTCACAGCTTAGTAGAATAAATTCATTACCACTGATTCTGTAGTAATGAGCCTTGCCAGCTAACTAAGGACTTCTAGCCACTACTTACTGAGTACCTTCTCTGTACTAGGCATTTACTTAAATTCTCCCTCATTATCACAACAATCCTGCTTGATAGGTAAAATCCCCACTTTTCAGATGAAAAATACTTTCTGATCCTTAGTTATTTGAGACCTCTTTAAGACACAGTATGGTAACAAGTGGCACCTAAAGCCAGGACTGTCTCATTCCAGAGTTCATAATCTTCCTACCAGTGAGTCTGTTTATTGCCACTCCTTGTTCTCTGTGATTTGAATAAGCACAAGGGTTTTGGGGAAACTAGAACACCAGTGTTGCTGGGCTCCAGTCTAGGGTTCTTCAGGAGATAGCCAGAAAGATAAATTGTGGAAGCAGATCATGGAGGATCTTAAATACTAGGCTAAAAAGTTTGGGTTTTATCCAGTTGACAGTGGGAAATTATTGACATTTCATGAGCAGAAGGGCTGAAGATAGGAAAAAGTGATGTTTCAGGAAGATTAAATACTTGTAGAAATCTAAGTGATAGAGTTAAAGTAATTTCCCCTGCCACAAGGCATCAGTTGAAGAGAAGTCAGGGGTTTATAATGGGAAGATACTTCATTGGAGCAGGACAGGCATAGTAATATCTCTGAAAGGGTACCCAAGAAATTGGTAACGGAGACCACATATGGGGGACTGGAGGACAGGAGTAGAGGAGGGATTGCCTTGTGCTGTATAACATTGTGTACCATGGCCATGTATTACCTGGTACAAAAATATTAATTAGAATTTTAAAAAAAAACAAGAGATTGGACAAATGATAGATATTAAGATTGATGAGAGGGATAGAATATAAGGAAGAAGGAAGGAGATAATTTCATCTTTTCAGTGGGCCATAGAGGGAACTTGGGCAAGGGGAGTGATTCCTGGCAGATGAATTTGCTATGACCGATTAAAAGACAGGGCAAGGGAATGATCCATCTTGGGCTGTGTTTGCACTTCTCCGTGGCCTGTCAGCAATAGATATCTGGCTTTACAGCTGACTCCAGAGGAATCCAAATTTTTCTTACCCTTCCTTCTCATCTACTCTAACCGCTCTTCATTTTTTTTAAGTTTTATTGAGGAATAATTTATATACTATGAAATTCACCTGTTTTAAGTGTATAATGCAGTGATTTTTTACTAAATGTGCAGAGTTGTACAACTCCCACTGCAATTCTGTTTTAGAACATTTCCATCACCCCAAAAAGATCTTTTATGCTAGTTTGCAGTCAATCGCTATCTCTTTCCTCCTTTTCACTCACCCTCCCATCCTCAGAAAACCATAAATCTGCTTTATTTCTCTGTATGTTTGCCTTTTCTGAACTTTTCATGTAAATGGAATCATATAATATGTAGTCTTTTGCATCTGGCTTCTTTTGCTTAGCATGACGTTTTTAAAGTTCATCCATGTTGTTACATATGTTAATAGTTTATTGCTTTATATGGCTGAATAGTAAACAGGATTCTACTGTATAGATATACTACATTTTGTTTATCCATTTGCCAGTTGATGGACATTTGGATTGTTTCCACTGGCTATTATGAACAACACTGCTATGAACATATGTGTACAAGTTTTTCTGTGAACCTGTGTTCTCACTGCTCTTAGGTAGAGTCCTAGGAGTGGAGTGACTGGGTTGTATGGTTAATTTATATTTAACTTTTTAAGAAACTACCGAATTGTTTTCCACAGTGGCTGTACCATTTAACATTTCCACAACAATGTATGAGTTCCAGCTTTTCCACAGCCTCAACAACACTTAACTATTGTCTGTCTTTTTACTGTAGTCATTCTAATAGGTGTGTAGTGGGATCTCATTGTAGTTTTAATTTGCATTTCCCTAATGGCTAATAAGAGGCCCTGGTGGCACAGTGGTTAAAGCTCTCGGCTGCTAACTCAAAGGTCAGAGGTTTGAATCCACCAGCTGCTCTGCAGGAGAAAGATGTGACAGTCTGCTTCCGTAAAGATTACAGCCTTGGAAAACCTATGGGGCAGTTCTACTCTGTCCTGTAGGGTTGCTATGAGTCAGAATTGACTCGACAGCAGTGGGTTTTTTGGGTTTAATGGCTAATGATGTTGAGCATCATTTTGTGTACTAATTAGCCATTCATATATCTTCTTTGATGAAATGTCTAGTCGAAGTTTTTAAAAATTGGGTGGTTGCAATAGCAAAAAGATGGAAACAAACTAGGTGCCCATCAGCAGACAAATGGATAAACAAATTTTGGTATATTCACACAATGGAATGCTACGCAGCAATAAAGGACAACGATGAATCCGCAAAACATAACATGGATGAATCTGGAAGGCATTATGCTGAATGAAATTAGTCAGTTGCAAAAAGACAAATATTGTATAAGACCACTATTAGAAGAACTCAAGAGAAGGTTTAAACACAGAAGAAAACATTCTTTGATGGTTATGAGGGTGGGGAAGGAGGGAGAGGGGTATTCACTAACTAGATAGTAGGCAAGAATTAGGTGAAGGGAAGGACAACACACAATATAGGGGAAGTCAGCACAACTGGACTAAACCAAAAGCTAAGAAGTTTCCTGAACACAACCAGACACTTCTTCAAGGGTCAGTGTAGCAGGGGCAGGGGTCTGGGGGCCATGGTTTCAGGGGACATCTAGGTCAATTGGCATAACAAAGTTTATTAAGAAAATATTCTGCATCCCACTCTGGTGAGTGGTGTCTGGGGTCTTAAAAGCTTGTGAGCGGCCATCTAAGATGCATCAGTTGGTCCCAACCCCCCTGGAGCAAAGGAGAATGAAGAACACCAAAGGCACAAGGAAAATACTAGCCCAAGAGACAAAAAGGGCCACATAAACCAGAGACTCCGTCAGCCTGAGACCAGAAGAACTAGATGGTGCCTGGCTACCACCAATGACTGCCCTGACAGGGAACACAACAGACAGTCCCTGACGGAGCAGGAGAAAAGTGGGGTACAGAACTCAAATTCTAGTAAAAAGACCAGACTTACTGGTCTGACTGAGACTGGAGGAACCCCAGAAGACATGGCCCCCAGAGTCTCTGTTCACCCAGAACTGAAACAATTCCCAAAGCCAACTCTTCAAACATTAGACTGGATTATAAGACATAAAATGATACTCGTGAAGAGTGTACTTCTTAGTTTAAGTAGATACACGAGACTAAATGGGCAGCTCCTGTCCAGAGGTGAGATGAAAAAGCAGAAAGGGATAGGAGGTGGTTGAATGGACACAGGAAGTCCGGGGTGGAAAGGAGGAGTGTGCTGTCACATTACAGAGATAGCAACTAGGGTCACATAACAATATGTGTATAATTTTTTGTATGAGAAGCTAACTTGAGCTGTAAACTTTCACCTGAAGCACAGTTTAAAAAAAAATTGGATGGTGATTCTTCTTCTTATTGAGTTGTAAGAATTCTTTATATAATTCTGAATACAAATCCTTTATCAGATATATGATTTGCAAATGGTTTCTCCCAGTCTGTGAGTTGTCTTCATTTTCTCAGTGGTGTCTTTTGAAGCCAAGAAGTTTCTTATTTTGATAAAGTCCAATTTATCAATTTTTTTTCTCTATGAACTGTGCTTTTGGTGATGTATCTAACAACTCTGACTCAGGTCATGAAAATTTTTTCGTGTTTTCTTCTAAAAGTTTTTTTCACTTTTAGTTCTGAAAGATTTTATTTGCTTATTTTATAATTTCTTAATGTTTTTTTAAAGCAACCTAAAGAAGTGTTTCTACTATTCCCAAACTATTATTAATTTTATCTTCTGTTTTTAGTCCTCTGGAACCCAGTTTTATAGTCCATCTTTCCAAAGGTAAATAGATGTCCAGTTTGTTGAACAGTTAGTTGGTCACAGAATAAGATAACTATTTCTTCCATGTCCCCAAAGTATGTCAAGAAAATCTCTTTGATATCAATCCTAAAAAGATATTTCCTTTTGGCTACTATGTCTGCAGTTAAAGTCACCTGACAGTAGATGGTACATAAGCTCTATAGCCTCTAGTCTGAACAACTCAAATTGCAATAAGCATATCCTCTTGCTTTACATTTTACCATCCATGAACCTCATGCTAAAGTCTTACTCTAGCTTTATTTTAATAGTCCTCAGGAGTTTTTACTGAACTAGTTTACGAAGAATTAAGAATTTTGTGACTGGCATCATCTTTTCTTTGAGGAGGCCTATGTAAACTGTACGGAGTAGTGGTGGGTCACTGGTAGAATTCTCATCTTCCTGGCAGGAGACCTGGGTTCGATTCCTAGCCATGCACCTCAAGTGCAGCCGCTACGTTTCTGTCACTGGAGGTTTGCATGTTGTTATGATGCTGAACAGGTTTCAGCAGAGCTTCCAGATTAAGACAGACTAGGAAGAAAAACCTGGTAGTCTCCTTCTGAAAAATCAATTGAAAACTCTATGGAACACAGTTCTACTCTGACACACATGGGGTCACCATGAGTCAGAATCGACTCAACCACAGTTGGTTAATCTAAATTGTAAGCTCCGTATAATCAAGGCTTATGTCCAATTCAAATTTATCTCCCTCACTGTTCCTGGTATAATGCGGAGTGGTTAGTAAGTGCTCAATCAGTATTTTTTTATTTTACCTATGTAATAAAGACAAAATATTTCATATTTAGATTTAATAATGACAGATAATGTGATTTGTATTCCACTGTTTTTCTAAATCATTGACTGAATAGCCACTAAATTCAAATTGTTCTCTCTGTCTGTCCTCAAATAGTTCTCAGCATAAGCACTTTGGCCTTGAGTTAATAATATTTGATGTTTCACGATAAATTAACTAACAAACATTTGAGATTATATCAGCATAGGAAACATTTTTTCTACCATGCCCTTTCTGTTTTAGGTATTCTATGTTAACCTTTCAGCCTCAAAAACCCTTTCAATAGCTCAGCCCCTTAAACCCTCCCCTCCCCCATGGAAATCTGCACCTTAATAAGAAAAGTAAAAAAAGATTTAGCGTGTCTTTTTTCTTTTCTTTTATTGTAAAAATATAGATAACACAATATAGCATGTCTTTTGGTGAGGGGAAAATAGAAATCGTATTAGTAGATCCATCCTCAAGCAGTGATATTATAGAACCTGTACTTCTGGGCCAGTGCAATTCTCCTCTATAAGGTCGATTCTAGCCTAGTTCTTATATTGGTTAGCATACTATCACATCCATGTAAGGAATGAGCCCTACCCTGTGCACACTCTAAGTCAAAAGAATGACCTCAAGTTGGGGAAAATTTATTTAATATAGGTCTTCCAGTTCACTGCTAAAAATTATTGAGCTTGGTACACAGGAGGTACTCCATAAATGCTTGAGTAAATACTTGGATACAGATGCACCACTTTCATAATTACTAAAAACTGGAAACAGCCCAAATAGCCATCAGCAGTAGAATGGATAAACAAATTATGATATATTCACACAATTAAATACTTAATAGCAATAAAAATGAATCAACTACAGATACATACAAAGACATGGACAAATTTTAGCGAGAAGCCATATATAACAATGCAAACTGCGTGATTCCATTTATAAAGTTCAAGAATAGAAAAATATACTGTTTCCATTTAAAGATGCATAAATAAGTAGTACTGCTATAAAGGAGCGCTGGTGGCACAGTGGTTAAGAGCTCAGCTGCTAACCAAAAGGTCAGCAGTTTGAATCTTACCAGCCACTCCTTGGATACCCTATGGGGCAGTTCTGCTCTGTCCTATAAGGTCACCAGGAGTCAGAATTGACTCAACGGCAGTGGGTTTGGTTTTTTGGTTTAATGCTGCAAAGACAACCAAGGAAATTAATTCCCTAAAAGTCAAGAAAAGGATTACTCCTGGGGGAGGGGAGCCTTATGACTGGAAAGGCGCATGTTGGGGAGGAGATTTCTGGGATGCTGATAATGATCTGTTTCTTGACCTGAATGGAGGTCCTGTTGGTGTTTCATTTACAACTCTTTGTTAAGTTGTACATTTATGTTTTGGGTTCCTTTCTATGTGGTCATTATATTCTACAATAGAAAGTTTTTTAAAATTCTGTAATTCTAAGGAAAAAATTAGAAAAGATCATGTGGCGTAATCATACATAACAGTTTAGTTGTCTGTCTGGTTGATGAAATGAGGATGATACCAGTGACCCAGCGTGGAGAGTACCAGGAAAGCACATGAGGCTTTAGATTGTCTGTATCAGTGTTTCGCTCTGACTGAGTTCCTCATGTGGGCTCCTGAGCCCTATAGTTTGTGGAAGTGGGAATAGGAAGAGGAGCAGCACTCAGTAGAAGCTAGTCACCATCTGCATTCCATTTAAGGACCTGATGCTCCATTAAAAGACATTAGCCTCAGTGTCTATGGACATTCCCCAGCATTCATCACTTCTTAAAAACCTCGTTCACGTCCATTACAGCATAATGTGTAAGAAGTGAAAAATAGGCAAATGGAGCAAATTGTTCTCCTACATAAAGGAACTTCTTGTAACGCCTATTTGTACAACTACTATCTCTTGAGCCATCATAGAAAATAGAATTAGAGATCTGCATGTCTTTGACCAGCTTTGAAAAGAAATTTCTTCGATCACAGAGTTTCATGAGATTGAAGTTAAATGACAGGTTGCTCCATTAGTAGCTGTGAGATAATTAACAGCTTCTCAGTGCTTGGGTTCTGCTAAATATTGAAACCCTTCCCCTGCATATCACTGACTTTGGTGATTCTTTAATTAGCTTAAGCCTCAAAAGGCTTAGCTGGCCTGTGAGCAGATTATTAAAATGGAAGTCCTGGCTCTGGCCTTACATGTTAAGATGTGTAACAGATCAAGTGGCTACAGCCAATTTAGACGTTGTCACAGTAGATATTGGGGCTAATTGGAGAGCACAATCAGAAATATTTTTATTAAAGATATCCAGCCTTCACTGTAAGCAACTTTATGTCAAGTTTTGCATTTGAGGGGGAAGCAATTAAGCCAGTTTGCCTTTCTCAGTTATGGTAAAATTCTAGTGTTTTTTTCCCCTACTGTGTACACATTTGACATTCCTTGACTAATTTATTCAGTCTTTGTTCTAAATATGAGCATAAATTTCTGATTTACAGACTTAAATAACTGCCTAGTTCCTTGTGTTTTGTGCTGCTTTTTGTTCATGTTCCTACTTCACCTTGCCATCTCTTCTCTTTCAGGGCCTGACATTTCAGGAAGTGGAAAACTTCTTTACTTTCCTAAAGAATATTAATGATGTGGACACTGCATTGAGCTTTTACCATATGGCTGGGGCATCTCTTGATAAAGGTAATAAAACCCAAAAGTTTTTTTTCTTGCAGGTATAAACATTGAATTGGTAATCTACTAGGTTATTGCACGTCCTTGAAGTAATGTGTCTTTTTCTTGACATTGTGTTTGGTTACATTGCATGAGGCTTGCATTTCACCCTAAGGAGTCAAGCTCAGCAAATATATTTTCTTGTGCTAAAGAGACTGGTCAAGGCAGATGCCCATCTTTAATTATCACGCTTGTAAACAGGAATCTAACCTGAGGCACAGTGCGTGAAACTGCAGCTTCTCTCATCTGAGCCAGAGTCACGATGTATATAATGTGAAGCTGAAGTCATTGTCCATTTTAATTCATGTCTTTGATTAAAAGGGATGGTTTGGTTTATTTCTTGTGTTAAAGAATTTTTTTTAAAAAAAAGATTAAATTATGACTCTGAGAATAGCACCCCCTGATGATCTACTTCATTTCCAGTTTCTACAGAGATCAGAGGAATGAAAAGCAGTTTGCCCCCCAGCATTTTATTCTGAAAATTTCCAAGCATTCAGAACGTTTGAAATAATTATTCAAAGAACACCCATATATATATCCAGTTCAATTTACATTTTGCTGTATTTGCTTGATCGTAGATCTATCCATATATTCATCCCTCTAACTACTCATCAATCTCTCTTGCCTTTTGATGCATTCAGAGTAAGTTGCAGACATAAGTACACTTCCCTCCTAAGCACTTCAGCATGAAAATTATTAACAGAAGCTCAGTATTTGTTTACAGTTCCCTCATGCTGCTTCGCAGTCAGTTCTGCCCCCACCCACCCAGAGGCAACCATTCTTCTGATTTTTTTCCATCACACATTATTTTTGCTTGTTCCAGAACTTCATTACAAATGGAGTTATACAGTGAGTACTGTTTCTGAGGTTTCTCTCAGCAAAGTGTTTTTGAGATCCATCCATGTTGTTGTACGTTCAGTGGTTTGTTTCTTTGTTTTTTGATGTGTAAGAGTCCATTGTATGAATACACCACAGTTTTTTTTGTTGTTTTGTGTTTTTAATCCATTCTTCTGTTGATGGACACCTTGGCTTTTTCCAGTTATTGGTTATCATGAACAAACCTGCTGTGAACCCTTTTGTGCAAGTCAGGAGATGGCAGGGGCTCTCTCCAGTACCTCTCAGGGAAGATTCTGGAAGCTTCTTGGAACAGTTATATACAGTTTGCCATTCTAATTTCCCTATTCTGCAAGTCTTCTTGACGGCATGCGTTTTCATTTATCTTGTATAAATACCTAGCAACGGAAATTCTAGGTACAAGGGAAGAGTATTTAGTTTATAAAACGTGTCAGACTCCTAATTCAAAATGGATCAAAGACCTAAATATAAAACCGAAAACAATAAAGGTCATAGAAGAAAAAATAGGGTCAACGCTAGAGGCCCTAATACATGGCATTAACAGGATACAAACCATACCTAACAACACACAAACAGCAGAAGATAAGCTAGGTAACTGGGATCTTCTAAAAATTAAACACTTACGCTCATCAAAAGATTTCACCAAAAGAGTGAAAATAGAACCTATGGACTGGGAAAAAAAATTTGCCTATGACAAATCCCACAAAGGCCTAATCTCTAAAATCTATAAGAAAATCCAACACCTCTACAACAAAAAGACAAATAATCCAATTAAAAAATGGGCATAGGATATGAAGAGACTCTTCACCAAAGAAGACATTCAAATGGCTAACAGATACATGAGGAAAGGCTTGCAATCACTAGCCATTAGAGAAATGCAGATCAGAACCACATGAGAGTGATCAAGAGCCTGGCTTCAGTCCAACAGACCCTAAAGTGGAAACCCAATCCCCTCATTTACTAACTGCAGGCCTCTGCCTTGTAACTTAACCTCTCTGACCCTCAGTTTCTTTGTTGGCAAAATGGAAATATTAACACAATGGACCTCCTTGTAAAGTTTAAATGAGATATTGTATGTAAAGCATTTAAGCAGAGATGTCTATCATATACTAGTGCTAGATTAATATTAGATGTTGCTATTGCCATGTCAGCTGGGCTATGGCTGATTTAAAAATGGTCAGATTGAATAGTAAGGGGGAAAAGTTTTAAACTTTGGAATTTTGAACAAAGTCATTTAATATATGTAAGCTATGGATCTGCTTGGTTATACGCTCATTTTATGTGAGAGAATCCTCTTTTGGAATTGGATACTGTTTTGTTTAACTGCAGTGATGACGATGATACGAAGTTTACAACTCTGCCAATATTCCTTTTGAAGAAACATGGGAAGAATTTTCAGTGTCACCCCCCTGGATACTTATTTTTCTACTTTTTGACTAGTTAAAAAACAAACAAAACTTTCAGACTCTTTTCCACACTATATCTTTTTATACTCCCACCAACAATGTACAACAGTTCAAGTTGCTCCACATCCTCATCAAAAATTGATGGTGTCAGTCTTTTTAAATTTAACCATTTTGGTGTGTGTATGTAAAGGTGATGCTATGTGTGGTTTAAACTGGTATTTCTCTGATGACTACTGCTACTGAGTAGCTTTTCATGTTCCTTGATTCAGCTATCTTCTTCAGTGAAATGTCTGTTCAAATCTTTTGCCCATTTTTTATTAGGTTGCCTGTCTTTTTTATTACTGAGTGTTAAGAGTTTTTGGTATATTCTAGTTACAAGCCCTTTATCAAATATACATTTTGCAAATACTTTCTTAGTCTGTGGTTTGCCTAGTCACTCTCTTAATGGTGTCTTTGATAAGCAGAAGTTTTTTTTTTTAATTTTTTGAAGTCTAATTTCCAAATTTTTGTTTTTGAGTTATTGCTTTCTGGATCCTATCTAATTAACTTGTATCTGTGAAGATATTCGCCTATGTTTTATCCTAGAAGCTTTATTGTTTTAGTTTTTACGTTTGCATATTTGATCTATCTCCAACTAATTTCTATATATGGTATAAAGTCGGGGGAGGGTCAAGATATATATTTTTCCATATGGCTATCCAGTTATACCAGCACCATTTATTTATTTAGAAGGCCTTCCATTGAATTACTTTATGCCTTGTCAAACATCAAATGACCTTTTTAAGTTTGGGTCTATTTCTGGGCTCTCTATTCTGTTATATTTATCTCTACTGTATTTTTATGCAAATAATGTGCTGCTTCTGCGTTTGTTTGCCAGCCACGCCCTCCCCCTACGAGGCAGCCTCACAAGCACTACTATGCCAATCCTCTTCCACATGTTGCTGTAAAAAAAAATTAGCGTAGCACGTTTATGAAAATACCTCGTTGGGTGAGGCACAGTCAGCAAACAAACACAAAGAGCACGAGTTATTTGCATAAAAATATGGTATGTCTGTCCTTATACCAATACTCACTATCTTGATTACTATAGCTTTATAGTAAATCTTGAAGCCAGGTACTGTTCTCAGCCAACTCAGTTCTTTTTCAAGATTGCTTTGGATATTCTAAGTTCTTTGCATTTCTATATAAATTTTAGAATCAGCTTGTACCTTCTATTCACAAAGGAGGTGGTGAAACAGAGACTTGTATGCCAATGTTCACTGCAGCACTATTCACAATAGCCAAAAGGTGGACACAGCATAAATGCCCATCAGTGGATGAATGGATAAACAAAATGTAGTGCATACATGCAATGGAATACTGCTTAGCCAATGGGAGAAATGAAGTCTTGATACATGCTATAATATGGATGGAGCTGGAAGACATTATGCCGAGTGAAATAAGTCAGTTACAAAAGGACAAATATTGTATAACCTCACTTATATGAAAAGGCAAATGTATAGACAACAAAGACATGAAGTCTCCATGTCTCTCTGCTCCCTTCTCTCTTTTATATCTCAAAAGAGCTTGGCTTAAGATAATCTAATCGTGTAGATTGAGTCCTGCCTCATTAACATAACTACCGCTAATCCCATTTTATTAACATCATAGGAATAGGATTTACAACACACAGGAAAATCACATCAGATGACAAAATGGTGGACGGTCACACAATACTGGGAATCATGGCCTAGCTAAGTTGACACACATTTTTGGGGGGGACCTCATACCACTAAGAAAGTAGTGCCAGAAGAGCGTGTTCTTTGGACCCAGGGTCCCTGTGCTGAGACGCTCCTAGTCCAGGAGAAGATTGATGACAAGGACCTTCCTCCAGAGCTGACAGAGAGAGAAGGCTTTCCCTGGGAACTGACACCCTGAATTTGGACTTCTAGCCTACTAGACTGTGAGAGAATAAATTTCTCTGTGTTAAAGCCATTCACTTGTGGTACTTCTGTTGTAGCAGCACTAGATAACTAAGACAATGGTGATGGAAATACCTCATTGATTAAGGGTAGGGCTGCACAGCTGATTATTATAATTGCTTTCAATAAGTTATACACCTGTAAAAAATTGAATTGGCAAAAGGCGTGTGATATATTTACAAAAAAAAAAAAAAGAGTAACTGCTGAGGCTGCTTATGTACAACCAAACACTTCATGGGATTTGGTGCCTTGGTTTGGAGGTTTAGGACATAGATTCATGGGACATCCCAGTTAATTGGCCTAATAACGTATTTAGTGCTTCTGTTCTACCTCCTAGTTTGATGCATAGTGCCTGGGGTCTTAAAAACTTGCAAGTGGCCATCCAAGGCACAACAGTTGGTCTCTATTCACCTGAAGCAACAGAGGAAGAGGGAGAGTCAGGAATAGGAGGATATGGAATGTGTGGCTAATTACCTCCATGAACAACTGCCTGCTTTGCCATGAGACCAGAAGAAGTGGATGGTGCCCGGGTGCTATTACTGAACATTTTGATCAAAGAGTCCATAGAAGAATCCTAATCAAAAGGGGGAAAATATAAAACAGAATTTCAAATTTTCATGGTGTCTTAGTCATCCAGTGCTGCTTCAACAGAAATACCACAAATGGATGGCTTCAACAAAGAGAAGTTTATTCTCTCACAGTCCAGTAGGCTACAAGTCCAAATTCAGGGTGTTAGCTCCAGGGGAATGCCGTTTCTGTTGGCTCTGGAGGAAGGTCCGCATCATCAATCTTTTCTCGGTCCAGGAGCCTCTCTGCGCAGGAACCCCAGGTCCAAAAGACATGCTCTGCTCCCGGCGCTGCTTTCCTGGTGGTATAAGGTTCCCATGTGTCTCTGTTCACTTGTCTCTCCTATATCTCAAAAGAGATGGACTTAAGACACTATCCAATCTTGTATACGTCATCAGTATAACTGCCGCTAATCCATCTTATTAGATCATAGTGACTGAATTTGCAACACATAAGGAAATCACATCAGATTACAAAATGGTACACAATTATACAATACTGGGAACCATGACCCAGCCAAGTTGACAAAAGATATTTTGGGGGGACACAATTCAATCCATAACACATGGACTCCAGACTTCCTGGAGCCGTGAATGCTGGATGAACCCCTGAAACTATTGCCCTGAGATAGTCTTTAAAACTTAAACCAAAACATTCCCTGAAGTCTTCTTAAAACCAAACAAAAGTTTAGCTTGACTAGTTAAAAAAAAATGTCTGCCTTGAACATTGTGCTGTTTTAAGAACTATCCATATGGGATCAGACTGATAACAGCAACTCAGAAGATTAGATGAGAACCTGTCTTAGGCTGGGTTCTCTAGAGAAGCAAAACCAGCGAAGCATGTACATATATAGAAGGAGTGGAATGTTTATATCAAGGAAATGGTTCACGCATTTGTAATGGTTCACAGTTCAGGCTGGAGGCTCTGATCCTGACTTACATAGCTGCAGGGCTGACGAACCCATGATCGGCAGGTCAGGTGGCAAGCCTCTGGCTCACAGACTGTGGAGACCAGTGAACCCCAAGATTGGCAGGTAAAACAACAGGCTGCTGGCTCACAGGCTGCAGAGGCTGACCATTCCAATATCGGCAGGTAAGCTGCTAGCTCAGGTCCCAAGAACTGGAGGTCAGATGCAGGATCCAGAGCAGGCAAAAGCCAGCGAGCTTTGCCAGAAAGTCCACATATATTGGATACAGGCCATACCCCCAAGGAAATTCCCTTTCAACTGACTGGCTGCTCATAGCAGATCTCATCGTGGAGGTGATTACATCATTACATAGCTGCCAAACTACATCATAACTGCCAAACCACTGAGAATCATGACCCAGCCAAGTTGACACGCAACGTTAACCATCACAGAGCCTTAGGGGGCAATGAATTTATGTTAATGAAGGAGAAACAGCTCAGTAAAGAAGAGAGAGAATGGTTGCGCAGCTTGAAGAAAGTAATCAATGTCACTAAACGGTACCTTGTAGAAACTGTTGAATTAATGTATGTTTTGCTGTGTATATTCTCAACAACAAAAGAAAGAAATAAAATTAAAACACAAAAAAAAGAGAAAAAAGAAGGTGGGATTGTGATTGGAATTACATTAAATAGATTAATTTGAGGAAAATTGACATCTTAATAATAGTGAATCTTTCATAAACATGATATGTTGTTGTTAGGTGCTGTCAGGTCATTTCCAGCTCATAGTGACCCTGTATACAATGCAACGAAACACTGTCTGGTCCTGCACCATCCTCACAATCATTGGTATGCTTGATCCTGTTCATTGCAGACCCTGTGTCAATCCGTCTTTTTGAGGGTCTTCCTCATTTTTGCCGACCCTCTACATTACTAAGCATGATGTCCTTCTCCAGGGACTGATCCCTCCAAAGTATGTGAGACGTGGTCTCGCCATCTTTGCTTCTAAGGAGCATTCTGGTTGTACTTCTTCCAAGATAGATTTGTTCATTCTTTTGGCAGGCCATGGTATGTTCAATATTCTTCGCCAACAGTACAATTCAAAGACCTCAATTGTTCTTTTGTCTTCCTTATTCTTTGTTCAGCTTTCACATGCATATGAAGGGATTGAAAACACCATGGCTTGGGTCAGGCGTGCCTTAGTCCTTAAAGTGACATCTTTGCATTTCAACACTTGAAAGAGGTCTTTTGCAACTGATTTGCCCAGTGCAATGCGTCTTTTGATTTCCTGACTGCTGCTTTCATGGGTGTTGATTGTGGATCCAAGTAAAAGGAAATCTTGACAACCTCAGTCTTTTCTCTGTTTATCATGATGTTGCTTATTGGTCCACTTGTGAGGATTTTTGTTTCATTTTTTTTTGTTTTGTTTTCTTTATGTTGAGGCCATACTGAAGGCTGTGGTCTTTGATCTTCATCAGTAACTGCTTCAAGTCCTCTTCACTTTCAGCAAGCAAGGTTGTGTCACCTGCATAACACAGGTTGTTAGTGAATCTTCCTCCATTCCTGATGCCCCGTTCTTGATACAGGAGCTTGGTGGCAGAGTGGTTAAGTGTTCGGCTGCTAACCAAAAGGTCAGCAGTTCAAATCCATCAGCTGCTTCTAGAAACCCTACGGGGCAGTTCTACTGTGTCCTATAGGGTCTCTATGAGTGGGAATCAGCTCAGTGGCAGGGGATCACTGGGATAGGTGAGTAATTTACTAAGATTGCAATCAGGCCGTTTTGTTTGGAATGTTTTCTTTTCTTATGATAAGCCCACAAGGATCCTTGGAGATCCAAAGGGAGTGAGGGAGATAAGGGTTAGGATCCTAAAGACTGTAGGAGAGAGAAAGGTTAGGGAGATAAGGAAGGAAAAGCCTATTGTAAGTTTAATTAGGTAAGGGAGATCATTAAGTCCATCTTGATCAGTTGTTTACAGTAAGCAGTTTTCTTGAACAAAACGGTAGAGGCATTTCTTTAACCATTGTCACTGTCCAGGGTCCTAGGACTCAGATAAAATTTAACTTTGTCAGTGTTTTGTTTAATTTCCAAATATTTTGGGGTTTTCTAGATAACATTGTTATTGATTTCTAATTTAATTCCATTGTAGTCAGGGGATACACTGTAAAATTTCAACTCCTAGATCGAAACTTGTTTTATGGCCCAGCCTATAGTCATGTTTCATATGCATTTGAAAAGAATGTATATTCGTTGCCCCTGGACACCTTTCAGCTTAGTAATGAAGATACTCCTGAGGTTCACCTTTCATCCAAAGGTTAGACAGGCCCATAAAACACACCAGCCCAGGGGCAAGGACTAGAAGGCAGGAGGGGACAGGAAAGCTGGTAATAGGGAACCCAAGGTCGAGAAGGGAGAGTGTTGACATGTCATTGTTAACCAATGTCATAAAACAGTATGTGGACAAATTGTTTAATGAGAAGCTAGTTTGTTCTGTAAACCTTCATCTAAAGTACAATTTAAAAAAAGAATGTGTATTCTGTAATTTTGGGTATACCAGTTGCCTTTGAGGCAACTCCGACCCCTGGTAACCCTATGTGTGTCAAAATAGAACTGTGCTCCATAGGGTTTTCAGTGGCTGATTTTTTGAAAGTAGATCACCAGGACTTTTTTCCAAGGCACCTCTGGGTGGACTTGAAACTCCAGCCTTTCAGTTACTAGCTGAGCACGTTAACCATTTGTGCCACCCAGGGACTTGGAGTATAGTGCTATATATAAATGCCAATTAGGTCAAGAGGGTTAATAGTGTTGTTCAGATTTCCTATGACCTTACTGACTTTTTTGTCTCGTTGCTCTTAGTGAGAAAGGGATGTTAAAATCTCCAAATATGATTATATGGGTTTGCTTATTTTTTCCTTTAAATGATGTCAGTCTTTGCTTCATGTATTTTGAGCTCTGGTATTAAGTGCATACACATTTATGATTATTATGCTCTGCCTGAATAATTGACCCTTTTATCCTTATGAAACGTTCCCCTTTTATTTTGGGTAATACTCCTCTTCTTGAAGTCTATTTTGTCTAATACTAATATAGCTACACCAGCTTTCTTGTGCTTATTGTTTGCATGGCATATCTTTCTCTTTCTTTTACCTATCTTTATATTTAAAGTACGTTCTTCTAGACAACATACATTGGGTCTAGTGGCCTTTTGTTGGTGGTGTTAGCTGCCTTCTCATTGGCATTTTAGCTATACCTTTTTGCATTTATTTTTAAAGTGGGTTTTCTGGAAACTACAGTATAACCTTTCATGGTCTACTTAGATTTTGTACCACTTCAAGTGAAATATAAGAACCTTGCAATCATATAGCTCCATTTACCTCCACCCCTATCCTTTATACTATAGTTGTCATTTATATTTCATCTATATATGTTATAATCCCTATCATACTATATTATGATTTTTACCTTCAACTGTCATCTTTTTAAAATAAACTAAGAAAAACAATAGTCTTTTATGTTTAACTACATATTTAACCATTTGATTGCTTTGTATTTACTCCTGAATATCTGAATTTTTATTTCATATCACTTCCCTTCAGGCTGAAGAACTTCCTTTGTCATTTCTTGTGGCAGATCTGCTAACAATTAATTTTCTCAGTTTTGGTTTACCTGAAAATGTATTTATTTTCCTGTTGGTTGTATCAAAGAGTAACAACTTGAGTCTCTGCAATTAATAAAGTGTTATTGAAGGACTAGGTACAGTTCAAGAGAATCAGGAGACACAATAGTTCACAGAGTGAAACTATATGTTCTATCTTTCTGGGAACAAAGTTGAATTTTTATATGTAATGGCATGACTGATCTTACAAACATTTTAAAAACAGCTCTTTCTTCCTATCAGTTTCTTATCTCCTTTCAGAAGACTATCTGCATAAAACATTTTTTCCTGAGGACACTGAATTTTCATCATGCTTCCTAGAACATCCTGAGTACATACATTACTTTTCTTTCTGTCTCCTTCTCCTGCTTACTCAGAGTGTTTTTGCTCTCTGAGAGCAGATAAAGTTTTTCCTCTCCTCCTCCTTATCTTCTCTTAGTCAGTACAGATTGACCCATTACTGTGAGCTTGGCTTGAATGCCTCTTATTTTTTAGGCCTGAACAAAATGGAGTTCATCTTGCATCCTGGGTAGAAGCCTCTCCTATGCCAAGCACCTAGATTTTTTTTTAGCTCTTTCATAATCCTCCTCTTGATCATGAATCTCTGTAGCGATTCCTTCTTCTGCATGGACTCATTTTCTTTGTGTCTTTCAGGTTGCTGCCTGTTTGGGAGATAGGCTTTTAAGACCACAGACACTATCCATAAAAGGTAGCTGGGCACCATCTGTTTCATCTTCGCCATGCCATAGCTTGGGCCTCTACTTCTGTGATCTTTTTAGTAAAGGATGTTTAAGAGCAGGGCTAAATTAGTAGGAATACTTGGCAGAGAGGGCTGCTAACCAAGGTGAAGAACTGTACTATTTACTAAGGAATAGTGATTTCTTCAAAGTACATGGTCTTTTGCATAGCAAACAGTGTCACATGGTGAGTACAAGCATTTGATATACCTTTCGTAAAACATTTAATCATACAAGCCAATTTTCTGTTAAAGATTTATTATAAATGGACAGTCTTCCTAACCTTAGTTTGTCTGGACTTTATAGATTAGCACAGGAGATTCTTTTATATTTACTCATATAATTTGTTATATTAGCTGCAGGGACATCAGTACTAAAAATTTATTTTGACAATTAGGATCAAAAGGGTCTTAAGTAATTTTAGAGCAATTTCTTTGCAGCAGTGGCTACTGATTGGGCTAGCTTAACAAATGCATTTTCTCTCTAAGCATTAGAAAGAATTATTAAGGAGAGAGGTACAAAACTTAAACAATTTTCCATTATGAACAAGCTGCTAGAGAAGAAGTTTATAATAAGGAAGCATAGCTAATAACATAAGAATAGCTACAATTAAAAGCAAGTCCAAAAATTTCAGCAACTTGCATGAAGTCTTGTTTCATGATCTTGGGATGCACTGTTTATCTCTGCAGTTGTCTGCTTCTGGCCATAAGGGCATTTGAATTTTAGCTTAAGTTCGGCAGTGGGCTGAACAGCCTGGGAAGGTGCTTTAGTTCTTTTTAATTGGAATAGATGGATCTAGAGTTTGACTTCTTCTAATTTTGCTGCATACAGGTTGGTGAGAAGGATTAAAGAGTACATTCCAGGGAGGTTCTAATGAGTCTTTTAACTGATGTCTTTCCCAATATTTGCTGGGGACAATACTGTGCAGGTTTTGGGTGTCAGGCTTCTGGCCATCAAACGCTTTTTTTAACCTGTGAAAGATATTTCTGTACAGGTAGGACTTTAAGGTGTTTTTTTTTTTTTTGGTTATGACAGGGACAAACAGGGTAGTGGAAGGCAATATGTATGACACCTTTGGGAAAAAAAAAATTTTTTCTCCACTAATATTTCAATCATTTTATCTCATTCTGTGTGAGAACCTTCATGTAAGGCTCACATCATAGGAACACGCAAAAAGTTAGGTAAAATAGTTTTCTTGTTTCTTATCTAAGATGCTAAGGTATAAACATATATATAAAAGGAGCAGCTAATAGAATAATTTGGCATCCAGAGTCTGCAATGCATGAGCATATTTCTTTAAAGATGTGCAAGTATCAACAAGAAAGCTTAAAATATGCCTATATTTTGGCACAACAGAATGGGACGGTGCATAAAAATATTTTAAATATATCATCTCTTATTTCTGTAACTCTTGTTTCTGGTAATCACATTATTCATGGTCACTTTAAGTTTAATGTTATGAACAATCTGAAGCTGCTTTATTAGCCTTCAATTTCAATATCTTAGACATTCTTGTTATTTTCTGAGGCAGAATCTGAGTCCTGATTTTCATATATTATTAAATATTTTAATTTTAAATTATCCTTAGATTTGTAGTCTACTCTACTGCTTCCTGACTATAGTCTTACTATTTTCATGGCTCTTTTATTAATTATTTATTTTAACTCTTACTTTAGCTATATTTCATCTTTTCTTCACTTAACATAAAGCTTCTTTTCTTCACTTACGCAGACCTTCAGCTACTTACACAGACCTTTTATTTCAAACTTCATTTTTGTCTTTCTGTCTTTTTCTCATTCATTCTCTTCTCCTTAATCTGTTTTTCTCCAAATCTTTTCTCATGGAGCCTCACTCCCTTAGTCTCTCTTCCTTAAGTCTCTCTATCTCTCTCTTCTTTAAGTCTCTCTCAAGCTTTCCACAGCTTACTATACACTTCCAAGTTTAACTTTTACCATCTTTCATATTCTGGCATAACGACATTCTATTTTAAGACAAAACTATCTTTTTTCTCTCTTAAGAAACTTATTTTTGGTCTTTTTTTTTCTTTTTTCTTTCATGCTTTTCAGGCCATGATAAAACCTTTAACCTAGTTCTTAAGGTGGTGAAGTGTTTTCAGTGAATCAGTAAAGTGGAACATATTGTAAAGGACAACTTAAAAATGTCCATGGTCAACTTATAATAATTCTTAAAAGTGAAAGACCTGATGGGAATTATAAAAGTAATGCAAAGCCAAGTAAAGTCAAATAAAAAGAAACTTTAGATAAAAATATCTCCAAACATAAACAATGTGAATTCTGTAGTTAAAACTATTGGCTTTGATGATGCTAGATTTAGAGGAAATAAAGCTGCAGTTGAAATAATGAAATTATGGCATGATATAGTAGGCTTGTTGTTTAAGATTAAAAACCAAATGTGTTGCCATTGAGTTGATTCCAACCCATAGTGACCCTATAGGACAGAGTAGAACTGCCCCATAGGGTTTCCAAGGAGTGGCTGGTGGATTTGAACTGCTGACCTTTTGGTTAGCAGCCATAGCATGCCGTAGCTCTTAACCACTGTGCTACCAGGGAAATATTGTTTACATAAAATTTAACTTGAGGAAAATTTGGTACTTCTCTTGATTTGACAATACATTTCATGTAGCTTTTTCGAAAGGCAAATGGCTGGGTTTCTTAGTCAAGGGCACAAAAGTTAACATAAAGTTAGAAACACAGAACTTTTGCCTTCTAGGCAGATCGCACAGAATAAATAGTAAACTAAGGAAACAAGACTATCAAGAGTGAGCAAACTTTGTTAGGATTTTAATGTATTTCATAGCTTTTCAGACTCAGTGATTTATTTCATTGAACTCTTGCTTTTGAAGCAGATTGCACAAAGAATAAAATTAATTATTCAAACTAGTAATTAAAGAAAATTTTGTTATCTTAACAGCAGGAAACTCAATTCTTTGCTATTTGACTTTAAAGCTTTTAAAGATTCTCATAAATTAACTTATTAAACTTTTAGTTGTAGCACAGAAGAACTTTGACTATATTAAATAAATTTTCTTGTTAAATTTCCTGTTGTGGTATGCAAGGATGGTTTAACATTAGAAAATCCATCAACGTAATACACCACATAAATAAAAGGAAAGAAAAAAATCACATGATCATCTCA
>NW_004444042.1:8119915-8129400 GCF_000243295.1 Trichechus manatus latirostris
CCAATGTCATAAAACAGCATGTGTGTTACTGTTACATGAGAAACTATCTGTTCTGTAAGCCTTCACCTGAAGTACAATAAAATATTAAAAAAAAAAAAAAAAAATTTCCTGTTGTTACATTTTAATTCTGTATGAGCCAATTATTGATGTTTAAAAAGTCTTTCTAACAGTTATCACTATATTCTAATGGAAGCCTCTAATCTTTTCAAGACCACTCAGCATAAGCCTGCCTTGAAGGGCTTTTTTTTACTCTTTTTTTCTGCTGTTTTAATTGTTATTTTGCACTGGGTGTTACAGGGTGTTCTTCATGCTAGAGACTTAGAAAGCTGTTATACGGGAGTCTAAATTTTCCCAGTCCTGTGAGCCTTCTATTTCTTGTCATTCTGGAATTCATAAAAATTACTTCTTTTCCTTAAATAAAACACATTTCATGTAATAGTTTAAGTTACTAAAAAAGGTTTTGCTTTTAAGGTTAATATAAACATAAAACTTTCACCAGAATGAATTCATTTTCATTAATTCCTGGGAATATTAAGACTAATATATGTATGTGATTATTTATCATTAAACCAGAGTAAGTTCTCTGAAGAAATAATGTAATCTAATTTAATAATACCATCCAGAGGTAGGAAATTATTGTTTTCATAACCCTGTCTTCTTCATACTTTATAGGACACTTTCAGAGAAACAATTTAGAATAATTTGTTCCTTTTTTGTAAGGTTTTGCAACCAATTAAAATAAACAATGTATCTTTTTCAATGCAGTTTTCAGATAGACTAATTTATATTAAAGTTTCTCAGAGTAGCTACTAGAAGTCTAGGTGCAAGAAGCAGTTTTTCTTGGAAGAGAAAATAACTGAGATTTAAACATACTAGTAAAGTACTTAAAAGTAGCCACTGATTCTTTTACACCATCTTTAATAAACGCATGCCAACAGTTCAGCCTTAGAGTTGGCACTCTCCATTTTACTAAAACAGTGAAGGCACATGTAATCAAAACCTTAATGTGTACACAGAGCAAAGAAAAACGAGTTCAAAATTATAGGTTGAAACCTTGATTCTACTACAGTCCCATTGTATTAGACCTGGGAGTCTCACAGTAATAGCCTCACCAAACTTAATTTGGCAGTGAAACATTTAGAGCAACAGTTTAAAAGTGAAAGTACAGTAAGAAATCCAACAATAAAACTCCGGAGAGCCTGTACACAAAGAGAGCAGTGGGTCCTATCTGAGTGGTTATTTACCTTGCCATGACTCCTGACAATCTACTGTGGCTATGGAGAGCCCAAGGGTCACAGAAGTCAAGTCATCTTTGAATCCCACTTCTGACACCAAAAAATGTCGTAGAGTAAAAACTTGAGTCTCTGGAATTAATAAAGAGTTTTATTGAAGGAATAGATACAGTTCCAGATAACCAGGAGACACGGTTGTTCACAGAGTGAAACTACGTGTTCCATCATTATGTGTAAAAACAAAGTTGAGTTTTTATACATAATGGCATGACTAATTTTACAAACAGTTTAGAAACAGCTCTTTCTTCGTATCCATTTATCTCCTTTCAGAAGACCATCTGCACAAAACATTTTTTTCTGAGGACACTGCATTTTCATCATGCTTCCTAGAACATCTTGAGTACATACAGTACTTTTCTTTCTATCTCCTTCTCTTGCTTACTCAGAGTATTTTGGCTTTTTGAGAGCAGATAAAGTTTTTCCTCTCCTCCTCCTTATCTTCTCTGAGTCAATACAGATTAACCCATTACTGTGAGCTCAGCTTGAATGCCTCTTATTTTTTAGGTCTGAACAAAATGGAGTTCATCTTGCATCCTGGGTAGAAGCTTCTCCTATGCCAAACGTGTAGATTTTTGGAGCTCTTTCATATTTGTAAGGTGTGATTTTTAAATCTCCTCAAAGCACTGACTGAGGTTTTACAAACACAATCTTCCATATTCAACAAACACTTACTAAGCACCTCATATCTGCAATAACTGACAAACTGGAGTTGATGATCCAAGAGACTCTTTGGGCCTGAATTTACTAAGGAGTTTCCCAACCAGTAGCCCTTAATGAGGTTCTCTTGAAATGCATATGACTTTTTAAAATAGCATTTGTTTGTTTAAAATAATACCTGTTCTGATCTTTGTAGAATCCTTTGGGGGAAAAAATTAATAATGCCATGGAGATTTTATGTTTGTGTGTGCGTGGTACCATAAGGTTATTTCTCCAGAATAACTTTGGTTATATTGATGTTTTATGAAATGACATTTGACAGCATCTGCAAGTCCAAACATATAAGATTTAAAGTCATCATTTATTATAAAATAAAATTAATAAGCTCTTTTTATTTGCACACCTTTTTTTAAAAGCTTAACTAAAGACAGTAGATATGGGATGAATCATTGTCTGTGTTAAAATTATAGGGTATACAAAATAGAATGATTCAGTGTACTGGTAGCAGAAGGGAAGTGCAATCTCGTGATTTAAAAAAAAAGCAAAAAACTGTTTCTTTCAGATGACTTCAGGCCATTTCCCGGGATGTGTAGACTCTTTATATAGTCTATGCCTCATTATCCTTGATAGCAGAGGCAGTGGTACAAATTACACAGTTACATCTGATATCCAAAAATATGTTTGGCTTTGAGATATATGATGTTTGGCATTTGTTTTGACTTCTTGGTTTGTTTTATCAGTATAACTTTGGGTTTCCTGAGGGTATAACAATAGCTACGTAGGGGAAGTTGGCCTAGATTTACGCTAAGTGATGAAGAAGCCAACTATACTAGTTACCAAGCCTGGCATAACAAATTACCACAAACTTGGTGCCTTAAAACAACAGAAATTTATTCTCTCCCAGTTCTGGAGGCCAGCAGTCTGAAACCAAGGTGTTTGCAGGGCCATGCTCCCTCTGAAGGCTTTAGGGGAGAATCCCTTTTTGCCTTCTAAGCTTATGGTAACTCCAGGTGTTCCTTGGCTTGTGGCTGCATAACTCCAATCTCTGCCTCCCTCTTCACATGGTCTTCTCCTCCTCTTCATATGTGTCTCTCCTCTTTGTGTCTCTGATAAGCATACTTGTCGTTGGATTTAGGGCCCACCTGAGTAATCCAGGATGATCTCATCTTAAGATCCTTCACTTAATTACATCTGCAAAGACCCTTTTCCCAAGTAAGGTCACGTTCACAGTTCTGGTGGTTAGGAAGTGGACATATCTTTTGGGGGGATACCATTCAACCCAGTACACCCACCAAGAATTAAAATCACCCATATGGAATCCTCAAAGTAAAACAAAAAATTATATGAATTTAATTTGCTATGAGAACATTGTGTATGTTTATTTAAAAACTTAATTATTACTATTTTTAGAAACCTAATTATACCCTTTACCTGGGCGACTTCTATTTATCTTTTCAGTCTGAATTCAAATGTCACTTCTTCAGAGACTTCCCTAACTACTCAATATAAATTATTAAAAAAAAAACAAAAAACCTAATTATATTGTCTGCAACTTTCATAATTAAAAGAAAGGGGCTAAGCCAAAATCTTCTACCTTCATAGTTATCAGTTTCTATCCATACATTATGGACATGTGCTTGAATTTCCCCAAATGTGGCTAATCATTTTCTCAGACTACTGAGTACAATATTTGGTATATAGATTGTAGGCCCTTAATAAATGATTATTAATTGAATTATTCCCCTTCTATCCTTGGTTAAACAAACAAACAAAAAGTAGGCATCATCCTTGATTCCTTTCTCTCCACCCCTACATTTATTTCTTCAATAAATCCTGTCATCTCTACCTCCAAAATATGTTGTGAATCTGGCTCCTTTTCCCCAGCTGCCCTACTACAGCCTTAGTCTCTTAACCCAGGCTTACAGAGCCCTGTGTGACCTGTCCCTTGTGTTTTTTCTGAGTTCATCCAGTATCTCTTTTCTCCTAGTTCACTCCACTGCACATTGGCCTTCTTTTTGTATTCCCAGTATACCAAGCCTATTCCCCTGGTGGCGAAGTAGTTCAGAGCTAAGGCTGCTAACCAAAAAGTCAGCAGTTTGAATCCATTAGCCAGTCCTTGGAAACCCTATGAGACAGTTCTACTCTGTCCTATAGGGTCACTGAGTCAGAATCGACTCGACGGCAATAGGTTTGGTTTTGTGTTTTTATTCCCACCTTAGAGCCTTTGTTCTAGCTGCTCCTTCCTCTTTATAAGCTCTTTCTACCTTTTTTTGCTCCTAGTAATACAGGTCTCAGTATAAATCACTTCCTTGACTTCCCATTCTAAAGTAGCTCCATCACCCTATATCACATTGTCCTTTTTTAAAATATTTTTCCTTATAGCATTTATCACTACCTGATATTTTCTCATTTAATTATGTATTTATTATCTGTCTTCCCTCATTAGAATGTTTATCTGTCTTGCTCATTGATGTATTCCCAATGCCTGGGACAATACCTGGGACATAGTAGATGCTCAATAAAATTTGATTAATAATGAATGACTAAATGAGCATATTGATATATGTGAACAAGACATAGGATCTGTTATGGAAATATGTGTTGGAATCCTAATCCCTATACCTGTGGATGTAATGTAACGTAATCATTTTTCATAATGCAATCTAATGTTCTGTTGATAGGCCATACCAGTGTAGGGTAAACCTAATCACTTCTGAGTTATAAAAAGAGCAGACAGGCACAGAGACAGGCAAGCACAAGTAGGGGAAGATAGATGCCATGTGAAGATCACCAAGGAACTGAGGAATGCCAGCGCTATAGAAGATGAGACAAGGATCTTCCCCCACAGCTGACATAGAGTCTTCCTCTATGGCCAAGACCCTGAATTCAGACTCCTAGTCTCCTAAACTATGAGAAAATAAATTCTTGTTCTTTAAAGCCACTCATCTGTAACAGAAATAACAGATATTTCTGTTACAGCAGCCCCAGCACACTAAGATAGGATCCTAAGCCCTTAAGCCTTCACCCTTCACAGTAGACCCATGGAACAGATTCTAATACATGAATTCACTGTGTTTTTCTGTAACCCCTGTCTTTATACTTGACATCTATTTCCCCTTCTCCCATGTTTAAAAGGGTGGTATCAGTAATGTTAATTGTTCATGACCGGGGTGTGCGTGGAAAGACTAGCATGTGTTCAGGTATCCTTTCAGGTCCCTTCACTCTGCCAGATATGCCTGTCTTTTGCAGGCTCTCATTACACTGTGCCCTAGGCCATTTCTTTTAAACCTCCCTGATCCTGACCATGGCTGTCTAGTGATTTTTCCATTGGTTTGAGTCCTATACAAGTTACAGGCCTCCCCTCCTGCCTGCATAGAATCATGGAATTTTACCGCTGGGATGAATCTTAGAAGAGGGGAAGAAAAGCATAGCAGCTAAGAACACAGGCTCTGAAGTCCTACTGTCTGGATTTGAATCTTGAGTCTTTGTAGCTTAGGGCAAGTTCTGAATTTATTTTCTGTGTTTTTAATGTCAGGATAGTAGGGTCATTGTGAGGATAGATCTGCGTAAAGCACTTCACCTTGTGCCTGTCGTGTCTGATTGTTTAATAAATGTCAGCTGTTTCTGTTATGAAATTGATGATGTGAACCAAATATCATGTGGTTCATCCCCAAGTACTGTGCCAGGCACAGGGTTCTACCCTCAAGAAGCTCACAGTCTAATGGGGGAGAAATACAAGTATAAAAGCAATTGCAGTTGGATATGATAAGTACTAATTAGGCATAAGAGGATTAGAAGCTTAGGAGCTTAGAAATAGAGGCATCTAAACTGTACTGGGGGTGGAGAGAGAGTTGGGGGTCAGAGGACAAATAGTGACAGGAGTAGTTTTTGTCTGGCTTTTGCTCTCTGTCTCAGCAGTCTTCATTTTTTCCCAGAAGGTTAGGAGCTTCAGAAATTGGCACTCCTTAGATGCTCCGGCACTGTCTCTTCCTTGGCTCTTTTAGAGCTTGCAAACTGGTCTATAGACATAATTTAATACAGAATTTCCCAGACTACTTTGGGAAGAACACTGGAATTCTGCAATATGTTAATGGCTCTGTGGGCTTAAAAACAAAAAAAGTGTTCCATGGTTCAAATAAGTTTGGAAAATGCCAGGGCTATACAGAATTTCTTCCTGCAGGACTACTCCTGCCGAATTTTTAATATACTGATGTGCATTATTAATCTCCATGAGAGGGATATGGTTCCCAAACTTGTTTTTCCCACCAAAATATCTTTTAACAACTTACAGAGCTAATGTTTCTCAGAAGAGTTGGAGAAACCCAGGTAGGTGGCAACTGCAGATTTACCCTATTACAGCATGATTCCATTCCTCCAGAGTCAAAAAAAGGTAAATTCATTCCGAGTAGTTCTTTAGCTTTGCCTGGCCTGTGTGAGAATGACAGCTGTCAGGTAAGAATGAAGTGTGAATTCTGGTCATTTGAAAAACCTTTCTCCATGAAATATTCTATGTGTAGGTCATCTCTTTTGTTTAACACTTAAGAGAAATTGGTTCTATTGCTCATTCGTACACATACTGGGCATAAGATCTAGATATATAACCTCTGAAGGGCTGTCTGAATGATTTAAGTAGCTTGCTGAAAAAGGTAATGGAAAATTGAACACAACTCCTTCCCTGGTGGCTTCCTTTGGTGGAAAAGTTGGAAATTATTTGAGTTGGAACTCTGTAGGGTGAGCTACAGCCTGTAGAACTTGGAGTGCCCCCATTTCCATGAGGAGTGAAAGGTTTCTAGGTACAGTAAAGCCCCATTATAAAGCACCTTGGGATATTACAGATTTGGTAAACTTGTGGGTCCAGTTGTGTCCCCCGTGTACTTTGAACTCTAATACCAGAAAGTGATCACGCAAGTATATAGCCTTTACTATTCATGCCCCAGCATGCTTCTACTTAGATTGAAAAGCCTAATTTATGACATGCTTGCCCTCATTCTTTATAGTGATTCTGTGTGTACAGTTTACCTTCTTGTCTGACAAGCCAAGAGAATAAATGATAAAACCTGAGTCATCGTAACTCCTACAGGGTGGTCTCTGCAACTCCAAGTATTGTTTCTAAAGTATCAGGCGCATCATCAAATGATCTGTTTCCTTTATTTCTGAAGTGACATGGATGGCCTAGATGACCTTCGAGAACTTCGTGGCTTTGAAATTCTTTGAATTTTGAATGAGTAAAGGAGCTTCTGGAGCCCTGATGGCGCAGCTGCTAACCGAAAGGTCAGCGGTTTGAACCCAACAGCCGCTACATGGGGAAAAAAATGTGGCAGTTGGCTTTGTAAAGATTTACAGCTTCAGAAACCCCAGGGGGCAGGTCTACTCTGTCCTATTAGGGTTGCTATGAGTTGGAGTCGACTCAATGGCAATGGCTCTGGTTTGGTACAGTAAAGGAGCCTTGGCCTTTTGGCACTCAGAGTTCAACTGGGTTCCTGGGTGAGTCAGCAATTACCGATGGAGTAAACAGTTTCTAGCACATGACAACTCTTACATTCTTTTTTTTTTTTTTAATTTTTTCCCATACAAAAATTTATACATACATTGTTATGTGACTCTAATTGCTGTCCCCATACTGTGACAGCACACTCCTCCTTTCCACTCCTGATTCCCCATGTCCATTCAACCAGCTCCTAACTCGCTCTGCCTTCCCATCTCACCTCCCAACAGAAGCTGCCTGTTTAGTTTCTTGTATCCACTTGAACTAAGAGGCACACTCCTCATGAGTATCACTTTACGTCCCACAGTCCAGTCCAATCCCTGTCTGAAGAGTTGGCCTTGGAAATTGTTTTAGTTCTGGGCTGATAGACAATCCAGGGACCATGATTTCCAGGGTTCCTCCAGTCTCAGTCAGACCATTAAGTCTGGTCTTCTTACTAGAATTTGAGTTCTGCTCCCCACCTTTCTCCAGCTCCATCCGGGACTCTCTATTGTGTTCCCTGTCAGGGCAGTCATTGGTGGTAGCCAGGCACCATCTGGTTCTTCTGGTCTCAGGCTGATGAAGTCTCTGGTTTATGTGGCCCTTTCTGTCTCTAGGGCTACTACTTTCCTTGTGTCTTTGGTGTTCTTCATTCTCCTTTACTCCAGGTGGTTGGGACCAATTGATGCATCTTAGATGGCCGCTTGCAAGCTTTCAAGACCCCAGATGCCACTCACCAAAGTAGGATGCAGAACATTTTCTTAGTAAGCTTTGTTATGCCAGTTGACCTACACATCCCCTGAAAGCATGGTCCCCAGACCCCTACCCCTGCTGCTCTGTCCCTCCAAGTGTTTGACTGTATTCAGGAAACTTCTGAGCTTTGGTTTAGTCCAGTTGTGCTGACTTCCCCTGTAGTGTGTGCTGTCCTTCCCTTCACCTAACATAATTCTTACCTACTAACTAGTTAGTAAATAATCCTCACCCTCCGTCTCCACCCTTGTAACCATCAAAGAATGTTTTCTTCTGTGTTTAAACCTTTTGTTGAGTTCTTATAATAGTGGTCTTATATAGTATTTGTCCTTCTGTGACTGACTAAATTCACTCAGCATAATGACCTCCAGCTTCCTCCATGTTATAAAATGTTTCACGGCTTCATCGTTCTTTATGGTTGTGTAGTATTCCACTGTATGGATATACCATAATTTGCTTATCCATTCATCTGTTGATGGGCATCTAGGTTGTTTCCATCTTTTTCCTATTGGGAACAGTGCTGCAGTGAACATGGGTGTGCATATATCTATTCGTGTGATGGCTCTTATTCCTCTAGGATATATTCCAAGGAGCAGGATACCTGGATCATATGGTACTTCTATTTCTAGCTTTTTAAGGAAGCGCCAAATCGATTTCCAAAGTGGTTGTACCATTTTACATTCCCACCGACGGTATATAGGTGTTCCAGTCTCTCCACAACCTCTCCAGCATTTATTATATTTTGTGTTGTTTGGAGTAATGCTAGCCTTGTTGGGGTGAGATGATATCTCATTGTAGTTTTGATCTGCATTTCTCTAATGGCTAATGATTGTGAGCATTTCTTCATGTGTTTGTTAGCTGCCTGAATATCTTCTTTGGCGAAGTGCCTGTTCATCTCCTTTGCCCATTTTTTAATTGGGTTATTTGTCTTTTGTTGTTGAGGTTTTGCAGCATCTTGTAGATTTTAGAGATTAGACGCTGATCAGATTTGTCATAGCCAAAATTTTTTCCCAGTCTGTATGTTGTCTTTTGACTCTTTTGGTGAAGTCTTTTGATGAGCATTAAGTGTTTGATTTTTAGGAGCTCCCATTTATCTAGTCTCTTCTGGTGCTTGTGCATTGTTACTTATGGTTTGTATTGTGTTGGTGCTATGTGTTAGGGCTCCTAGCATTGTCCCTATTTTTTCTTCCATGATCTTTATCGTTTTCGATTTGGTGATTTCCTCTTCGAGGTTCTCTTTGTTGGTGTAAAGGAATCCAACTGATTTTTGTATGTTTATCTTGTATCATGAAACTTTGCTGAAATCTTCTATTAGTTCCAGT
>NW_004444042.1:8129500-8212157 GCF_000243295.1 Trichechus manatus latirostris
TGAGCTAGTTTGATTATTGGCACCTTTGAAGCTCTAATGTCCTGTCATCAGGTGGTTAGATCTGTTACTAGGTATGTGAGCTTAGGAGTCCGCCCACTCCTCCTGTATGGATTCAGTTCAGGTGCCCAGGTAGATAGCCACCAAGTGTGTGGTGTAGGCTCTCATTTACAGTCCTAGACAAGCATGGGTGATTGGTTTAGGCACAGGCATCTGGCTGCAGCAGGGGAACACACTCTGAGCAAGGCAGGGGGCTGACGGCCGCCCTAGAGTGTCCAGGAAGGTGTGTCCCTGTTCCCTAGAGCGTGTAGGTGGGTGGGTTTTGCAGCCAGACTGTGAGCACCTAATGCTGTTGGCTGTAAGGACTGGGGGCACGTCTTATTCATGAGCCCCTATCACAGGTGTCTAGGTGGTGTGGGTAGAGCCACCAGTCCTCAAGCCCCTGATGTGGGTAGGTAAAGACCCTTCTAAATGGGCAGAGCAGTGTCAGATGTCAAGGACCTGCCACTTCACAGCTGAAACAGTTGATGTTAGAGTTCTGATATATACCCTGTTGTACTGCGTTAATGAGGGCCTACACTGTTGAGATGGGCCCACACAAGTCTGTGCAGGGGGAAAGGCACTCAAAGTCTCGGGATCCCTTATGCCTGTGCCTAGGCAAAGGAGCTGTGCCTACCCTGGGTTCCTGGCTTAGGGGAGCCAGCAGTTTATTTTTTGCCTTATTAATTTGTTCACTCTCCAAGGCAGGGAGAATGACTCTAGGCATGTGACGGATCCTGCTTCCAGCCCAGGGGACTCAGCAATTGCTGAAGCCAGTCCAGGACCCAGTGCAGAGCAGGGAGCGGGGAGGTAAATGAGAGAAAGGTTTTTCCCTAAGAGGGGTGTTTTTGATCCGCACAGTAAGCCGTACACAAGTACTTATCTTTCGCCAATGAGGGCTGCTTCTCACTGGTTCTGGGTGGCCATGTAGACTCTGTGGTGCTGGGTCTCTCCCGGTGCAGATAACACACCTCCCCAGCACCGCTGCTTGCCTGCCTCACTGCTCACCCCCGAGCTGCTCAGGCCTGAAGGGCTCAGGCTGTCACCAGATCAGGTCTGGCAACTCCTCGCTGCTTCCGAACTATCTGTCCCCCTGCCACTCAGTCCGATTCCTCAACTCTGCCTTTGATGTTCAGGGCTTCCAGATTGCCATATATAATCGAATTACTTGTTCTTTGGGGTCTTTGTTGTAAGAGGGTCCACCGGAAGCGTCTCACTACTCTGCCATCTTGTCCCCACCTCACACTTCTTACATTCTGACAGAGAAGCTGCTACCTTCTCCTGAGCCCTAAGAGTCCTGTAGCATTGCCCTTTCAAGGACAATGAGGCCATCACATCGGGAACACTAATAGCAACTATCATGTCTTGAGCAGCTTCTCCTTGCCAGACCCAGTGCTAAGTGCTTTGTGTACATTACCATCTTAATCCTTAAAATCTGAAAGGTAGGTGGTCCTATCCCCCATTTTACAGGTATGGAAATATAAAATGAAGCAGCTTGCTCATGGTTCCTGAGCTAAGCAGTGGTAGAGGCAGGATTCATCGAACTCAGCTCTGTATAAACCCAAAGTCTGTCCTCTTTCCATGTGTTGCCTCTCGGTACATCCCAAAATCCTGTTGGGATTTGAAAGTCTTTGCTGAATCACAAGCCAGGAGGCCATGTATGTTCACCATTTTGAATGACACCTCTCAGTAGCTCAGGGAAGACAGGCTTTGGGCTATTTTCTCCTGGTTCCCTTTGGATCAACCGCAAACTGAAAAGTTGGTGGTTTGAAACCACCAGCGGCTCCACAGGAGAAAGATGTGGCAGACCACTTCCATAAAGATTTACCCCCTTGGAAGCCCTGTGGAGTCGCTGTGAGTCAGAATCGACTTGTCGGCAGTGGGTTTTTTTGGTGGGTTTTTCCCTTTGGGTAAGTGTTGACCATTCTTAGGGTGTTGTTAAAGTTTGGTGGAGATAGTGCCCTTTGGTTTAATATGAAATATGACATTCTCCCCCTGCAGGTGTCTGTTCTTCTCAGGAGCAGGTTCTACATCTCAGATACACTCCGGCATCTGTAGTGCATCCCTTACAGTGACATAGACTCTTGGACTTGTCATCTACTCTAGCTTCTTATCCCATATGAGAACATCTTAGTAGACACATCTGTGTTCTTCACCTTTCAAACCTTATTCCTTTTCAGTGAATACACAAAAGCTGAAAGTCACTTGAATAAAGTCATGAAACAAGGAAAGTTGATGTCCCTTTAACGGTCACCCTCCCCACAGAACAAAAAAAGGACATGTATGTGCTAAATTGTCAGTTTCTCAGCAAGAAAATACAGGATATCCAGTTGTGGGCTTCTCAGCTTCTGATGATCAGGGTGTTCTTCACCACCTTCACTCATTGGTGTAGCAATTCTTTATTACACATTTAGGTACTATTCTAACATCTAGCATTTACTGAGAGTTAACTATATGCAAGAAATTGTGCTAAGCATAAATTTTGGTTTCAAACTGAAGCCTGAATTTGAGCTCCTGCTACTCATTAGCTTTGTGACCATGAACAAATAATTTAAGTTCTGAAAACCTAAGTTTCGTGATCTGCCGAATGGTGATATTAGAAGCATTTATCATTAGTATAGTTTAGTATTTAAGCTCTCTGTTCGTAGGAATATCTAATCCCTGTTACTATCTCTAGTATCCTCAGCCTTTAAGGAGGAATTTTCTATTAGACTGTAAACTCCTAGACTTTTCCACATGTTTGTGTCCTCAGCAGTGCCTAGATCAATTCTTCATATACAGTAGATGTTCAGTTAGTGTTGAATAAATGAGTGAATTTATTCTGCATTTGATCAGATCCTGGAAAGGATGGTGAGATGTTCTAATAAACACCTAGAGTAAAGGGCAGAATGATGAGACTATCATACCTTCCCACGTCATTAATTTCCTTGGACACTATGGGGCAACTCATAGCTTCTCTGACCCTCAGGGTGGAGTTATTAAATATCGCCAAGAGTTCTTCCAGATTTGAAATTCTATGACTGTAACTAAATCAGCTTTTTGCTGAATGTAGTAATAATGTTTTAAGGGACATGTCATAGCCTAAAGTTATATCCAAATCTGTATGAGAATGAACTTATGAAGATCAGATGCATTTGAAATCAGAGCAAGGCTATTAAATTCCCAAAAGAAGGGTGGCAGTTTTAATTTATTTTCTTGTTAGGAAATATAAAACTTAATTAGACCTTGGCTGATGCCTCTATAAGATCTAATTTATGGAGCTCCTCCTTTGGTGTAGTGGTTGCAGAAGAGTGACAGTTCTTTAAAATGCATTTAAAATGAAGTAAGATTTGAGGAACCCCAAAAGGACATTGCCAACCATAAATACCTTCCCCACTGGCCAGCTCTATTAGCTTTTTATTGCTGCATAACAAATTAGTACAAACTTGGCAGCTTATAAAAAAAACAAATAAACCAAACCTGTTGCCATCGAGTTGATTCCAACTCATAGCAACCCTATAGGACAGGGTAGAACTGCCCCATACAGTTTCCAAGGAGTGCCTTGTGGATTCGAACTGCTGACCTTTTGGTTAGCAGCCATAGCTCTTAACCACTATGCCATCAGGGTTTCTAGCAGTTTATAACAATATCCATTTATTATCTCACAGTTTTTGTAGGTCAGAGGTTTGGACACAGCATAGCTGTGTTTTTTGCTCAGGGTCTTTGTTGTTTTTGTTTTTGTTGTTGTTGTTGTTGGGTGCCGTCGAGTCGATGCCAACTCATAGCATCCTCATCTAATAGAGAAGAACTGCTTTATAGGGTTTTCTTGGCTGTAATCTCAACAAGGCTGAAATCAAGGTGTTGGTTGGGCTGCATTCTCATCTGGAGCTCAGGGTTCTCTTCCAAGTTCATTCAGGTTGGTGGCAGAATTCAGTTCCTTTCAGCTGTAGGACTGAAGTTCCCTTTTTCTTGCTGGCTGTTGACCAGGGATCACTCTCAGCAGACTGCCACAGTTCCTTGCCATGTAATTTCCCACAGGCTGTCTTACAATGTGGCAGCGTACTTCTTCACCAAGGCTCTTTTTTCCATATAAAGTAACCTAATCAAGGGAGTGATTATCTTATCTTAGTCACAGGTCCCACCCATACTCAAGGGGAGGGGATTATACAGGGTGTGTACACTAATAGGCAGGGATCTTGGGGGCCATCTTAGAATTCTGCCTACCACACCAGCCATAGTTCCAGAAAGTCTCATCTTTAGATTTATTCTTTGAGAGCTTCTAAAGGTATGGACATTTTGACTGATTTAAGCCATCATGTTATATAAAAAAATAAGAACATGGCAGTCATAAAATTTTAGGGCTAAAAAGGAGCTTAGAAATCATTTTGTTTAGACTCCTTATTGTTATGAACCCCTTTATTTACAATAAAGGAACATTACTTGCTCAAATCACAGCTAGTATGATACAAAACTGAGGCTAGAAATTCAGGCCCATTGACTTCCATACATGGCACCCGCTGCAGCTAGATGGACCTAAAGAATTAGATAGGGGTCTCAGTGCTTCTGTGTGAAGGCAGAAATAGATAGGGGGAAATTCACAGCAAGAGCATGTCCATCTCTCTCTCCTCACCCCACCCCCCACAGTCAAGATACAGCATGAAGGCAGGAGGTAGGAATGTCGCAAGGATGTGTGGAGAAGAGACTAGGAAAGAAAAAGGCTCCTATTTTATAAATCCTCTTAAAGCTTATAGGAGGCAATCCCCTGTGCTTCAGTCATCATTGCATTTTGTGAAAACATTTATATATGTAGAGGAGTGTTGGCCAGGATTCTATTCATTTCAGACAGAGTCATCAATTTTTTTTTTTATTGTGCTTTAAGTGAAAGTTTAGAATTTGAGTCAGTTTCTCATACAAAAATTTATGCACAATTGCTGTGTGACCCTAGTTGCTCCCCTATACTGTGACAGCACACTCCTTTCCACCCCTGATTTTCCCATGTCCATTCAACCAGCTACTGACCCTCTCTGCCTTCTCATCTCACCTCCAGACAGGAGCTGCCCATTTAGACTCATGTATCTACTTGAGCTAAGAAGCACACTCCTCATGAGTATCGCTTTATGTCTCATATTGTTGTTAGGTGCCGTCGAGCTGGTTCTTACTCATAGCGATACTGTGTACTACAGAACAAAACACTATGGTCTTGTGCCATCCTCAGAGTTCTTGCTATACTTGAGCCCATTGTTGTAGCCACTGTGTCAGTCCATCTAGTTGAGGGTCTTCCTCTTTTTCTCTGACCCTCTACTTTACTAAGCATGATGTCCTTCTCCAGGGACTGATCCCTCCTGACAACTTACCCAAGTATGTAAGACGTAGTCTTACCACCCTTGCTTCTAAGGAGCATTCTGGTTATACTTCTTCCAAGACATTATGTCCCATAGTCCAGTCTAATCTTTGTCTGAAGAGTTGGCCTCAGGAATGGTTTCAGCTCTGGGCCAACAGAGAGTCCAGGGGCCATGTCTTCCAGGGTTCCTTCAGTCTCAGTCAAACCATTAAGTCTGATCATTTTACTAGAATTTGAGTTCTGCACCCCACTTTTCTCCTGCTCCATCAGGGATGCTCTGTTGTGTTCCCTGTTAGGGCAGTCATTGGTGGTAGCTGGGCACCATCTAGTTCTTCCGGTCTTAGGCTGATGGTGTCTCTGGTTTATGTGGCCCTTTTGTCTCTTGGGCTAATATTTTCCTTGTGTCTTTGGTGTTCTTCATTCTTCTTTGCTCCAGGTGGGTTGGGATCAATTGATGCATCTTAGATGGCCACTAGCTAGCTTTTAAGACCCCACACACCACTCACCAAAGTGGGATACAGAAAATTTTCTTAGTGAACTTTCTTATGCCAGTTGACCTAGATGTCTTCTGAAACCATGGTCCCCAGACTCCTGTCCTTGCTACTCTGTCCCTGGAAGTGTTTGGTTGTATTCAGGAAACTTCTTAACTTTTGGGTTAGTCCAGTTGTGCTGCAGAGTCATCAATTTTTAAAGTAAAAATATTCATGATATAGGCAAGGGAGCTCAAATTCTGAAAAAAAATGTTTGTTTTATGAGGCTTCTTTCTTTTGCCAAATTTAAAGTCACTTAGCAATTCTAAAGATTGATTCTGGCTTAACTACATCATTTTAAATATATTATGATTTAGTAAAATGATATAAGTGCCCAAGGCAGAGGAGAGCTGTTTTAGGAATTCATGATTACCACTAGGGAGAGGCGGGGGTAAGGGAAGGTGAAACTGCCAAAACATCCACATGAATAGATAAGTAAGGACAAAACCAGCCAAACTTACATCCCACAGTAGAAAGAATCAGAAAAGAATGATGTCTTAGTTATGTAGTGCTGCTATAACAGAAATACCCCAAGTAGATGGCTTTAACAAACCAGAATTTATTCTCTCGCAGTTTAAGAGGCTAGAAGTCCGAGTTCAGGGCGCCAGCTCAAGGGGAAGGCTTTCTCTCTCCGTCAGCTCTGGGGGAAGGCCCTTGTCTCCTTTGAACATCTGTGTCTTGGTGTGTCTTGGCATCAATCTTCCCCTGGGTCTGGGAGGCTTTCAGCACAGGGAGTCAAGGTCCAAAGGATACACTCTGCTTCCAGCTGTTCTTTTTTGGTGGTAATGACGTCCCTCTACTCTCTGCTCCTTCTCTCTCCTTGTATCTCTTATAAGATAAAAGGTTTGACTCAAGCAAGGGTATGACTTGAATCACACCCTCTTGTAAGGCTGTGACTCAAGATACATCCCACACTGATCATGCCTCATTAACATATAGAGGTTAAGATTTACAACACACCACAAAATGGAGGGTAATTATATCAGATCACAAAATAGAGGACAGCCACACAATACTGGAAATCATGACCTAGCCAAGTTGACACGTATTTTTGGGGGGCACAATTCAGTCCATGAAAAATGGTGACAGGAATTACACTAATGATGGGGAAATATTGAGGTTAATATTTATCACAAGCATGATTCTTTGAGGGTTTCAAGGTATGTTTTTCTTAGAAGCCTCTGAAGGTTCACTAAGACAGTTTTAAAGATGAACAGAACTTAGTCTTTCATATATTTCAGCAAACCATAATATACCAGTTGCTTTCACTTTCACCGTCAGAGATTCAGACTACTGTTGATGCTGACAACTATAGACCACCAAGGAAGTAATTTTGTAAAGGGAGAAAGAAAGTATTTTCTCCTCAAAATGAGGATAGAAAAACTGAGATTTAGATAAATAAATAATAATGTATCCTGTCAGGGAGTAAAATAATAGGCAGATGTTTTAAAAGAAAAAAAGGAAGCGTTTATGTACTGGCATGGGCCGGTATGGTCCTGGTATGGTGCATACTGGTATGTATGGTATATCCTACCTCTAAGATACATTGTTAAATGAGAAAATAAAAGCAGTAGGTTTAGTATGTCATCACTTATGTGGGAGAAAGGGGAGAGGTAAAGATTAAGTATTTGATTAGATATCCATAAAATATCTCTGGAAGAAATTAGTGATATTGGTTGCCTCTGGACAGCTAGGTGACTGGGGGATAAGGTTAGGAGGAAGACTTTGACCCTTTTGTACCATCTGAATTTTGAAGCAAGCAAATAAGGACTGAATCCTGTTACGGATTGAATTGTGTCCCCGAAAAATATGTCATAAATCCTAACCTCCATGCCTGTGGTTATAATCCCATTTGGGAATTGTTTGTCTTTTTTATGTTAATGAGACAGGATTAGTAGAGGGTGTGTCTTAAATCAATCTTTTTTGAGATATAAAAGAGATTAAACAAGTAAGCTAGGAAGCAGATATGGGGAAAGAGAGATGCCAAGCCACATGAAGATTGCTCAGAAGAGACAAGAACCTTCCTCCAGAGCCGACAGAGAGAGAAAGCCTTCCCCTAGAGCCAGCACTCCAAATGGGACTTCTAGCCTCCCAAACTGTGAGAAAATAAATTTCTGTTTGTTAAAGCCACCCACTTGTGGTATGTCTGTTATAACGGCACTAGATAACTAAGACATTACCTAATAAAAAAATTTTTTTTATTAAAATTAAAATAATGTATAAAGGGTAGGAGAGGGAAAAACAAGTATAAATTGGTTCCCAAATAAGACCTGGCTTTGCTGTAAAGATTTCCTCGTACAAAGGCTTGCCTGGCCCTCTGTAAAATCTACCCTGATGCACTCATCCCCCTCTGCACCTTCTGTTCTAGCTTTCTAATCAGTCGTTAGCATCCCTTCCAGCTTTCAATTCTTTATTCTAACTGACTCCTCCACCCCCACCCCACATCACCCACTACCATGCATGCACAAATCTGGAACAGTCTGTCTCTTTAATCCCTTAGAATTCAGATCTAAAATGTACCTCCTACCAAATACCACTATTCCACTGTGACCCATATGTGTGTATTAATATACCGGTATTTCTCCTGTGTCTTTCTCCATCTCAGTGGTATATATAGTCTCCCCACTAAACTGTAATCACTCTCTGGCTGTCAGCTCAAATCACCAGCTACCTAATGGTCCTGGTAGAAATGCTTGCCCTTTGTGGACAAGATGTTGATGAGGAATTCTAATGAAGCCAGATATGATACTGAGCAGTGGCAATAAATCTTATTGATAAATCTGTTTGTGCCAAATTGTTAAGCATGTAAACCCAGTCCCATTGAAGCCATCATTGGTGGTGATATCCTAAGGTTCAGAAAACCTGACCACAGCACCAAGCAGAACAAGGAATTGTTGTTATTCTAATTATACCGCATTGCTGTTGGCTCCTTAAATTGCTAGTTCTCCTAAGTGCTGTCCTTCCCTCTGGCCGTCCTGCCCCCACATCAGGTTGAAGTGTGTGTCCTATTAGCCCAGGTATCTTGGAAGAAGATACAAAGGAAAAGACAAAATGCTTTTTCATGGGTAGTTTCCCATTCGCTCTCCCCCACACCCCCAGCCGTCTTGGGATGGACTTAGGAAAGCAAGACATGGCACCACAGCCTTCTAGTCCTGAAGCAGAAACATTTCCCTCACTTAACCTTGGCAGTCACAAGCCAGCTTTGATTCTCTCCACTGCAATCCAGCAAGGCAGGAAGAGTCACATGGCCACACAGCTAGAGACTGTCAGCCCAACTTGGAGTATCACCTTTCCAAACACCTTTGCATTAGGAAGAGACAGGCAGCTCCTAAGTGGGTCAAACTGCCATTAGCTACATCTGTGCCTCAGAGGAAGCTGTGGAGAAAAGCTCCCAGGGTCTCCTTTGTTTCATATGCATTTCATTGGGTTGCTATGTAATACACCTTTTAAGTTGTCCCTGAAATTGTCAATATGAGTTCCAAGAGAATGTTAAATGTCTTTCTACTATATACAGATCTGTAGTGAAGCTACATTGCTGGCTCCTCACAACCCCCAGCTATTTATTCATCCCTCCCTGCTAGCACCTACGATTCCTTGATTTGGCTTTTCTTTCTCTGTGCTCTTTCCTTGTTTAGGGTGACAGGTTCACGGGGAACTGGTATTGTCCACATAAGGAATCAAACAGACCCAGTGTGTAGAAGGAAAAAACACTGGGCCAGAAGCCAGGTGATTCAGCTCTGTTACCATCTAGCTTTATAACCCTGGGTAAATTACTTCTCTGAATCTCACCAAAATTTCCTGTGAGGTCTCTTCTAGTTCTAAGATTCTCTGATTCCAAGTGGACATTTGGGCTCTTATCACTCCAGAATTCTCCTTTCTGCTGTTCACTAACGTGTTGGATGAATAGTTTTATATAACATTGCTTCTGATACTATAGTCACACAAACTCACTATGTTTCTTTCTACTGTTGAATTGTCCAGTCATGGGCCATGCCAGAGACCGATTGGGAACCTCCAAATTCTACCCTGTCCCAACAAGTAGAGATCACCGAATCTCATATCCATCTGTCGTTCAGGCAGCTGGGCCAGGTTTGTACAAAAGGAGTCCAGGGGCTTTGGAGACCTAGGCCTTGGCCAAGGCACCTTCATGCCCCATGTAGGAGCTAGAATCCCAGCCATTGATCCATTAGCCTTATCAAATAGGAGAGGCCACAATTTCAGTGCCAACCACTGGTCTGCATGGGTAAGCCGAGATCTGAGGAGGGGAATTGTTCTGCTTGCTGTAATTTAATTATGGCTTTCTGATTCAGAGATGTTGCAAGCAAATATGAATGAGCCAGCTCTCAGGACTGGCTGACAAGCGGTTGACTTGTGCTTTAAAAGCCGCTGTCACCTCACTGGCCCCAAGTTTACAGCTCACCAGCTAGTTAAATGTTAGTTTTCTCCACCACTCTGATTCACACTCTGGGGGCCTAAGGATCGTGGACTGTGAAACAACACCCCAGTTAGGCTGTTGCCTGGCTGGTAACATCCCAGTAATTTGAGTTCCAGTGACATTACAGCCCTGGTTTTTCCTCCTATCGTGTGAATGACATCAGAGCCCTTTTGATGTGAGATAGAACATGCTCTGTAACCATTCTGTGAAGAGATGGTGTTTGTAATGAGGCATTCCTGCTGGTGGCCCCCAGAGGTCCCCATTTACAACCACTTAATATTGCTTTGGAGCCCTGGTGGTGCAGTGGTTAAGAGCTATGGCTGCTAACCAAAAGGTCAGCAGTTCAAATCCACCAGCTGCTCCTTGGAAATCTTTTGGGGCAGTTCTACTCTGTCCTAGAGGGTCGCTATGAGTCAGAATTCACTTGACAGCAATGGGTTTGGTTTGGTTTTTGTAATATTATTTTGTTGGGCTTCTCACTAAAAATTGTCAAGCTCTCCCTGACATCCTTGGATATCATTCAGTTAATGGTTATGTAGAGAAAAGGGCCCCTATCTTCATGAACACTTGGACTAATAAGGGGAATTGGCAGTAGGCATTCTACCCTGAGAGAATGGAAGAACTGGGAAAGAGAAAAGGAGCCTAGTCAACAGTTATGGCCGTTAGAAGTGGGCGATTGATGTGAAACAATGAAAAAAGAGTGGTTAATAAAAAGCGTTCGTATTTATCTAATTCACACTAGGAATAAGTGTTCTGATCCCTTTCTCAGGACACATGTCTATGGCTGAAAAGGGTAATTCAGTAGGCAATCACAGTTTGAGAGCATCCAGTTCCTTCCGATTTGATTACTAAGCAATCTTCTGAGGTGAATTAGGTTTCCTCAGTAAATTTTCTTTCTGAGCAGTATAATAACCAGCTGTCACCATTTTATTTCTCTTATCTTGTTCAAACCCCTGCTGAGAATTTGCATTTCCAGCAAGTTCCCTGCTGAGAATTTCCATTTCCACCCCAGATATACTGGATCAAAATCTACATTTTAACAAGATGCCCAGGTGATTCTTATGTATAACTTCCTGGGAACTTGTTAGAAATGCAGATTCTCAGCAGGGCTTCTAACCTGTTCAAAGCCCTGCTGTTCTCACTGTGAATTGGCCTTTTGATTTGTTTCTTCTGTGGGCAGTTCGTTCAGTTATCAGGAATTAGTTCTTCCTGGGTGTTGTGGATTGAAGTTGTGTCCTCCAAAAATGTGTGTCAGCTTGGTTAGGCCATGATTCCCAGTACTGTGTGGTTGTCCACCATTTCGTCATCTGACGTGATTTTCCTATGTGTTGTAAATCCTACCTCTATGATGTTAATGAGGCAAGACTCAATCTACAAGATTAAGTTTTATCTTGAGTCAATCTCTTCTGAGATGTAAAAGAGAGAAGCAAGCAGAGAAACAGGGGGACCTCCTACCACCAAGAATGAAGAACCAGGAGAAGAGCACATCCTTTGAACCTGCCGTCCCTGCACTGAGAAGCTCCTAGACCCGGGGAAAATTGATGGCAAGGACCTTCTGCCAGAGCCAACAGACAGAAAGCCTTTCCCTGGAGCTGGCGCCTTAAGTTTGGACTTCTAGCCTCGTACACTGTGAGAAAATAAATTTCTCTTTGTTAAAGCCATCCACTTGTGGTATTTCTGTTATAACAGCGCTAGATAACTAAGACACTGGGCCAGCTGAAAAAATCAAGTATCTAGACCTGCAAGCCTAAGGCTCTAAATCCTAGAACTAAATCAAGACTCCACAGTCTTATAAATCCCCCAGCTCCCCTTTTAGCAGCTAACCTTATCGTGTGAACATCTACCACAAGGATACCTTCTGCTTAAGTCTTTTAGTTCCATGGAATGTTGACTACTCCTTCAACCTAACTCACATACTGGGAGGAAGGATGATAATCCACAGTAAGCCAAAGCTGCAGGAAGAAGAAACAGACTCCTCCCGCCCTCCTGAGCAACCTCATCCCCCTCAAGCTGGCAGCTTTGAACACTAAGCCATAGTCCAGTTTGTGGACAAATTATCTTTCTCTCTGCTACACAAGATAAGATCCTTAGTCTGTTTCTGTCTACTTTCACTCCACCCTCACCCTCAGATGTAAACCCTCCCCGGCACTACTAAGCTACCTCAGGAGTTATCTTGTGGCATCTCCTCGTCTGAATATGAGAAAAATCTAAAGAGATCAAGTGACTCTGAACAGAGTTTTTCTGCGGCTCTGCCTTGCGCCTTCTCATTGCTCTGGTACTTGTATCTGCTGACTTAGGGGACACTGTGGTGAATATTGGGGGATGACAGAGGTAAAGTGAAAGATCAAATGTAGAAAAAATGACAAGAAAGGCTGGTAACAAGAAATGAAGTCACAGGAATGAACTAAAGAAGTTACACTGACTGGTTTTTTTAAGTTAACATTGCTTCTAGGTGAATTTCATCTGATGTTTATAGAGAATATTTCATTGCTGGTTGATTCACAGATAGAAACTAATCTTTGTCTTTTCTCTGAGCTTTAGTTGGTTGACAAATGTGTGTAAACAATAATCAGAATTTATGGGTATAGGTAGACCAAGTTTGAAGGTAAATGGGAGAGAAGGCAGTGGAAATTGCCTAGTCCTTCCTGACTTGTCTTTCATGAGAATCCAGTTCTCACATGATTGCTGGTGTTCAGCAGTAAATGTCAGAGAAAAGAAAAATGGTAAGAGAGAACAGATTTTCCGCTGAGGTCTGGGGGAAAAAATGATGCATAATAACATAGTGAGATGAGGTCACTGCTTATCCCAAGGGCCACAGTCAGAAGAAGACAAAGTGGCTGGTGCAAAACCAGTAGAGAGGAGGGGATGGAGCACAGCCAGGGGCTCGAGCATCCATGGAGGTGCTTCCCTTGCCTTGTTAGTTTATGGTGAGTGGCTCCAACCCATGGGGACCTCATGCATAACAGAATAAAACATCACCAGGTCCTGCCCCATCTTCATGATCATCAGTGTGCTCAAGTCCATTGTTGTAGCCGCTGTGTATTTTGAGTGCCTTCCAGCCTAGGCGGGCTCATCTCCCAGCACTATATTGGACAATATTCTGTTGTGATCCATAGGGTTTTCATCGGCTAATCTTCAGAAGTAGATCACTAGGCCTTCTTTCCTAGTCTGTTTTAGGAAGCTCCGCTGAAGCCTGTCTACCATAGATTACCCTGCTGGTATTTGAAATACCAGTGGTATAGCCTCCAGCAAGCCACTGCAGTATGACAGACTGACAGGTGATAGTCCCTTGCCTTAGAAGTTTGAATATACATCCACTCCTCACTTATCAACTGTCTCAATATCCAGCATTTCGCATTTACAACAATAGTAAAAAATCTACTATCCAACCATTTTGCGCATTAACGATGTACGTCTGGCAGTAACAAATGCCACAGTGCTCCCTTGTGTCCCTGTGTATCCTGCTGTGCATACCCCTCTGGTAGAATCTTACTTTCCTTGGTCTCCCTGACTCATCTTTTTGGCATCGCGCCTCATTTGCCATCCTACACTCACATTTCGCATTGGCCAAGGCATCTCCACTGGTGCGAGCAGTCACTGGCTAAAATTGCTGTCTGTATCTGACAGCTCAAGTTTGCCAATTCCCCACCTCCGAGTTGCCAAGAGACAGAATTTTGCCCAGTAACAGACGGCTCTCACTCTCTGTTGGCCACGGTGCCTATAGCCTGCTCCCAAGAGTTGGCCTGGGAGATTCGAGCTCCTCCATAGCCCGCAGTCGTGGCTGTTCCAGCCGCAGCTGCTTTGGCCCGGGTCCTGGTCAGGGGTCTGCAGGAGTGGGGAGTTGGGGCTGACAAAGAGGGCAGAGGGCATCCCACGAATGTGGCTGGGCACTACCCAGTGTCAGCTGGTTCTGTAGAGTTGAGGGAAGAGCCCTTCCTTGGAGTGAACTTTGGAAAAGGAGGTGCCCACAGCGAGGGCTCCTGTCAGGTGGGGACCCTCGGAAGTGTAGTGAGGGTTGGTGGAACTGAGGTGCATCTTAAGTGGGTGCCTGCGAGGACGAGTTACGGCTGGGGTACGGAACCCGCATTTTAAACCTCAGGGTAGCATCTGGGGCTGTGCAGCTAGGGGTCTCCATGGTTTTCTGATGTCCTCCCTGGGCTCAGGGTACTAATGGGGGTGTTTACAGCTCCACCCCAGTACAGACCTCTCAGAGTCTCTGGCAGAATCGCAGGCTAAGGAGTCGGTGCCAGCATGCGTGCCCACCACCCTGGCCCAGAAATTGGTGGGGAGGGGGCAGTTAGGGCAGGAGGCAGTGGGCGAGAGAATAAAAGGAAGGTGGAGTCCTTGGGAATGCGCCGGCGGAAGGGACAACGGCTCCAGACAGCCTTTTAAAACTGCAATGGTTGTCAGGATATACCTCTTGGATGGCACTTGCAACTTTAATTACCTGGCTGGAGGAGTCGAGGGTACACTGGCTGTGATAGTTAAAGTTATGTGTCAACTTGGCTAGGCCATGATTCCTAGTGGTTTGGCAGTTATGTAATGATGCAGTTTGATATTTATGAACTGATGTAGTCATCCTCCATTTTCACATAATGCCAATTTTCACATAATGAACTGGTCTTTGGAACCAGTAAGGGAGTGGGTGTATTAACATCTCTTATGACTTATCCCTCTGAGGACTGTTGGCAGCCCTGTAACTTACACCTGGGTCATGAGGAAGTTGGCAGCCAGAAGTGCTTAGCTGTCAATCAGTAACTGAAGGGTGAAGCCTTAGTGTACTTACACTACCAACAGGCCTCCTAGTCCCATCTCCCTTTCCTCTTGCTGACTTTTTTTTTCCTTGACGCTTTATCATGTTCTTTCCAGTGAGCGGGAAATGCCAAGAAGACCATAGTAATGTCAGGCATTCTGAGTTTACTATATTATACCTCCTGAAGGGTAGCAGCATGAGAGTGGAGCCTGAGGTGAAAAGGAAAAGGGGTTATGGATAGAAACTAAATTCTCATATTCTTAAATATGACTTAAATACAGTTGAAAACTTTGATTATAATTGAACAGTTTCTCCCCCCGTCCAGAGAAAGCAAGGTGAAAGTCCCTGTGCTGTGCTAACTCAGCATGTTTCTCCCTTCTTTCAGTGACCATGCAGCAGGTGGCCAAGACAGTAGCTAAGGTGGAACTCTCGGACCATGTGTGTGATGTGGTGTTCGCACTTTTTGACTGTGATGGTGAGTGAGGCCCTCTGGAGTCAGCAGGGAAAACCGAGCAATGTCTCAGCTCTCAGCATCATGACATTGAGAAATACAACCCTGGGCCTGGTTTGTGTTTTCCATTTCTTCTTGTTATTCCAGTTTGCCTGTAGGCCGAAAATAATCTATGGCCATAGAATCTTAACAATGGAAACAGAAATATTAGACCAAGCTTGTTGCTTAGTAGACTAGATGCGCTCAGATATCTGAGTGTGTCTAGGCAGAAGTTGGTGCCGACCTCTCCACCTTCCGGGGCACATTTCATTCAGAGTCCATCTGCTCAGCATTCCAGTTCCGCACAACGCTTTTGTGTCTGAGGCCTGCTTAGTAGTTTAGCCCATTTAAGACCTCCTTGTTTTGCTCTGGCATAATTATTTCTCAGCTGTGTTGACTGATACAGTACTACTCAGACTAATAGAGGGTCCCTTTTTTTCAGTGCTTACTGTGAGCCAGGCACTGGGCCAAGCTGCTTATTTAATCCTCTGACGGGAGGTGTTATTATTGTTAACTGCATTTTTCAGATGAGGAAGCTGAGATTCAGAGAGGTTAAGTAATTTTCCCAGGATCGCAAAGGTCAGGATTTGAACCAAAGCTGCGCTGCCTCCCTCTATACTATATTACTGCATTGCTTGCCTCTCAGCCAGGATTTGTAGTTCTGTCCTCCAGGAAGCAAGGCTAATGGAATTTAAGAACTGGCTCAAAAGCTCCAGCCTTTGCAAAACATTCCTTTTTGATCACAACATAATGAATCACTCTGGCCTTTTCATTCCTTAGCTTGCTTTAAATTTTTCTGTGTTAGTACATATTACACTCTGTCTCTGGATACGTAACTTTCCTACTAAATTGTGAGATTTTAAGGGTAGTTACAAGTCTTGTTCACCACTGGACTTCCCGTAGAACCTGGAGGAGTACTTTGCACCTTAATGAAGGTGTTCATTAACGCTTAAGTTATTTCATCCAGCACCCACAAACCAAGGTCTGACTCAGTAGAAGCCCCAGGGCTAGGACAAGGAAATGACCTCATCCTCAAGTTAGGTGAGTTATTCTCTAGAGCTGCCCTGTCCAGTTAGATAACATTAGTCACATGTGGCTATCTATATTTAAAGTAATTAAAATTTAATAAAATTAACTCAGTGTCTTAGTCTAGCTAGCCACGTTTTAAGTGTTCAGTAGTCACATGTGGCAGTGGCTACTGTATTGAACAACATAGACATAAAACATTTCCACCACCACACAGAGTTCTTTGGGATGGCACTGCTGTAGAGATACGAACTTTCCCGAGATTTTCTTTTTACTCTAATAACTTCTAGGTGGATTGAATTTCCTCCTCAAAAAAAAAATTTTTTTTATTTTTATAATTTTCGAAGCTGTGCCTACATTGAGGCACCATCCTAGAGGTGGTCTGTGAAGTGAATATGGGAACAAAGGCAACCAGCCTCTCCAGTTCCCACTTCTCCTAGGAAGTCCTGGGAAAGGATATTGATGTTTGATTTTCCAGCCACTTAGAAGGAGGCTGTGTCAATAACCACTTGAAACACCCTAGGAAAATCACTTACCATTTCTAAACCAAACCAAACCCGTTGCCATTGAGTCGATTCCAACTCATAGCGACCCTATAGTAGAACTGCCCCATGGAGTTTCCAAGGAGCGCCTTTTGGTTAGCAGCCATAGCACTTAACCACTACACCACCAGGGTTTCTTACCATGTCTAGGGCTTATTGATCTAGAAAAAAAGGAAGTATATATAACTATAAAGCCACTGTTGTTTCTACAAGTCCATGATCTTAGGTCAAAATGCCTGAGGACTGAGAATTCCAATTTTCAAACAGACTTGTTAATCACAGAATTGTAGTGTTGCACTCACAGATCACACATGCACACAAATGACACACAGTCACATTCCTGGTTAATGGTTAACATAATCCAGAGTGGTCAGCTCTGGCCTTAGGGAAGCAGGAAGCCAGACCCATAGGAGTTTGAGTGAAATGATCTCAGGTTTTTTCCATTTTCAAGCTTCTTTTCATACAAAGTATAAGAAAGAATCCTGTTCAGACCTTTCTGTTCGCTTAATTACATTCTTGATAATTGATTTTATTGATTATTTTTCAACTAAGGCAGGCCAGTTTTTAACTTTTTCTCTCAAAATATAATATATGTACAGAAAAGAGCAAATATCGTTAAGTGCACAGCTTGATGAATTTTTTGCAAGTAATGGGTATTATTTATTTATTCCAAGCCCAACCATTTTTTGGACTTAAAAGCTTATTCTTTTTGGGAGCATAACCAATCTGTAGTTGAGGACTTTTTTTTCTTCCAACAGTTTCTACATGTACAATATAGTGACATTGATTACATTCTTAGAGTTGTGCATCCATTCCCACCCTCCTTTTCTGGGTTGTACCTCCCTCATCAACATAAACTCACTGCCCCGAGGTTCAGCTTGATGAATTTTTAAAAACCAAATGTGCCTGTGTAGTCAGCATCTTCCGGAACCATCACATTACCAGGACCACGGAGTCCCCTGGCCCCGCATGCCAGTTGCGTCCCTCCCCCAGGGAAGCCCCTTTCCTGACTTCTAACTAGATTACCTGTTTTTGTACTTTATAGAAATAAGCCCAGGTGGGTTCGGTTTTTTTTTTTTTTAAATCATGCTGTGAGGCATCCTATCTCTGAGGCTCCTCAGCCAGAAAACATGGGCCAGGTTAGGTTTTCAGGTACTTTCTTCAGAAGTAAACCATCTATTCCCTCTTTCCACGCTCTCCCCAGACTGATCATTAGTAAAGGGCTGTTTGTTGGTTTCCGTAACAGCTGCCATTCTTTAACTGGCAGACATTTATTTACTCCTGGGCTTTCTGGTCAAAGGACAACAGTTTCTCTCCCATGGGAGTGGCTGCTGTTCCGTGTGGCTTGAGGTGATCTCCAGTCAAACCAGATGCTCTACAAGGTCTCTCCCAGTCCTGAGGGTCTACCACTGAAGGGGTGGAGTGGCAGGCTAAAGGGAGGGAAATAGGCTGAACCCAAAAGGCTGGATTTGGATTTTCACCAGGAAAACTCCTCATCATCTGTCACCTGGATTACTACACGGCGTCCTAGCTACTCCCACAATCCAGTTCTGACACCCCTGACCCATCCTCATATGCAGCCAGAGAAATCAGCCCCAAATGGAAATCTGTCTACATCTTACTCCTCTGCTTCCAGTCTTTTCCTGGTGCTCCACTGCCTAGAAGATAAAATGCAAGACCTTTAGGATGAGTACAGGATCCCTGACGACCTGTCTCCTGCCTACCTCTTCAGTCTGCTTGCCATACTCCTGCCTCTTGTGTCCAGCCATACCTAACTACTTAGTTACCCAATGAAGCCCTGGTGGCGCAGTCGTTAAGAGCTCAGCTGACTGCTAAACAAAAGGTCGACAGTTCAACTCCACCAGCTGCTCCTTGGAAACCCTATGGGGCAGTTCTCCTCTGTCCTGTAGGGTCACTATAAGTCAGAATCGACTCGACAGCAGCAGGTTTGGTTGGGTTTTTCTTGTATACCCCGGGAGTATTTCAAGGTCAAGGACAGGGTCTTTTTATCTCTTTATTCTCAGCACATAATACAGGACCTGGCATATAGTATATTCTCATTTAATTATTGTCACAATACACTGAGCTGTCACTGAGTTACAGTCAGAAACATCAGGGGCAAATCAGTTAATTTTAAGCCAAGAGAATTAAGTGTGGTTGCGAGAGCCTGGGCTTTGGACCCACAGTGTGAACAATGGGCCTTTCTTGGTGGCTTCATTCCAAGGCCTTCACTCATCTGTTATGTTTGCCTCTTCCTCTAGGCAATGGGGAGCTGAGCAATAAGGAATTTGTTTCCATCATGAAGCAACGGCTGATGAGAGGCCTGGAGAAGCCCAAAGACATGGGCTTTACCCGCCTCATGCAGGCTATGTGGAAATGTGCACAGGAAACAACCTGGGACTTCGCTTTCCCCAAGCAGTAACCCAGAACTGCAAGAGGGGGCACCTCCTGCACCCTAGCACCCTGGACCCCCTTGAGCAGAGCCTAGGCACAGCCCTTCCTGCTGCTACGTGTGGAAGTAGTGCTCCCTTCCCCTGGAGATGACCTCAGGGTTCCCCCAGTTTCCCTTCTCCACCCTCCCCCGTCCCAGTGTTCTGCTAGGCCCTGATTCCACTCAATGATCATCCCACAGGTTCTCGAAAACATAAACATGTCCTAAAGCTCAGACCTTTGGCACCTCCAGCGGCATTAGCATTCAGCACCCTGTGGATAAAGAATACAGGGAGCAAGCCCACGCCTGCTGCCCTAGGAAGCAGCCAGTTCTCGGATCATTTTTGATGATGAACACTCTTTGCTTTTCCTCCTGCTGGTGTTTTTCAGCTGCAAGTTGGAAAAACCCCTGGCAGGCAAAAGAAAGCCAGCGACGACTGATAATCAGGGTGACCCAGGCATCCTGGGCTAGAGGAGGGATTGGTGTCAGTCCCTGGGGTGGTTCTGAGGCCTGCTCCAGGCAGGGGCAGCGCACAGTGGGAGCTGAGCAGATTCAGAATTTAGAGCAGTTGCTTCGTGGCTCTCTCTGCTCCATTCTTTTCCTCTCAGGCTTCTTCCACCCTCCACCGTGGCTCTGTGGCTCTGTACTTAGCGAGCGGCCATGACTGAGTTCCTGCCCCTGTCAGTCCCCTCTGGGAGCGTGCCTCTGAAGCCAAGGCTGGCTCACAGCCCGTCTGCCTTCTGTCTTACCCACTTGTAAAATATCACTTTAATTATACCAGTTTGCAATAAACCCCCCAAAGGCTCCTGTCTCCTTTATTTTAGGATCCTCTGGGGCCCTGTTCATTCCACTGCCCTGCTGAGTTTGAAATTCTGCCAGCAGCAGACCCATTTTCCTCCTACCAGAGTGTGGGTCCTTCTGATGAAAGGCAGCTTTTGGCACAAACAGAAAGTGAGGGCATTTGGAGGTTAGTAGCGGCATCCTCCCAGCACAGTTTGGTTAGCGTTTCATCCTGGGACAAGTTACAGTGATTGGTTACTTGTGTCCCATGATAAGGAACGAAGACGGGGTGGTGGAGTGTGCGAGCAATCATCTGGTTTGGGGACCTAAGAACCACAGCAACTAAAGTTGTATGACGGACCCAAATCCTGGTTACAACCTGTTATAACTCTTCCACTAACTCACTGTGGCCTTAAGCAAGTCATTTCCCTTGGCAAAATGACAGACAGGGTTGAGCTTAATGGGCCCTAAGATTTCTTCCAGGTCCAAAAGCCTTGGCTTCAGCTCTCCTCCAGACTTCATGCAGCCTCCAGACCCTAAGCTGACTGCCCCTGGCATGGCAGTCTCTTGAGGCTGATGTAGTAGAACCATCACAACAAAAACCCAGTGTTCCTGCGAGGCCACTTGCTTTGAATGTTGGTGGGGCGTGCTTGTCACCCAGAGGAGAGCAGAGGCCTGGATCTGGACCGGAGGCTCTACAAAAAAGGTACCAACCCCAGCATTTTCTCCAGGGCAATTTAAGAACCTCACTTCCAACATCCTTTCTGGGAGCAGATCAGATTATCTGCCACTCACCTACTGCATCTACCTTCCACCTTCCCTCTCTTGGGGTGTTCCTAGTATCCAAACATAGGCTTTGCTTGCTCATTGCCCTAGGTCTGAGGCGTTGGCAAAACGTGAGCTTCTCTTAAATTTCTCCCAGAATCCCAAAATTACTCTTCCCCTGATCCTCCCGCTCTTTCTTCACATCCTTTGTGAGCTACAGGAGGAGACCTGCTGACTGACCTGGCTTTGTTAGAAGCTGAAAGCCAGAATGTGGCAGGCTAGGGTAAGGATCTCACTGGCAACATCTTGAAACCCAGGGTCCAGGTGCTCAAGAAGATGGGACGGCCTCATAGCTTTGGCCTAATAGGGTAAATGTTCCAGGTAAGAGGTACAAGCCAAAGGAAGGCCTTGGACGAGGTAGCATGTGAGCAGGCTGAATGGGATTTTCATAGGCAGAGTTGGGGGCGGGCTGGGGAGCATTTGGAACACACAAGGCTAATTCATGCTTCACTACTTTTTATTCAAATTGTTTCTTCTACCTGCATGGAGTAACCTTCCGCCCCCCTTTAGACTCAGCTCAAATGTCCCACCCTTAAGAAGACTTCCTTGATCCTTTCCTAGACAGTGTTAATGGCCCCTCCTCTGCCCCCTAAAGGATCACTTGCCCACCCCTAACCACACAACTGGAATTCTGTATAATTCAGACCCAAAACTGAGAGGATCAAAGAAACAGCCCACTACCAAAAATGAATTTAAACATGACCACTGTAAAAGTGATACCTCTAGCAATGCCTCAATAAACTCCTCTCACACCCCCAGAACTGTTTTCTACTTTGTTGTTGTTGTTTTCTGCTTTTTAAAAAAATTAAACATTCTCCAGTTCTAGCCCTTAGGCTTGCAACCCTTCCCCTGCCCAAACTCTTTTCATCTCCATATTCTGCACCATAAAGCCCAAAAGAAACCAACTAAATAAAAGGCAAGTGGGACAGTCCCCAGAGGTGGGGGAGGGAAAGGAACTCAGGGGAACCAGGCTGCTGGGCTTCTTTGACCTTGAGCTCCAGCATTATCCAAGAGAATAAGCAGGGGAATATGGAGAGACAGTTACTAAGGAAAAAGAGGCTTAAGAATGTACACGACCTTTCAAAATCTTTATTTTAGTAGCTTTTAGTGCCCCACCTAGTTTTAGCTCAGGGTGAAGCATATACTCAGTAGCCTCATCCAGCTAAGCACCCAAGGAGAGGTCCAGGCAGTGGCTGCTACCAGACCAGGAGGGACAGCAGCGTGGGAACTAGGAGCCAGGTGCTCTGCCAGCAGCATCCTCTCCAAGCCCAAGCAGGGTAAGGTGACCCCACAAGCAGCTCTTACAAGGGAAGAGGGAGCAGAGTTCAGCTTTCAGGCTTTAGCTGCCACCTGCTGGCAAGAAGGTTCAGTGCAGGGACTCTGGCCTGGGGCCAGGGGAGGGAGACCGAGTTCAGCCTCCAGCCAGCCCTAGCCCTGGGAATAGGCCTTCCAGGGACCTGGGCGGCAAGGAGCAGGCAGATGGAATGACCAGCCAGGGATGGAGCATAACCATGAAGACGGACACTATGGATATGAATACAAAAGGAGGAAAGGAGCAATGCTGTGTATTGTTCTCTGTGACCCCAGGAAGGGAAGTTTTACCAGTCAACGAGGGGCAGTGGTTCTCTGCTGATCCCCTACTATGTGCCAGTCAGGGAGTTTACATCTTAGCGAGGAAACAAGAAGCAACAAGGACAAGTGTTCTTTGAGAGCACTCAGGAAAGCAGAAAGGCTGTCTAACCCTGACGATCCTGACTGCTAAGATGTGACTGTGGAACGTTAAATTAACCTCAGGGCAAAAATCAAGACCCCAGTTTGACTGAGACCTACAAGAAAGGTATGAGGGCAAGGTTTCCATCTTGGGTTAGCTGGAGCGATGTTGTAAACAGCATGGGTAATTACTGTAATTAATGTCACTGAATTGTACACTAAAAAATGGTTAAAATGGCAAAATTTTTGCCATGTGTATTTTACCACAATAAAAATTTTTAAAATAAATGCATATAAAATACATGTAACTACAGATACTTCAGGGAAGGCTCCCCAGAAAAAATGATTTTTTTTAAAATTAATTTAAAAAAAAAACAGACCTGAGAATTGAGTTGTTGTTGTTGGGTGCCATCGAGTTGGTTACACATCTATAGGATAGGGTAGAACTGCCCCATCGAGTTTCCAAGGAATGGCTGATGAATTTGAACTGCCGCCTTTTGGTTAGCAGCCGAGCTCTTAACCACTGCGCCCTCAGGGTTCCAAGAGTTGAGGAGGGTTAGCAAAGGGGAAAGGAGGGTGGTCCAGGCAGAGGGTACCAAGAGCGCAAAGGTCCAGAGGCCAGAAAAGCATGTTTCACTCAGGGAACTGAAGTTCTAGGGAGTATCCGGTGCACAGATGGCAGCCAGGATCTTGTCATCCACATTCTGTGACCCAGGAGTTAAGATGGAGGCCAATCCCAAAAATAAATAAATAACTGAAAAAATACATTTGTGCATTTTTTTCCTTTTTTTGACTTTTATTGAGCCATACTGTAATTACATTGTTTTGTTGGGAGGCAATAATAGCTTACTCAGCATAATTAGAGCTTTGCTTTAAAAAAAAAATTTATTGTGGTAAATGTATATGACAAAACATTTACCATTTCATCTACATTTTAGTGTACATTTCAGGGACATAAATTACATTTACCATGTTGGGCCACCATCACCACTACCCATTTCCAATTTTTTCATCACCCTAAACAGAAACTCAATAACATTTGTGCATTTTAAAACGCAGTTGTAAATAACTCACACCTGTTGCTGTAGTGTCAATTCTGATTCCTAGTGACCCTACAGGACAGAGGAGAACTGCCCCACAGGGCTTCCAAGGCTGTAAATCTTTACAGAAGCAGACTGCCACATCTTTCTCCCACGGAACAGCTCGTGGGTTTGAACTGCCAACCTTTTGGTTAGCAGCCAAGCTCTTAACCACTGTACCACCAGGGCTCCAAATAACTCATAGGGCATATAAAAAAATCATCGGAACTTGAAAATTCTTACAACTGAATGATAGTGAAAATACTACATCTGAATCTCGTGAGACAGCTAAAGGGAAGCTTACAAACTTCTTAGCAAACTCCCATATTCATTTGCTGAAGACAGCTGACAATGAACTAAGCATCTGCCTCCAGAAGTTGGAAAAAGAACAATAAAATAAAACCCAAAACAATAACAAAGAGCAAAAATAAATGATTTTAGGGGATAGTGGTGATGGTTGCATAACATGGTGAATGTAACTAATGTCACTGAATTGTACACTGAAAAATAGCTAAAATGGCAAAATTTTTGCTACATATATTTTATCACACGTCTGTCAGTTTGTTGTACTGTGGGAGCTTGCGTGTTGCTGTGATTATGGAAGCTATGCCACCAGTATTCAAATACCAGCAGGGTCAGTTATGGCAGACAGGTTTCAGCTGAGCTTCCAGACTCAGACTAGGAAGAAGGACCTGGTGGTCTGCTACTGAAAAGAATTAGCCAGTGAAAACCTTGTGAATAGCAGCGGAATATTGTCTGATACAGTGCCGGAAGATGAGCCCCTCAGGTTGGAAGGCGCTTAAAAGACAACTAGGGAAGAGCTGCCTTCTCAAAGCAGAGTCGACCTTAATGATGAAAGCTTGATGGACTCAAGCTTTCGGGACCTTCATTTGCTGATGTGGCTCGACTCAAAATGAGAAGATACAGCTGCAAACATCCATTAATAATTGGAATGTGGAAAGTACAGAGTATGAATCTAGGAAAATTGAAAATGGTCAAAAATGAAATGGAATGCATAAACATCGATATCCTAGACATTAGTGAGCTGAAACGGACTGGTATTGGCCATTTTGAATTGGACAATCATTTGGTCTACTATGCGGGGAATGACAACTTGAAGAGGAATGGTGTTGCATTCATCCTCAAAAAGAACACTTGAAGATCTATCAAGAAGTACAACGCTGTCACTGATAGGATAATATCCATATGCCTACAAGGAGGACCAGTTAATATGACTATTATTCAAATTTACGCAGCAACCACTAAGGCCAAAAAGGAAGAAATTACCAACTTCTGCAGTCTGAAATTGATCGAACATGCAATCACGATGCATTGATAATTACTGGTGATTGGAATGCAAAGGCTGGAAATAAGGATCAGTAGTTGGAAAATATGGCCTTGGTGATAGAAGTGATGCAAGAGATCACATGATAGAATTTTGCAAGACCAACGACTTCTTCATTGCAAATACCTCTTTTCACCAGCATAAATGGCAACTACATACCTGGACCTTGCCAGTTGGAATACACAGGAATGAAATCAATTACTGTGTGGAAAGAGATGATGGAAAAGCTCAATATCATCAGTCAGAACAAGGCCAGGGGCTGACTGTGGAACAGACTATCAACTGCTTATATGCAAGTTCAAGTTGAAAGTGAAAAAATTAGAACAAGTCCACAGAACCAAAGTACGACCTTGGGTATATCCCACCTGAATTTAGAGACCATCTCAAGAATAGATTTGACATGTTGAAAACTAATGACCAAAGACTAAACGAGCTGTGGAATGACATCAAGGACAACATACATGAAGAAAGCAAGAGGTCATTAAAAAGACAGGAAAGAAAGAAAAGACCAAAATGGATGTCAGAAGAGACTCTGAAACTTGCTTGAAAGTCGAGTAGCTAAACCAAAAGGAAGAAATGATAAAGTAAAAGAGCTGAACAGAAGATTTCAAAGACCAGCCCAAGAAGACAAAGTATTAAAATGACATGTGCAAAGACCTGGAGATAGAAAACCAAAAGGGAAGAACATACTCGGCATTTCTCAAGCTGAAAGAACTGAAAAAAAAATTCACGCCTCAAGTTGCAATGTTGAAGGATTCTATTGGGAATAAACAATGCAGGAAGCATCAAAAGAAGGTGGAAGGAATACACAGAGTCACTATACCAAAGAGAATTGGTCGACATTCAATCATTTCAGGAGGTACATATGATCGGGAACCGATGGTACTGAAGGAAGAAGTTCAAGCTGTACTGAAGGCACTTGTGAAAACCAAGGCTCCAGGAATTGATGGAATATCAATTGAGATGTTTCAACAAATGGATGCAGCGTTGGAAGTGCTAACTCATCTATGCCAAGAGATTTGGAAGACAGCTACCTCACCAGCCAACTGGAAGAGATCCACATTTGTGCCTATTCTCGAGAAAGGTGATCTAATCGAATGCGGAAATTATTGAACAATATCATTAATATCACATGCAAGTAAAGTTTTGCTGAAGATCATTCATAAGTGGCTGCAACAGTAGATTGACAGGGAACTGCCAGAAATTCAAGCCAGATTCAGAACAGGATGTGGATCCAGGGATATCATTGCTGATGTCAGATGGATCCTGGCTGAAAGCAGAAAATACCAGAAAGATATTTACCTGTGTTTTATTGACTATGCAAAGGCGTTCGACTGTGTGGATCATAACAAATTATGGATAACATTGCAAAGAATGGGAATTCCAGAGCACTTAATTGTGCTCATGAGGAACCTGAACATAGATCAAGAGGCAGTTGTTCGAACACAACAAGGGGATACTGCGTGGTTTAAAGTCAGGAAAGGTGTGCCTCAGGGTTGTATCCTTTCACCATACCTATTCAGTCTGTATGCTGAGCAGATAATCTGAGAAGGTGGACTATATGAAGAAGAATCAGGATTGGAGGAAGACTCATTAACAACCTGCATTATGCAGATGACACAACCTTGCTTCCCGAAAGTGAAGAGGACTTAAAGCACTTACTGATGAAGATCAAAGACCACAGCCTTCAGTATGGGTTACATCTCAACATAAAGAAAACAAAAATCCTCACAACTGGACCAATAAGCAACATCATGATAAACGGAGAAAAGACTTAAGTCGTCAAAGATTTCATTTTACTCGGATCCACAGTCAACACTCATGGAAGCAGCAGTCAGGAAATCAAAAGACGCATTGCATTGGGTAAAACTGCTGCAAAAGACCTCATTAAAGTGTTGAAAAGCAAAGATGTCACCTTGAGGACTAAAGTGCACCTGACCCAAGCCATGGTGTTTTCAGTTGCCTCATACGCATGCGAAAGCTGGATGATGAATAAGGAAGACCAAAAAAGAATCGATGCCTTTGAATTGTGGTGTTAGCGAAGAATATTGAACATACCATGGACTGCCAAAAGAACGAACAAATCTGTCTTGGAAGAAGTGTGACCAGAATGCTCCTTGAAAGCAAGGATGGCAAGACTACGTCTCACATACTTTGGACATGTTGTCAGGAGGGATCATTCCCTGGAGAAGGACATCATGCTTGGTAAAGTAGAGGGTCAGCAAAAAAGAGGAAGACCCTCAACGAGATAGATTGGCACAGTGGCTGCAACAGTGGGCTTAAGCATAGCAAGAATTGTGAGGATGGCGCAGGACTGGGCAGTGTTTCGTTCTGTTGTACACAGAGTCGCTATGAGTCAGAATCGACTCGACAGCACCTAATAACAACAACAACAAATATTTCACCGAAGTAAATTTTTTAAATAAATAAATGCATATAAAATACATATAACTACAAACGACAGTACTGGAAATGGAACAACCAGAATGCAGTTAAAGAGAATGTTGACACGTGAAAAATGTATCTAATGTCACTGAACAATTTGTGTAGAAACTGTCAAAATGGTAACCTACTTTGCTGTTCAAACTTTCACCAAAAACACAATATTATTTTTAAAAAAATACATACAACTACAGACACTGCAGCATTTTAAAACATAGTAATACTCTGAACAACTTTACCTATACAGGTAGTCCCTGACTTTCAACAGAGTTCCATTCTGATGACTCTGTTGTAAGTTGGTTCTTACATTAAGTCGAATGCCTCTGTGTTTTGTTTTGGTTATTACTGCCTTTTATTTCAGTATCTTTATAAATCCCATCTTTATTTGTCAGCACCAGTGTCATAATGAAGTCGGAGTTGCAATGGCTGTCAGGCACATGCACAGTTCAATTATCATATGTCCTTAGAGTTGAATATTGCCCAACTTTCTGTCTGTTAAGACTCCTTACACTGACCAACACAGACTTCATTGTAGACCAGGCCATAGCGGGCTATATGGCAGTATTTTGAACAGTAAATCATTAACATTGAACATCTGTGAGTGAACATCTGCGAATGATAACATCAGCAAATTAAGCACTGCAACATTGTATTTAGTACATATTACTAACAATAGGATGTCCCAAAAAAAACCTGAACATTCTTAAGTGTAGTTCATTGTAACCTGAATACATCATAAGTCAAGGGCTACCTGTATTTTGTGGAATATCCAACAGACAGACTAAGTTTAACCTCAGCCCTCTTTGGGTGAAAGGACCAAAGTGGGGCTCCAGAGGTGCTATTGGAAAACATTCATTTGTTCAACAAGTAATTTTTGATGTGCAAATTGAAAATTCTGTTACCTCTCAAATTCTTAAAAAGTCCAGACTTACTGGACCAGTTGAGACCAGAAGACTCCCTAAGACTACCACCCTGTCAACAAGAACGCGTACTCTGTTAAAATAACAGAACTAAAGGTACAACATTCTGATTGGAAGTTGCAACAACAGGGAAGCAGAAGATGAGACAACTTAAAGGGGGCAAGGGGCTTTACAGTGATTGGTTGGAAACACGAAGGTAGGCTATTGCGATTGGTTAAATACATAACTAAAGAGGGTTTTACAGGGTGGTCACAATCTTAAAATATTTCCTGAGGGCTGCTGAAGAAATTTCTGATAAAGGTCTTGTGTGAAGACCTTCCCTTAGGAACACACTCTTTCTGCTCTTTCCATATCTTTAGTTTAACCACAGAGAAAAATGTTTCCTTTGTGATGTACTTAAGTCTGCCTAGGGGTTTGACAGTTGCAGGAAAAATAAGCAAAAGCTAAGATGGAGTCAGAGCTCAGACATGGGCCTATCATTCGATACGAGTCAAGCGCCTCAATTTGGAACTGTCACACAGCCTTGAGATGCGCTTTAAACTTCCAACCAAAACTATCCCGAGATCACCTTTTAGCGAAATAACAGAGTGGCACACAAAATAAAGGATGTTGCCCATAATTATGGTGCTCTACTAAAAAATCATCTAAAGGAGACCAAAAGGTCAACATTTACTCTAAAGCAAAGATAAGAAGATAAGTGGGCAGGGAAACTAGAGTACTGGAAATGGAACACCCAGAACACAAAGAGAAGGTTGGCACATTATGAAAAATGTAACTAATATCACTGAACAATTTCTATAGAAATTGTCAGATGGGAACCTAATTTACTATGTAAACTTCCACCAAAAACACAATAAAATATTATTGAAAAAAAATCCAACTACCTACTCACCAGTATTCACAACTTCAGGTGAGTTATTTTCAGTATCTTCAGTGTGAGTTTAGGTTTTCTTTTTTTATAGGTAAACATGCACATGGTTCCAAAATCAAACTTCCATAAAAAGGCATACATTGACAAGCCTTAGGAAGGAGTCCACCCCCTTGGCTAGCTCAGGGAGGCTCTGGATGAAGTATTTGGGGAGAGAAAATCCTGTCTCTGAGGCTCACTCTATTCCTTTAACAAATAAGTGTGGGGTACCTGTTAGATGTCAGGTCCTGTGCTCAGACCACCGGGAACATGAGGCAAGCTGTCCAGCTCAGGTTAGCTGGACACAGGATGTAAAGACTCACAAGCAAAGGGCACCAACCTCACAGGACACTGAAAGGAGGTGTCCATGGAGGGGCCCAGGTTTAAGTGGTATGGGAATTCAGAGCAGGGGGAGTTCCTGGAGGAAGGTCTCTTCCTCAGCCCCCATGCCCTGGTTCAGATGCCTTCTCCCCCAGAAAGCCTTTCCAATCCTACACAACTAACAGCACCCTCTTCTGCACCTCCTCTGAAGCTTACATACGATCCCATTATTGCACTTATCACACTATGCTGCAATTCGTTTAATATTGTATCTCCCTTTCTAGACTGAAATCCTTGATGTTAGGTTCCATCTTTTATTCGAGGTACTTCTCTGAATCCCTAGAGCTCTGCACAGTGCCTGGCTTTCAGTACAGACATCTGACACACGCCTAATAAATACATTCTATCTCTTCGAAGAGCAGTTAGGGTTAGAGCTGAGCCCTAAAGAATGGATTGGATGTGGACAAGTGGAAAAGATGATTAAGGAGGGCAGGCAGATGGATAGGGGTAAGGTGAAATGTACCCTGGTAGATGTGGGGAGGGCACAATGGGAGATTCAAAGCATGTTAAGGTCAGATTGTGAGTTCTTGGTATCCCCCCCCCAAAAACAAACAAAACCCATTGCCATCAAGTCGATTTTGACTTACAGCAACCCTATAGGACAGAGCAGAACTGCCCCACAGGGTTTCCAAGGATTGGCTGGTGGATTCAAACTGCCGACCTTTTGGTTAGCAGCCAAGTTCATAACCACTGCACCACCAGGGCTCCTTGGTATCCACAGAGGAGGAAAAACCGAAGGTTGGTGGTCACCCAATAAAAGGCAGCTTTAGGTCTAGGAGCAAAATGAGGAGATCTGGAGATTCATTTTTCCAGTGACTTCTCCTGGATATCTGTGAAGGAGGTAATTAAGGATTTTTTCTTTTTAAGTCTTTTCTTCCCACAGATACCACAATTCCAGCTAGAAAGGATAAGAGTTTTCAGTTTTTCCTTTAGATCAAGATCATGACATCTGATCCCAAGAACCATCAAGGAGAAACTAATTTCAGGTCATCCCTGGCATACCAGCTCCAGTTTAAAACAAAATAGAGGCCAAGAACCATAATGTTTAACATTAACTCATCAGAGGTGGGGCTCTCTTCCTGACCCTTGGACTGAGAAGGACCTGTAAAAAGACAAATCAGCCTCAGGACAAAAAGTAAAACACTCGATTAGACTGGGATCTACAAGAAAGGTATGAGGTGGGGAGTGAGAACAAGAATCTGGCTGTCAGGCTCAGTCCATAACCCCTTCTGAAACAGCAAAGCTTTTCTGAAGTGAAACAGCTCAGGGACAGAGCTTAGCTGCAGAGGGAAGGGGAGACGAATGTGAAAATAAGGCATGAAGGAGCCCTACCACCCACACGTTTGGCCTCCTCTCCAGGTCTTTGCTGCTGCAGAACCTGTCAACCAAGCCAAATTACTGACTGCAGACTCAAAATTTAAAGAAGATTTTGTCACTTATATGCATTTCAGGAAAGGAAAGGAGGCTCACAGTCAGTAGCTGGGCAATCATGATCTAGTTCCTTAACACAACAAAATACCAGGCTTGCTTTTACACATGAATACCCCCTTCACAAAGTGAAGTGCCTTGTGGTCAGGAGAAAGAGGGACTTCATGATACTCAGGAAATGGAAGAGAAGACCTTGTGATATTTAACCTATGACATTGTAGTCATAGGTTAACAAACCTCAGGCTACTTGAAAGGGGTCCTAGTGTTTATCCGTTAGCATATTAAAACCCTATCAATTTGTGGAGACTTTAACTTTCTTTACCTACTGACCTGTATCAATGTCTTATTAAGGAGAGGCTGTCTTCTTCCTCACCAGGATACTCTGATAACTCCAGCTTGGAGTGATAAGGGTTTGCAGTAGGAAGGGAACCACCCCACCAAACCAAATCCCCTTCCGAGGTGTCGATTCCGATTCATAGCGACCCTGTAGAACAGAGTAGAACAGCCCCATAGGATTTCCAAGGCTGTAAATCTCTACAGAAGCAGACTAACACATCTTTCTCCCAAGGAGCAGCTGGTAGCTTCAAACAACTGACCTTTCAGTTAACAGCTGTGCACTACCCACTGTGCCACCAGAGCTCCTTGAGGGGAACAGTGGGGGTGAAAAGGAAGGTTGGATGGGAAAGTTTTCCGAGGAGTGAGCAATGCATAGCCAAGAAGAGGAGGGCTGAGTGTGCACGTGGTAGGGCCTTGCTGCTTTTTGCGCTGAAAAAATAAAAGCAATCTGAAGAGAACATCCTCATGCTCCCACTTCCAAATCTGCCAGCTGGCCTGCAGTGTACCTATATACACTGCCTGCCTTCCTGGAAATCAATGAGTTGTCCATGTGGCTGGCTGAGACCATCTCCTCTACCTGTCCCCCAGATGCCACCTCCTCCGTCTACTCCTGTAATTGTCGCCTCTCTTTCCTGCATTACCAAAATTTCTTGCCCAGTTAATTCCTATCATAGAACCCTATAATATATACCATTTAAAAAAAAATTCTCAGGGACCCACATTCCTCTCCACAACGAACCCATTTCTCCCATCCTCTTGAGCCCATTCCTATCTGGCCTTGATAGAAGTGGATTCTACTCTATAATGGAATCCTATATGCTTCTATAGTGTATTCTCCTTGCAGATCCTGTAATAACTCACCAAGAAAATTCCCATTCCGAGCCACTGCATTTGCTGTTCCTTCTGCCTGAACCACCATTCCTCCAGATATTCACATCTGGAATATTTGCTCTCTCCATTTTTGTTCAAATGACAGCTTCTGAGAGAGGATTTCTCTTATCAGGCTATTTAAAATAGCACCTTCCATTCCCTATCTCTTTACTCTGCTTTATTTTTCTTCATATCGTCTGACTCTATACACACACACACACAGATCTGTCACTATCCCCAGCATGCAACAGTGTCTGGCAAATAGTGGATACGCAATAAATATCTGGTGAATGAATAAATGACCTTCGTCTCAAGCGCATAGTTACTACCAACAACGTGCAACCATATCCATTAACTGTAAGACCCCGGGACCATGAGCCTTTGGTTTCCAGGAATGTGGACGTGCACCTTTAACGTATAAACCATACTTCACTCTCTTAAGAGACATACGGTAGAGCTTCCGCCCTCGCCCAAATCTCGGAAAAGGAGGGGCGGAAGACTGTGTCATCAACCTGCGCCGGCCTACCCCGCGACGCGCCGGCTGCTGGCGCAGCCGTTCGTTCGCCCGGCCTCCCCCTCCCCGGTTACGCGTTCTGGTTCCGCCATGGAATCCAACAAGGATGAAGCCGAGCGCTGTATTAGCATCGCCCTCAAGGCCATCCAGAGCAACCAGCCCGACCGAGCCCTCCGCTTCCTGGAGAAGGCGCAGCGGCTATACCCGACGCCGCGGGTTCGCAGTGAGTGTGAGGCGCCCTAGGAGCACAGAGGGATATTAGAACTGCTTGTGGGGAATACGGGAACGGACCGACGGGAGCAGTTGGAGGAGGGGGAGGGGGAGTGGGGCGCGGCTACGCCTGCGCACTGAGACGCGCCGTGGCTGCTGGGAGGTGTAGTTTTTCTCTCCCACGCTTTTCCGGGATGCTGGACACCTGATGACAGGGTTGTCTGTGACTTCATCCTTCGGGGTGCTTGTGGAACCCTCTGGGATTTGGAGTCCCCGAGAATGCCAGGCGCTGGCAGGGGGAGCCAAGGGAACTTACCTGGAAGCGAAATCGAACTACGTTTCCCAAAGGGCCATTTGGTGGCCCAGGGCCAGTTGCCGGCCTGGGAAATATAGTTCAGGAAAATAAACTTCGCTCCTCTGAGGGAGAGGATGGGTGCTAGAGAGAGAGAAGGAAGGCTTCCGACATTTTTGCTCCCTGAAAAATCGCCTCCCGTCTTCGGGGCAAGGGCCAGCGATCGCCCTCCCAAAACTAGCGCCTGATTTTACCCCCGTCCCACCCCACCACCTCGGAAGGCCCGTCCGGAGACCAGACCGTCACTCCTTCCATGAGCCTCTTAACCTGATTGTGAGATTCGGAGCGGGTGGTCTTGTCGGAGATGCTGGCCTCAGCTATCCCCATCCCACCCTTGCCCGCAAGAGTCACCAGTGGCCGGCCATATAGATGGCTAGGCAGCCCCCCAGCTGCCAAGTGGTCCTGAACCGAAGGCTTCCAAACCAGGGAGAGGCTAGTGGGTCATCTCTCCTCATCATTTCATTCTACCCAGGAACCCTTTTTCTTTAACCTAAGTCTGCAGAGAAGTTTTTCTTAATACAAGCTGGAGGGGAAAAAAGAATCAGTCCATTAAAGATAGAGGGTTTATGCCTGCAATTACCTTTTAGTAAACCAAGTACTCAGATCAGAAGACCCTTGTTCTTGTCCTATTACCATGTGACCTTTCTGTGCTTGGGTTTCCTCACCTGAACAATTAGAGGGTTGGTGCAGATAATATGAACAGCAATAATACCCACAGGGCTTTTCAGTTTAGAAAGCTCTTTCACATGCGTTTTCTCATTTGAGCCTGCCTTGTCAGGGAGGCAGAGCAAAGATCATTATTTTTGTTCTGCAGATGAAGAAACATCTCAGGCAAGGGACTTGCCCAAGATTATACGGCCAGAGATTGAAAAATTGTGTGACTCCATAAATGTTTATTAAATTAATGGGATGGAAATGAAGAGCAGCAGTCAGTCTCCTAACCACCCCTGCCCACTGAGAAGACAGGAAGGGGGTCATTGTCAGTAGTAGAAGAGGCTGCCTGGAATGCCTGAACTTTCCTCGCTCTGGCTCTGCAGGTTGATCTGTGGCCTGTTTGCCTCCTTTTGGAGATGTTTTTAGTGTGTTCCTGCTAGAACTCCCAGGTAACCTGCTAAAGGAGCTTCCATGTGAAAGAAGCCACACTCTGTAAGAGAGGAGCTTGGTGGGGTGGGGGCCCTCCAGCTGTCAGAATTCTGTCTGGCTGTCTGATGCTGCTGGGGGCCCATGAGCAGGCAGTCAGGAAGGAGACGGTGACACTTGACTGTACATGGCTTGTGGGGGTCTTCCTGTCAGCAGGTTTCCTGGGCCAGTTCAGGAGGTTGGATGGGAGTCTTCCCCGGGGCTCAGGCAAAAGAGTCAGTTGCTGCATATTTGTCATATTTGTGCTATTCTGGAAAGAGTATCTGCCTTATCCTTGTCTGTAATCTTCACCTTGTGCCATTTGCAGCCCTGCTCTTTGCTGATAAGGACCTGGGGTTAGTTTAGGCCTGGGAGTGGGAAATTTTGGCTAACAAATATAAGTGGTTGTCTACTGGATGCTTTGCGTTTGAGCTCATTCCAGATGCATAGGCAGTACAACAGACTTTTGTTGAGGTTTTGTTTTGTTTGCAAAATCCTCTGTTTGGTGCTAATCGAGATAGCAGGATGGGGATTGGTGAGGTGTGATCCCTCGCCTCAAGGAGTTTACTAGCTAGTGAAGGAGATAAACTTACAGAAAAAAATAATATCTCAAGGCAGAAGATAACAACTGACTCAACAAAAATTAAGCACAGTGCTAGATTCCAGGGACTAATGGATGGATATGAACAGTCCAGTCCCTGCCCTCCCTGCCTATGTCTGCTAGGGTGGAGGGGACACCACAGGGGGCCAGGGACAGGTTCCTGAACGTTAAATTATAAGCAGTGTAGTGAGTGTTCTAACAAGGGCATAAAAATAATGGTAGATTACAATGAGGGAAGGCTTCTGTGAGTAGGACAAGAGGCAGCATTTCACCTGGGCTTTGAAGGAAGATAGGAGACTTGGTGAAGGGCATACTGGGAAAAGGCATGGAGGCCAGAAGTTGTACAAAGGTTTGGGGCAGGGGATTGAGTGTAGCAAGATTTGGAGACAGTGGAGGCGGTAGTTTGTATATAGAGAGGGTAAAGGCTGGAAAGTAGAATGAGACCAGATTAAAGCCTTGCCAGGCAAAGATATTTTCATTTTATTGTATACTTAGTGAGGAAGCCATTGATGTTTTTGATAGGAATAGGGTAAGGTAAGGTACTATTTCAAGAAAAGAACAGCATGAAGGTAATGAGAGGGAAGATAAAGTCAAGGCAGAAAACCACTTGGGAGACTATTGCACTGAGTGAGTTAGAAGTTATGAGGGCCTGATACAAGGAAGTATGGATAAGGATAAGATCATTGGAGAAGAGGTGCTAAACATTAGTGTGAGGGAGAGGAGCCAAGGAGAAAGAAAGGAGAAGTCAGAATTCAAGCTTTTGTGACTGGGAGGAAACCAAGGATGAAGAGCTGGGGTGGGAAGAGAAGGTGAGGAGAGATGGGCAGGGTAGGAGGTGCCAGTGGGACAGTCAAGAGGAGCTGTCAGTCTGGAGCTGAAAAGAGAGATCCAGATTCCAGGTGGAAGTCTGCTGCCATCAGCTTGGGGGAGCCCATTGGGTTGTGGATGGCTGAGGTCACTGGAAAAGTGTAGAAAATGTAGAGAAGGTTACTGAGGACAGAACTGTGGGCCGCCCCTGCCCTTAGCCAACGGGTGAAGCAGAGGAAGCAATAGAGTGAGATGGCACAATGAGAGGAAGAAGAAATCCCAGGAGAGGGCAGCTCGGTAGCCGTGGAGAGGAGTGTGAAGGAGGTGGTGAGCAGCACTGCCAGATGTTGCAGAGGCCACGTGGGGAAAGGACAAGGTGAGACTGGGTGGTTGTGGGTTTGGGGGTCAGTGCTGTCCTTCATCAAGCATTTTCAGTAGAGTTGGGAGAGAGATGAGAGGGAGAGGTGTGCATGTGTACGTGTGTGTTTGAGAGAGTGAGTTGAGCCAGACCTCAGAAGGTTGAGGAAAGAATGTTACTGTTGAGTTGGCCCTGACTCATGGCGACCTTAGGTATAACAAAGAAGCATTGCTGGTCCTGCACCATATTCATGATCATTGGTATGCTTGGCATTGTTTTGGCTATTTATAGTGTCTTCCAAACTAGGGGGCTCATCTTCCAGCACTACTTAAAAAAAAAAAAACTCATTGCTGTCAAGTCAATTTCAACTCATAGTGACCCTGTATGACAGAGAAGAACTACCCCATAGGGTTTCCAAGGCTGTAATCTTTATGGAAGCAGACTGCCAAATCTTTCTCCCACAGAGTGGCTAGTGGGTTTGAACTGCTGACCTTTCAGTTGGCAGCCAAACGCTTAACCACTGTGCCACTAGGGCTCTTTTCAAGCACTGTATCAGGCAATATTCTGTTGTGATCCATAAGGTTTTCATTGGCTAATTTTCAAAAGTAGATCACCAGGCCTTTCCTCCTAGTCTGTCTTAGTCTGGAAGCTCTGCTGAAACCTGTCCACCGTGGGTTACCCTGCTGGTATTTGAAATACTGGTGGCACAGCTTCCAGCATCATAGCAATGCTGAGGCCACCACAGTATGACAAACTGGCAGATAGAGGCTGGGAGCGTAAAGGACCCATATTTGGTGGTAAAAGGGAGGATAGTAATGGAACAGAAAAGTGATCAGAAGGTGCCACAAGAGGGAGAGCTTGAAGACGCAGTGAAGAGAAATGAAGAAATAAGAGGGGAAGATCAAGAGCATGGACGGAAGCTTGGTCTTGGAGAAGTGGAAGGACAGACAGAGGGAAGGGTCAAGGATGAGAGGAGGCTCAGAGCAACCTTGAAGGACTGAGGGACCTCACAGGTTGGCCTTCTCAGTGAAGTAGGCTGTGAGGGGACTTGGAACTCCTGCTGCAAGAGGAGGGACAAGTAGGCACTGAGGGCTGGACAGTTGCTGTGCGGAGCAGTAGCTGGGCTTTAAGCTGAGAGGTCACAGAGCAGGGGTTGTGGAGCCAGTCAATCTCTGTCTGGGAGTTTCTCTCCAGTGCCTTGCAGCCTGATGGCCACTGGAGTTAGAAAACCAAAAGGGAAGAACATGCTCAGAATTTCTCAAGCTGAAACAACTGAAGAAAAAATTCAAGCCTCAAGTTGCCATATTAAAGGATTCTGTGGGGAAAATACTGAACGATGCAGGAAGCATCAAAAGAAGATGGAAGGAATACACAGTCACCGTACCAAAAAGAATTGGTCGATGTTCAGTCATTTCAGGAGGTAGCATATGATCAAGAACCGATGGTACTGCAGAAAGAAGTCCAAGCTGCACTGAAGGCGTTGGTGAAAACCAAGGCTCCAGGAATTGATGGCGTACCAATAGAGACATTTCAGCAAACAGATGCAGCACTGGAGGTGCTCACTTGTCTGTGTCAAGAAATTTGGAAGTCAGCTTCCTGGCCAACTGACTGGAAGAGATCCACAGTTGTGCCCATTCCAAGGGTGATCCAACTGAATGCAGAAATTACCGAACAATATCATTAATACCACGCACAAGTAAATTTTGCTGAAGATCATTCAAAATCTGTTGCAGCAGTACATTGACAGGAAACCGCCAGAAGTTCAAGCCGGACTCAGAAGAGGACATGGAATGAGGAATATCATTGCTGATGTCAAGTGGATCTTGGCTGAAAGCAGAGAATACGAGAAAGATGTTTATCTGTGTTTTATTAACTATGCAAAGGCATTCAACTGTGTGGATCATGGTAAATTATGGATAACATTGCAAAGAATGGGAATTCCAGAACACTTAATTGTGCTTATGAGGAACCTGTACAGAGACCAAGAGGCAGTTGTTTTAACAGAACAAGGGGATGTCATGTGGTTTAATGTCAAGAAGGGTGTGTGTCAGGGTTGTGTTCTTTCACCATACTTAGTCAGTCTGTATGCTGAGCAAATAGTTTGAGAAAAAAAGAAGAACGTGGCATCAAGATTGGAGAAAGACTCATTAACAATTTGCAATATGCCCATGACACAACTTTGCTTACAGAAAGTGAAGAGGACTTGAAGCACTTACTGATGAAGAGCAAAGGCTACAGCCTTCAGTATGGATTGCTCCTCAGCATAAAGAAAACAGAGATCCTCACAACTGGACCAATAAGCAGCATCATGGTAAATGGAGAAGACATTGAAGTTGTCAAGGATTTCATCTTACTTGGATCCACAGTCAACACCCATGGAACAGCAGTCAAAAAATCAAATGACTTACTGCATTGGGCATATTTGCTGCAAAAGACCTCTTTAAAGTGTTGAAAAGCAAAGATGTCACCTTGAGACTAAGGAGCACCGTATCCAAACCATAATATTTTCAGTCACCTCATATGCATGCGAAAGCTGGACCATGAATAAGGAAGACTGAAGGAGAATTGATGCCTTTGAATTAAGATGTTGGCGAAGAATATTGAATATACCATGGACTGCCAGAAGAATGAACAAATCTGTCTTGGAAGAAGTACAGCCAGAATGCTCGTTAGAAGCAAGATGGCGAAACTTCATCTCACATACTTTGTAAATGTTATCAGGAGGGACCAGTCCCTGGAGAAGGACATCATGCTTCGTAAAGTAGAGGGTCGGTGAAATAGAGGAAGACCATCAAGAAAATGGAATGACATAGTGACTGCAACATGGACTCAAGCATGACAACGACTATGAGGATGGCATAGGACTGGACAGCATTTCATTCTGTTGTACACAAGATCACTATGAGTCAGAACGGACTCAGAGACACCTAACAACAATGGGAACTTCTGTAGGCTTCAGTTTCCCCAGCGTACAAAGAGAGGGCTGGCCTAGATGATCGCTTACACCTTAGGCTGCCTGAGATGTTATGAAATGGCCAGCTCTGGGGTCCAGAGGAGGTGGGGAAGGACAAGGTGTGGGAGGGGGAGGATCGGCTGCTGAGGGATTTCAACATTCAGGGTGTATGAGTGAGAGGTGTTCTGGTACTGGTGAAGTCCAGGATCGTCCTTTAATGTCAGCCAATCTTTGTGAACCCCACGCTATGCTTAACCCTTCCATTCACCTTGTTTCCCTGAATCTTATTTATCCCTCACAACAATGCTGTGAGGTCAGGGGTCATGTCTTCACTGAGGAATTAGATAATTTAGCAAGATCCCGAGTTAATTAGAATTATCTGTCTCCAGTCCCAGGCTCCGCCCCAGCTCTCCTCCCTTTCCTGAGTCCCTCTGAGCGCTACAGGTCCACGGACAGAGCCTGGAAACACAACAGCTTGCCTGAGAACAAAAGTGACAATCATAGGCCACGCTTAACGAGCATTTCATATTTACTAGGCACTGTGCTACGTTCTTTACATGTGCCCACCCATTTACTCTTTCAGCCCTTATTAAAAACCAATTGCCTTCAAGTCAGCTCCAACTCACAGTGACCCTGTGTGTATCAGAGTAGAACTGTGCTCCATAGGATTTTCAGTGGCTGATTTTTCAGAAGTAGATCATCAGGCCTTTCTTCCAAGGCACCTCTGGGTGCACTCAAACCTCCAACCTAACAGCTGAACATGTTAACCATTTGCACCACCCAGGGACTCCTCAGCCCTTAAAAAAAAAACAGTTAAAAATTCTGCCCATATGAGGGAGATGCAGTTGTGCCAGCAGAAGCCGAGTAACTTGCCCAAGGTTTCCCGGCTAGCAAGTGGCAGAGCCAGGTTTAAACCCTGACAGTCTAACTCTCAAGTCTCTTGGAGGAGGGGTAGCCCCTGGTGGCTTTGGCCGTAGAAATGTTCTCACCTCTGCTTCAGCTGCCGTTTCTCCCACCCTGGCTTTGGTCGCTTCCACTGATTTCCCTTCTTTTTAAATGTCTGCCCGCCTAATGGACGACTACCACAGTCTCCACCAGACTGAGTCCAGCACAACTAGATGGTGCCAAGCTACCACCACTAACTTCTCTGACAGGGATCACAATAGAGAGTCCTGGACAGAGCTGGAGAAGAATGTAGAAAAAAATTCTAACTCATAAAAAAAAACCCAGACTTACTGGTCTGACAGAGACTGGAGAAACCCCGAGAATATGGTCCTGGACACCTTTTTCGCTCAGTACTGAAGTCACTCCTGAGGTTCAGCCTTCAGCCAAAGACTAGACAGGCCCATAAAACGAACAGTAATACACGTAGCTCAGCCACATATATGAGACTAAGTGGGTACACCAGACCAGGGGTAAGGACAAGAAGGCAGGAGGGGACAAGAAAGCTGGACAAATGGACATGGGGAGCCCAAGGTCGAGAAGGAGACAGTGGTGACATGTCGTGGGGTTGGCAACCATTGTCACAAAACTATGTATATTGATTATTTAATGAGAAACTAATTTGTTCTGTAAACCTTCATCTAATGCACAAAAAAAAAAAAGAGAGAGACAAAAACAAAATGTAAAAAAAACTGCCCGCTTTCCTGGGAAGTGCCTCTAGAAACAGGCCCCTTCCACCGTTGAGGTTTTCACCCTGCGCCACTGGCTCACCTGGTAGCTCCCCACCTTCCCACTGGCCTGGAAAGGATGAGCCTGCCCCTTCCCTGGTCCTTAACCCATTGCTTGGGGCCAAGCTTCCAGGCAAGCCCTGCGTCCTGAGCTAGGCTTTGGGCAGCAGAGCTATGCTAGCTGCCCGCAGTCAGCATGGTGGCTGATTCCATGGGGTGCTCTGGGCAAGCAGCAACAATGGGCCAGAATCGCAGAGTGCTTGTTACAGCTGGGGACACAGCCCTGTGGCTTCAGGCACAGATGACAGTGCTAACAGTGATCACCACCATGCTTTGTGCACATTCTCTTATGCCATCTTCTCAATAATATAATGAGATAAAGCACTCTACTCACTTTACAGCTGAGGAAACAGTCTCAGAGAGGTTAAGTAACTTGCCAAAGGTCACACAGCTAGGAAGGGGCAGAGCTAGGACTTGAACCCAGCTAGGTGTGTCTAACTCCAGAACCACATTAAGTGGTTTTATCTCCTCCTCCTTTTGTGACATTGCCTGTCAGTTACTGTGCCAGAAGAGTCAGGATGAGGCCATCACATCCCACAGGATGTGGGGGTGCCCAGGCCACAGGGGAGACCTGCATGCCAGTAACCAGAAATCTTTCTAACTCAAGCAGGGAGCTTCTGGGTAACTCAAAGCACGTCCATTCCCCTTTGGACTCTTTCTGCAGGGTAGGGGAATTAGAGTGGCTGACTCCACGTACCTGAATGAAAAGCTTCCAGAAACTTCCCTGAGAGGCAGTGGAGAGAGCCCTTGCTGTCCCCTGGCTGATGCTCCTACATGCCTGTGGCAGTTGGATGGCTGGTCCTGTTGTCCGTAGGAAATGCCAGGCTCAGCCTCGACCAGTGGGGCTTCCAGAGAAACTGCAACAAGCAACTTCTTTAAAAGCCCCAGGAAACCAGCAGACCGGCTCCTCTCTCTGTCCTGTTTCGACCGGCACCTCTTCATCTGTTGGTTTCTTCCATCCCTCGGTGCCGGGCATGGACCTGGTGTCTGGGGCAGCCTGAAATCTGGTGACACCTGGGTCCAGAGCCTGCAGGGTGTGGAGGCTTTGCCTTCCTGAGCCTGGGTGCTCCCAGCCTCCTCATCCCCACGCACACCTCCTTGTCTCCTCACCTCCCTAGACAGTCTGCTGCCGGGGGACCCACTTCATAGGCCATGTTATAACATGAGCAGCTACTCGTTTGGAACATTTACTCTGTCAGACCCTGTGCTAGGTGCTTCTATAAATCATTGCACTTCACCCTCATACCACCAACATGAGGAAACCGGAGTTCACCTGACTTCTTAGATCTCCAAGATCATAACCTCGGCTAGATTTAGAACCTGGGCTTTCTGCTTAGCTTGTCTTCCGTACTAGGAATGACTGGGCTGGAAGGGACTCAGACTCTTGTGGTCCAGGATTGTGACGTAGTGAAGGGCGTGGGCCCTGGGGCTGGACTTCTGGGTCTACATACCTGCTCGGCCACTTCCCCAGCTGAAGAGCTCAGGCAGGTGGCTGAGCCCTGGCCACAGCTCCTTCCTCCTTACGATGGGGTGGTGATAAGAATACCTACCTATCTTGGAATCTCGTAACTCCCGGCTCCTGTGTGTGAATTTCACATCAGGCGAATTTGCTGCAGCCGAGGCAGCAGTGGCTTGGGACACTGGGGCCCACGTGAGCCCAGTTCTCTGCTCCCAGCGAGCCCTGTTCTAGGCCTCTCAGGTGAGAGCCAGGTGTGTCACAGGAGAAGTGTGTCTGACACCAGCACGTGACTTGAGCCCAGTAGGGGACAAGCCCAGGCAGTCTGCATCCTTCCCTGCAGAAGTGCCCTGGGTCCCTGTGGTAACTCAAATGCCTGGTTTTCCAGGAGCCTGCCAAGGGCTTTGGGATTTTACCACCTAGGACACTGCCCCAGGCATGACTGAGGTTTTCTGAGAACTGATTTTGTGCCTGGAATAAATGGACACAGGGGACTCCTGCTAGAGATTCGGGCCCTTCTTCATTGAGAGTCAGCAGGAACCAAGGGTTTGAATAACTGTGACCCTGTCTGAGGGTAACAGCTCATGCCCTGTATAGACCCTAATCATTGAGGCAGGACATTTTGATATGGCCAGCTATTTGGAAAATGTGAAAATAACAGGTAGTGAGCACAGCAGATTTTTTTTCTGACTCTCACTCCATCCCTCGTCCTCTGGGGCAAACTGATTTACCTGCTCCTCTTCGTAGCTCAGCAAAGGCCTGCAGCCTTCCAACCAGTCCCAGCTGAACCAGATGGTCCTGCGAAGTGGGGTTCCCCATGCTAGGTGCTTCGCCCATCTGGGCACTCAGTGGAGGAGGGCTACTGGAGGCTAATGGTTTGTTTCTGAGAGAACGGGGGTATCCCATCAGCAGCCCCCAGCCAGGAAAAGAGCCCCTGGCGTGGTTGGAGGAGGAGCAGGTAGGATGCCGTGGGCTGTGGGCTGGCGGGAGCAGAGCTCTGATAGTCTCCTTGCCTTGCACAGCGCTGATTGAGTCCCTCAGTCAGAAACCACAGCCCGCCGGTGACCAGCCCCAACCCACAGGCACGACCTGTGCAACCCGCAGGAAAGCAAGTGGGCCCGAGGTCCCCTCGGCCAACGGGGAAGCTGGAGGTGGAGAGAGCACCAAAGGCTACACTGCAGAACAAGTAGCGGCCGTGAAAAGGTAGGGGGCCAGCTGAGCAGGGGTCTGGTGTTGGGGGGAAGCTTCGGCTCCAGAGAAGGCGTCCTGCAGCCCCTCCTCCACCTCTGATCTGCCTGTGATCTGGGCTTGGGGGGCCTTGGAGAAGGTCCAAGTGGTCTGGGTTCACCGTGACCACGCTTTGTTTCCCAAAGGGCCCTGGGTGCAGTGTGGGAACTTTGGTACCCGCCTTGCCGGGACAGCCCACAGGAGAGGCTGAAAACGCTGACACTGCTAGCTTTTCTTGCGGCCAGCCTGGCCTGTTTACACAGCGCTGTTTGTCAGATGGAGATGGGGCCTGGTCTCCCCTCCAGATGCTCCCCCAAGTCACAGCCCCACCCCCAACAAAGACCCTTTCAGACCAGAGCCTGGGTGGGTGGAGCGGAGACAGGAGGCGAGCTCTCCCTCTGAGCGGTGGGTGGCCCCTGTGGGAGCAGCGAGCCTGCAGCAGTCGGCCGAGGTTTCTCAGGAGCAGATACTCCTGGCTCTCATTTTTCCCCAGCCTCCCCATGAGCAGGCCTCAGGAGTCCCACCACAGCCCTTCTCACATTGTCCTGGGTGCTGGGGAGGACACAAGCAAGCCTGTGTGTGACCAGAATGAGTGGAGTGTGGTACAAGAGCATAAACCATATGTACATTTCCCCTTAACCTGGCAGGGTTCTCTGGTCATAGGCAAAAGAAGCTGACCTAATAGGGACTTTGGGAAGGCCTGGAAAAGGCCAAGAACCAAGTGTCTCCAGGGACCCAAGGAGTAAGGCTTGATGGGAGTCTCTTCAGGGCCCTGTGGTCAGGTGAACAGACACCTGCCATTTCTGCCACCCACTCGAGGTCAGGTGGCCAGGAGAGAGGACAGTTGGCCAAGCTTGAGTCCCACATCCCACTTGGGGAGGTGTCCCCTGACTGACAGATGTTGGCAGTCCTCCTGAGATTGCATCCAGTGAGGGTCCTGTTGGCAGAGGAGAAATGATCCTGCCTGACAAAAACAGCTGCCCCTTCTTAAATCCTAAATGTATTCTTGATGTTTCTGTGGGACTCTCCGTCACAGTCATAGGTCACAGTGGCTCCTTGTCCCAGAGGTCAGACGGCTGACCTGAAGGAACCGCCATGCCCTGTGGTCCCCTCACAGCCTGCCCAGAGCTGTGTGCCCCATGCTGTTCTCACCCTCTTCACTGCACGGATCTGGGCCCAGGTGGCGCCCCCCCACCACACTCCTCTCCCTCCCCCAGGGTCAAGCAGTGTAAAGATTACTACGAGATCCTAGGGGTGAGCAGAGGGGCCTCCGAGGAGGACCTGAAGAAGGCCTACCGCAAACTGGCCCTCAAATTCCACCCAGACAAGAACCACGCGCCTGGAGCCACTGAGGCTTTCAAAGGTAAGCCACCCTGTTTCCTGTCACTTTGGTGTTTTTATCTCCTGTCCTTGGGCCAAGACAGCTTTCCCAGGAAGTGGGGAGCAGAAGAAAGTGAGCTTGGGCCTGAGACCCGTGGCATCAGGAACTGCTTCCCAGGAAGAAGATCCTAGGAGCCCCCTCTGCTGTGCAGAGTCTGTGAGAGCTCAGATAGCACCACTCCTGCACCCCCTTCCCCCTTGATGGACTGTCTTCAGGCTCGCACAGTGAGAGAGGAGCAGGACCAGGCCCCTAGGCTCACCCATCTGCACTTCCCCATCTTGGAGTCTTGTAGCTGCCCGTCTGGGTAACCGTTTCCCTGTGCTGAGGGGCAGGGCAGCCCCAGAGCAGGGGCCTTGGGCCTGGTGGCCTCCTCAGCACCAATAGGCACAGCCGACTTCCCCCTACCCCCCTCCCCCCTCCCCACTTAAACGCACACACCCACACACACCCCACTTACATGCGCGCGCACACACACCACTTACATGCGCACACACACACACACACACCACTTGCACACACGCATTTATACTGTGTCACACACACACACTTATACTGTCTCTCACCCCCCCACACACACACACATACACCCTCACCCATGCACACACACACTCACACACACATACTTTCTCACACACACACTCACACACACTCAGTCACTCACACACTTGGAGCCTGCAGTAGGAGCATGGCAGTCTCTCTGGTCTTAGACCTGTTAGGTTCTGGGATGGGTGCTCCAGTTCTGGCTGAAACCATAGGCTACCTTTTGTTCATTTATGTTTTCATTTAACCTGTCGGGCTCACCTGGCACCAACTAGGTGCCAGTCCTGTGTGGCTGTGCACTGCCGTCCAACCTCTCCCATAGACCTCTCTTCCTTTGCTCATTCCCACTTTGTCCTCTTGGAGGCCTTTGGGGCCTAGGCTCACCTCCCCCAGGAGATAGAGCATGGGTGACTAGCCCCACCCAGCCTGAGCAGGGTGATGCAGAACAGGGGCCAGGACCTTAGGCAGGTGGGGAGCCTGAGGCCAGACCTGAGGCAGAGGCCAAGAACCTGGGGTGTTGTCTCCTCGGGGCCTTCCCCAGGAGCTCCATTCCGGGCTGCTCTCGGTTGGTCCCTGGTGGCTACCAGGCTGCAGGCAGTATCTCCCCCTGCTGCCTGGTAGCCACACCTGAGGGAGAAGGGGAATGGCAGAGGGAGGGAAGGTAGCCACGGCTAATGTTTCTCCTCTCCCTGCAGCTGCCCCTGGTCTGACAGGCACCTAGAGGCCAGGTCTGGCCTTGGGGCCTTGTCACAATGGGAGGGGGGGTTCTGCCCTCCTTATTCCCAAGCATGCAGGCTCTGAAGCAGATGCAGCTTTGGTCCACTCCTCTGAGAAAGTGGGTCCTGGGGGCAAAGGAGCAGGAGACTGAGGAGGAGCCAGAGCTGAGGTCTTTTGCAGCACAGGCTTCATGCCCAGGAGCTCTGATGGGCAGGCTGCAGGCCAGGCAGAGGAACAGTAGCTGGGCCCGGGAGGAGGCGACTCACCTAGGCCACATGATTAGCAATGGGGGCCTTGACTAGAACCCAGGGCAGGACCCTTTCCAGCAGGTCCTGCTGCTCTCCAGTTTACAACAAGGACATCCTGTGTCTGTCTGTCACATGGTAACCTCCAGAAGGGATGCCCCAGCCCATTGGGCACCTCAAGGGAGAGGAATGAGGCGACAGACAGACTGGGGTTGGATTCCCGGCCTCGGCTTTCTCATTGGTAAATGGAGATGGGGTTGCTATTAGGTGTGGATGAGCTGATACCTGTGCAGGGCCTGGCTCACAGACGAGGCTCGACCATTCTCACTTGGTGGAGAGCAGGGAGCCAGAGTGTTGATCCTCCACCTAGCCTGGGCTGCCCAGGCTTAGCAAGGGACATTCTGTCCCCGTACCTTCCCGCTGGCTCCCAGGACCCTGCTTCCTACATCACTTGGGTGCCTGAAGTGAGTGTGTGGCTGCCCTGGGAGCATCCACCCGCAGCCCTGGTGTCCTCAGGCCTGACCTTCTGCCTCCTTTCCAGCCATCGGCACAGCCTACGCAGTGCTTAGCAACCCTGAGAAAAGGAAGCAGTATGACCAGTTTGGTGATGACAAGAGCCAGGCGGCCCGGCACGGCCACGGCCATGGGGACTACCATCGTGGCTTTGAGGCCGACATCTCCCCTGAAGACCTCTTCAACATGTTCTTTGGCGGTGGCTTCCCTTCTAGTAAGTGCCTCCACCCTCCCCACAGCCAGGTCTGGCTGACTCCCTTCCTGGGGATGATGGTGGGGCATCGGATGCCCGTCTCTCCCTCTCCCAGCAGCCCCAACTCCTGACTCAGTCCCTCTGACCCCCAGGTAATGTCCATGTCTACAGCAATGGCCGCATGCGCTATACCTACCAGCAAAGGCAGGACCGCAGAGAGAACCAGGGTGACGTGAGTGAGGAAGGCGCTGGGGAGAGCTGGGGGAGGGTGCCACACCCCAGTGCAGGGTGTGGGGCCTGGCGGAGGGAGTTGCATTCCATGCTGTGTACTCTGGGACCCGCAGTGCCCCTGCAGCTCTCAGCTACAGAGCCATCTTGGCCCACTTGCCATTCTGCTGCGGGACACCAGAGGGCACACCCTCTGCATGCCCACGGGAGTGGGGTTTGATGGCTTCTGTTGGGGAATGTACTGCAGAAACTTCTCCACCCACAGACAGGCTCCATTGTGAATGGCTTTTGTGCAGTCCCATTGTTTATAAGCCAAAGTGACATTTTCCAAGCAACGACTGGACTCACAGCAATGGAAAGTTAAACTTCATGAGAGAATTGCAAGGATGACAACGTCGTTAACTCTTCTTGTGTTTCGGCACTCTTAAAAAACGTGTACAAAACATACAACAAGCCAGTGCTTCAGATGCATTGCGTGTACCACAGACTGAATACCGGCCGGCTGCCCCAGTGAAAACACTGGACGGCTGCAGAGGGCTTACAGTCAGTCCAGCAGGCAGAGGGGTCCCATCTGCTCTGACAACGTGGCCGTCTGTTTTTATTTGTTCACTTTTTATACTTGCTTGTTTTGTGTGTATTTAACATACAGAAGTTTTATTTTAATCACAGATTATCACACAGTGACTAAACGTATTAATTTCTAGCTTTTTAATTGGTAATTTTTCAATTGGTAATTTTTCAGTTGGTAACATATTCCTGTGGCTCCGAATTCAAAAAGCCCCGTTCTCCTGGAGGCAGCCACTTTTGTTGGTCGTTCAGCGTATTCACACAAGTGACTGTGTGGGTGCCCATCTCCCCTCTTTATGGAGCCCAGGTTGCAGTTTTGCTTTCATCTGGGAAAGCTGGCAGGTGGAGGAGCTTCTGTGTTAATGGGACCTGCGGAGGATGGGAGAGAGTGGTGGTGTGGCCTGTGACAACGGGCTCCTGCTACCTAGGCCCCATTGTGATGACGGGGCACCTGGTGACAGTCTGGCTGGTGCTAGGTCCACCTCGGTGACAATTGGCTCTTCCTCCAGGGCGGGCTGGGGGTGTTTGTCCAGCTGATGCCCATCCTCATCCTGATCCTCGTGTCAGCTCTCAGCCAGCTCATGGTCTCCAGTCCACCCTACAGCCTAAGCCCAAGGCCGTGAGTACCTGCAGCCGGGAGGGGAGGCTGGGGCGGTGGGCAGACAAGGGGCTCTGGAATCTCGGTCCATGAGGGGCCTTCCTTCCTATCCTGATCCAGCAGGTTCATGATCATAATGCAGACAGCCAGCTTCGAATCAACCCAATTTGCTTTCCCAGTTGAGCTGAGGGTCTTAATCTTTTTAGGATCACAGTCCCCTAAGACAATGAAACAAAAGCTACAGGCCTTTTCCCTAGAACAATGCACATACACACAATTTTGCATACATATGGTTTTGCTTCATGACACACACATACACACCCAGGTTCTTATCTGCTCCTTGGTTGGGGGCTCTAGAGTCAGACAGAACAGGGTGACTTTGAATCCTAGCTTCTCCACTAACTAAGAAGCTGTGTGATTCTGGGCAAGTTACTCAGCTTCTCTGAACATTGGTTTCCTCATCTATAAAATAGGAATAATAGCGGCTACGTGCTTGTGAAAATTAATGACTAATGCATATAAAATACTTGGCTCATTTGAAATGCGCAGCAACATTCGTGGAATGGATATCTGTCTCGACTGCCAGTAGTGACCTTGGGCAAGTTATTTCACCATTTAGGGCATCAGCCCCCCTCGCTGATTTCCAGCACTTGGCACAGCATCTGATACGGAAGAGTGGGTGCTTGCCTTCTATTTGTGGGAGCCTGGCAGGATCACTGTCAGCCAGCAGGGGGCAGGGTTGGTCCGTGGGACCTACACCACCCTCTGCAGGCTCCCAGGAGCCTGACAGCAGCCCTTTTCTCTGCAGCTAGAGAGAGGAGAGGCGGTAGTTTTTATGGGGAGGCAGGGGTCGCCCTCCCCGGAACACTGCCTCCTGTCTGCGTGCTGAGACTCTGACAGCCTCTGAGGCTGTGGGCGGAGCTGGACGATAGAACCCAGGAGCTGGGAGGATACCACTCCTTGGAACCCTTCTTGTCATTTTGTTCCTAAGCCCCTTAACTCTGGACAGGAAGCTCCTGCATAGGAGACACTCAGCAGCTGTTGGCTTAGGGGACGAGTGAGGAAATGGAGGCCCAGGGAGCTCACGTCATGGCTGTCAGAAGCACTTCTCTGACCAAGGCCTCTGCTCAGAAAGAGGCTTTTCCCCCAAGCCCTGGGGTCAGGATGTGGGGAGCAGAGCCTGAGAGAAGGGCCTGCCATAGTCTGGGCCACTTAAGAGGAGAGGCACCCTGACTTTTCTTTAGACCCTCTCTTTTGGAGACACGTGCATTCTTGTTCTAGAGTGGGTGGAAATCAAAATCATCTACTGTGTGGCACCTCCTGGCCTGGGCCCCATCATCCCTAGAGCTGCCCTGGGCCTGGGGACCTGGGCCCACTTTGTGCCTGGTCTGTTCCTGGCCAGGTCGGTGGGCCACGTCCACAGGCGAGTCACTGACCACCTGAACGTCATCTACTACGTGGCGGACTCCTTCTCCAAGGAGTACACAGGCTCCAGCCTCAAAACAGTCGAACGGAACGTGGAAGATGATTATATCGCCAACCTACGAAACAACTGCTGGAAGGAGAAACAGCAAAGTGAGTGGGGGGGAAGAGGGTGGAGGTGGCAAAGCTTGGGAGCAGGGAGCAGAGAAAGCCCTGCTCGCCCAGAGATTTGTGGGCCCTGAGCTCCACGCCTGCATTTCCCTGGGGCTGGGAGCCAGGGGCCACCTGTCCATTGTGCATTTCCCCCAGGTTCCCACAAATCACTGCCATCAGCCTTGGCTCCCAGAGGTGAGAATGTGGAGACAGACTGGTGCAGGTGTCCTCAATGCCCTGGATTGGGCATCCAGATCTACCTTGGTTGGCCTGACCTAGAGTCTGTAGAAAGGGGCCTCCATCCCCCTCCCAAGTTAGGACTATTGTCTTTGCTCCTCCAGGGTCTTCCCCAATGGGAGGCCAGCTCTGCCCAAGCTCCTGGGCCTATTCCAGCCTTTCCCATCCTCCCCTGCAGGCCCAGGTAGGCTGCCCAATGGCCTTCAGGATGTGCCAGCTATGCCCTGACCCTGCCCCATTGCTTTGCAGAGGAAGGCTTGCTGTACCGGGCCCGCTACTTCGGTGACACAGACATGTACCACAAAGCACAGAAGATGGGCACCCCAAGCTGTAACCGACTGTCAGAGGTGCAGGCCTCCCTGCATGGATAATCCTGGGCCAGCCACGCCACCGAGGTCCAAGTATGAACCAGGACCTCCTCTGCCCTGAAGCTCCTGGCAGATTTTGGCCCTGGTCATAAGGGTGGGGGGTGGGGAGTGCTGGTGATTTATGGCACAGACTCCTTGTCCCAAGCCTGACCTCCAGTCTCCAGAGACAGACAGCTCTGGGCCTACTTGGAAACTGAGGTCTATTTCAGCCCTCTGGTGATACTCCCCCACCCATCCTCACCCCTCCTCCCTGACTGGGGCTGCGGGGTGCCCAGGAGCCAGGCAGAATGGGGAGCCCCAGACTGTTGCTGAGACCACTCGTGGCTCCTCCATCTGTTCAGCCATCAAGTTACCAGCGCAGCACACTCTGGTCTGTGCCCTGCTATTTAGGCCACCAAAGGTCACTGGGCCCAAGATAGTGCCCACACAGACTGCCTGCCTGACACCCGGGAGAACCACGTGGGAACGGGTGGGCCCTCTGTCCTCCTAGGCAGGAGGACATGGAATGAGATGAACGGGCAGCTGATAACGGGCAGGGTGGGAACCGACAGACTCTGAGGCAAAGAGACCTGCGCACCCTTCTTGCTCCCTTCTGGTGGGACCAGGACACCCGTGAATGCCCACAGCACCTGGCAGGCTGGAAGCCGCAGGCATCCGGCCCTGCCCAAGCATCTCGCCTGTGGTCTGAGGAAGGGAACAGACAGTTACAAGTTCAGGGTCGGTGCTGAGCTGCTCAGTACAGCAGGGGCGGGGAAAAACGAAAGTTGCTGGTAGCAGACTACCCACCTCCTTCCCCCTCCGCGTGGGTGGTGGGCCCTGTTCCCAGTATTTGCCAGAGGGGGCAGCTGGGACCAAGCCCAGAGGAGTGTGGGCAGAGCCCAAAAGGTTCTTCTCTTTATTGGTACCCTGCCCACCTCCTCTGCCTGGTCCCCTCAGCACAGATCCCACCACAGACTCCATGCTTTGGGGCCATTTGTTAGTGCCTTCAGGAGAAGGGTTGAGAGGTGGAGGGTTGGGGCAGGGGTGAGGTTGGCAGCACACAGCAGCAGGCTTGCCTGTGCGAGCTAACCGTTCCCTTCTCCTTCCCAGACTATGAAATCCCTGGAGAATTTGTGGTGACATGCACTGAGCCAAGGTGATGGACTGTATATTTAAGGAAAGACATAAAAAGAAAAAATTAAAGTGGAATTGGAGGCCGAACACCGCACAACTGCCCTCTCTCTCCCCGAGTAAATGCAGATGGCTCTTTGGACGGACAGGAAGGCCTGCCACGGGGCTGCTTCCCTTCCTCCCAGGACTGGCAAGGCCCCAGCGCCACAGCGCTCTCTCCTAGGATACAGAAACCATGGCAACAAAAGTAGAATGTGAAACTTGCAGCAAATGGCTGGGGGAGGGGGTGGTCACTGCCTTTCTTCCCCCCTCTCAGGAGTCACTGTCACCTCTAGTAGAAGCTAGTTGGAGGCCTTGGCCAAAGATAGAAAGGGGGAAAGAAGCCTCTCCTTAGAATGTAATTTATAGATGCACGTGTATGTATATGTATATCTATTTATATGTAAATAGGCATATATAAAGATATATATATAGTCTACTTTTTAAACTATGCAGGGATTTGGTTGTTTAGCAGATTTCTTCCCTGTTTTAGAAAGCGAGGCCTGTTTGGGGAAGGCAGCCTGATCCGTCAAAATCCCAACTTAGCCACAGCTGACAGCCTAAGGGAAGTCAGGTCGTAGAACGTTTCCCGAGCCTGTTTTCAAAGGCAGCAGTAATCATGATAGTATAAATCTGATGAAAACTTTGAAGGCTACCAGGTTTACAGTCAAGCTAGAGGGGAGCAGGGTGTCGGGGAGAAAGGTGCCCCTGGGGGCGGGTACTGGGTCAGTATTGGGTCACAGTAGCTGCCACAGACAGGACCTGCTGGAGTGAGACCGCCCACCTCAAGCTGCCCCTCCCTTTGGCAAGCTCAGGTGGGCTCTTTGCCCTGGTTTCCAGGAGTCTCCAAGACAATGCCAGCAGAGAACACCAGGGTCCAGAGAGGGAGACTAGGCTGCCCAGCCACCTCCCCCACCTTCTAGTCCCTAAGTGGGTTTTGCCTTATAGGTGCCCCAGGGCACAAGTCCATGTTGCCACTGATTTTTCCTAAGTCTGCACCAAGGACTCCAGAAGGCTGTTCCTCCATGGATCAGCCAGGTGATGCCCAGGACCCCAGGGTAGCAGCCCGACTCCTTCCTGAAGAAAAGTAAATGCCTGCGGCCACCAGTGTCTTCACCCTCCATGGATGCAACTCCACCAGGGCCTTCTCTCACACGTTGGATGAGGGGTGTACCTGGAGCAGAATGGTTTTCCTATTCTCGCCTTCAGATGAGGATTTTTCTCAAAATAGCAGCTGCTGCCTGGGGAAGGGAGGGTGGTGGTGTTTATCTCCACAGTTTATACCGGGTCTTTTGGAACTTCCATTTTTCCCGAATTTTCCTCTGGCGGTGGGTGTGTCATTGAGCCTGCCATCTTCCAAAGCCTTACTTCCCCAAGCTGCCAGCCAGGAGGTGATAACTATCCTCCCAATTTCTCTTGGCTCTTTTTTTTTTAAAATCTCCAACAAATAGGATTCTTGATGGGAAAAGGAAGCTTGGTAAGGAAATGTCAAATCTTTTTTAAACAAGGTCCTGTGCTGTGATGAAGTGGCCACGCTGGCCCCGAGAGCTGGTAAGAACTGGACGAGGGCTGAGTGAGGCCCGCGGTGGCCCTGGTGCTCTGCCCCCACCACCCCGCCTGGCTGGTCTTGGTAAACGTCCCTGGATGGGCTGAGCCATGTGCAATAAGAACACAGATCCCAATGGATCCCCTGAAAAGCTGTATTTCTTGAATTAGAATTCTGAAATTGTACATCTATAAATATATGTTTAGTATGTGATTGGCTGTGGTGGGTCTTTTGAGCAGGGGGGCTGAGGTGGGGGCCACAAGTGCCTGTTGCTGCTGACACTGTCCAGCCCATGCCACAGGGAGGTTCTGGTGACGGAGGTTCTGGTGACAAGTCCAAATATCCTCTTGCCCTAGCTGACAGCCACTTTGGTCTCAAGTGCTGTTCCAGGGCTGCCTCCATCCAAGCAAAGAGTAAGGGGCATGGGTGGCTGTCGGACAGGAGCTGAGTAGGACGGGGCCAGGGATCCCTGACCCCAGTCTTGGTGGGCAACCTGGACAACGACCACCAACCTTGCTTTCCCCTGTTCCTACTCTTTCCTCCATCTTTGTTTCTGTCAGGCTTCCTGTGTACCTGAGGAGTCGGTGTGAGCAGAACAGATTCAGAATCCCCCCTCTCCAGCCTGGAGCCGCTCCTACGAGACCCAGGGCATACCGTGTGGGAGCAAGGGAAAGTTCCCTGAGTTTCTTTCCCTCTCTGGCTGTGGTCTTCCAGGCCATCCTTCTCACACCACCCCCACGGTGCGCCCTCCGCCCGCAGCAGGTCGGAAAAGTTAAAAATGTAGCAGCCCAAGTAGGGCTTCCCGTGAATGGAGCAGCAGATCTGCCCAGCTCCCAGAGACAGAGCCGGTGGCCCTGACTGGTGGGCCGAGGCCCCTCCCGCCACCGCGCCAGCCAAAGACAGGCGGGCTGCTTGGTGGTGCCACCGCAGCCCAGGAGCTCATTGGCTGCCCCCACCCAGGGTTACCGCAGCCTGCCCTGGTCCAGCTGCGGGGGGCGGGGGCGGGCTCAAGCTGCCACTTGTTAACTGCAGTTGGCAGAGGTGTTGCCAGCCATCCCCCCATTCACACACCCCACCCTCCTGCCCCCACGGCACAGTTCAGGAAGCTAGAAAGGGGCAGGACAGACTCCGTCTGAATGTTTGCAGCGAAAGAGAGACTGGGACAAGTCTCCTCCCCCCACTATCAGGTGGCAACACAAGCCACTAGTCCATCCAAGCTCCCAGGGACTTGCCAGCTTATCTCAGCCCATGCTGTGCCTCGGTCTAGAGAGAACTTCAAGGGGAAGGAGCACATGCCCCAGCCCTGCTGTGACCCCACCCCAAGTCACCAGGGCAGTCACCGGGCTGTCTGGGGCAGGCGCACGAGCATTACCAAGACTCGGTAAATAGACTGTTGTCACAGTGTCTGTTCTGGAGCAGGTCAATCCCTATGAGACATGGCACCATGTGGCTTCAGGGAATGAGCCCATATCCCAGAGCAGGAAACTGAGGCTTGGGGGAGGGAAACATCCAAGGGTCTCCAAGAAGCTGTGTATGTCTTAGGGGTCTATGTTGCAAAGCAATCGTTCTGCAAATATTTGCTGAAGACGTTTGGGCAAGGGTTGGAGCCAAGGGCCCAAGGGAATTACAAAAAGGAGGGAACCTGAAATCCCTGCGGTCAAGGGAATCACAGCCCACTGGGGCCAAGTAGGGTAGGTGGGAGCCCTGAGTCCAGGAAGTGGAAGGGATAGAGAAAGGTCACATTAAGGAAAATGGGCCTTCCTTCATTTGGTGGGCTTGAGGAGAGGTCAAGCTGCTTGTTTGAGCAGCCTGTTGAAGCAGGTGTACTTTCTCCCAGCAATGACAAAGGTGTCCACTTCCTCCAGTCTGCATCACCCACTGCCACTCCCCACCCCACCCCCCGGTGGCAGCATAGCTGATGGGTTTTGGGGTGTCAGTGTGGACCCTGAAGCCCAGCTGCCTGGGCTGGAATACTGGCTTGACCATTTACTGGCTGAGTGACCTTGGGCATGTCTCTTAACCTCCCTCTGCCTCAGTGTCCTCATCTGCAGAGTGGGGGTAATAAAAACACCCACCTCATTGGGTTGTTGTGAGGATTAAAACAGTCTCTGGTATAGTAAGTGTTTGTTGTTATTGTCACGAGACACGGATTAACTGAGCACTGACTGCGTGTCACGTCCCATTCCAGGCCCTGCAACCACGAAGGTAACAGGAACTCGGGAGGGAAGTGGGAGAGGGGAAGAGTTGGTGTTCAGCAGACCTCAGTGGGCAGAGGACTGTGATGAAAACCCTGGGAGTGTGGGCAGGTGTGAGCAGCTCTGGCGGGGAGCCTGGCACTTGGGAGGGTGCTGGTGCGCTGTCAGGGCTAGGGGTGGAGTGGGTGCTCCAGCCAGAGGGAGCAGTGAGCAAAGGCCCGCAGGTGGGAAGGTACAGAAGTGAATGCATTCAGGGAACAATACGAAGGCCAGGTACCCAATCTATAATTGTCACCTTGCCAGTCACTCCCTGTGGTCTTGCGCAGGGAAAGAACTTGACGGGGAATGGATGAAGGAGAGACCCTGCAGCTTCCTGGATCTGCTCAGTTATTCACTCAGCCTTTCTAGGTGCCGGGCCCTGCCCTTAGGGAAACTGACGGGAACAGATGACCCTGTAAGGCTAGCAGAGCACATTGCCCAGGGAGAGGGCAGGAAGGGCCTTGAGAGAGGCCCCTGGAGCCCCAGGCAGAAGAGAGAACAAGCGTGTCCACCCCAGCCATGCTCATGCAGGATGTTCCCCAGGGACAGAACCTAGGCCTGCTGTTGCTTCTACAGCCTGCTGGGCGGGAAAAAAACCTCTAGGGCCTGTGTGGGACAGAGGCCAAGCGGCCATCCCAGAGGCTGGAACTGGGGCTTTGTGGAGGGGCTCTGGCTGCTGCAGTTGCCCCCTCCCTCAATGTTCAGTCTAAACAAAGCCCTCTGTACCTGAGACTGGCTGGCTTTCCCGGGGAGGGCGGGGTGCAGTCCCTGAGGGGAGTTGGTGCTGGTAAGGGCAAGAGGGTGGGCCAGGGCCTTCAAGGGCTTCTTGCTGGCAGCCCCCCCTCCCCCAGCTGCCAACCCAATTGTTCCCACTTTTCTCATGGACACAACTGAGCAGGCCCAAGAGATGGGTGCTGAGCAGGAGGATGCTGGGGGGGCCTCATTTTACAGACGGGGAAAGGGGAGGCCAGGGGGCAGAGTGAGGGCTCAGGCCTTGTTCCCTCAAGCTGCCAGAGAGCCACCCCCAATGCTCACGGGGGCATGTCACCCCCGGTGAGGTCCTTTGTCTGGTTCTTATGGCCTGCAGAGCCCTCACACTCTGACCTGCTGCCTGCTGGAGCCCCCTCACCCACCCTTCCTGCCACAGCTTCTCAGGCTCCCCTTTGCCAGAGGCCTCCCCACCCCTCCTCAGCTAACTCCCCTCCTGGCCCTTCAGGGCCCAGCCTCCTGCTGCCTCCTTGAGAGGCCCTTGCCATGTCTGTCAGCCTCCAGACAACTGGTCTTTCAGGGCCCCCCACCGTGTTGTAATTCTGGAGGTGTTTGTGCATCTCTTGAATGAGGCTTCTCCCTCTGAGAGGCAGGCACATGCCGTTTTGTGCAGTGCTGCCACCCCAGGGCCTGGGACAGTGGGGCCCCCTGAACGCTGCTGAAGGAAGGGAGGGAGGGGCCTCCTCGGCACCAAGACACCTCTCTGCATGCCACTCTTGGCTGTCCTCTGTGACCCCTCAGCTCACCTGCTCTTCTGCCCAGGGTCACACTGGGGGCAACTTTGCAGCCATAAACCCACACACCTAACCAGGGACACTTCTCCCAGGCTCAGAGGGTGCAGACCCAAGGCCCATCTCTTGTGGGACAAACACTGAGGGGGGCCTGGTGACATCCCACCTCCTGGCGGAGGCAGAGTCCTGCTGAAATGACCCAGCTCGCCTCTCCCTCAGCGAGGATGGGTGTCTCAGAGATGCCAGTGAGGATCACAAACAGTGCTCATCCTCAAGGGGAGGGGACCATCGGCCCTTGTCCACAGCGGTCACGACCTGCCAGGGGGGCTCTCTCCTGCACTCAGGCCTGTGCCAGGTGGCACCACCCACTCCTGGAGTCAGACCCAGCTCTGTCCCGTGGCCACCCAGGTGCTGCCCTGGCCACAGGCCTCAAGGTCACCTCTGGCAGGTTTTGCCACCTGCTGCTGGCTGCCAGCCGCAGTCGGGTGCTGAGGATGGCATCCCAGACCCCAAGTTCCACCTCCAGCAGTATGTCAGACAACACTCCCTGCCCCACTTAACTGCAAGTGCACACAAGCAGCAATTGTGTCTGTGGCATTGATGGTGTGAGGGAGGCCTGCATGCATACGGTTAGCTCGGGGCTGCTCTTTGGGTGGCTAGGGACCCCAGTTTCCCTGGCCCCTTCTTCTAGACGCAGAGTTGGGAGGTCAGGGTCCAAGCCTCAGCTCAAAAAGACATGCTATGAAAACAAGCACTCTATTATTATTTTAAATTTTTATTGTAATTATTATCATCATCCCACCGACCTCACCAGCTAAGTCCTGAATGTCAGCCTCCGCCAACTGCTGCATTGATGGGCATCAAGGCTGCCCACGTCCTGGGCTGCCCATCTGACCTGGATCAGCCTTGTACAAACAGGCCAACCCAGGGGCTGGGGTCATTACAGACCCAGCCACATCCCAGTTCTGCATTCAGGACCCCGAGCATCCACCCACTCGCCACCAGCCTGGGGTTCACGGGACTGGGTGGAACTCGGGCCCAGGGGATTGAGTTGCGTGACCCACATCTGCCCGTATTATTAGCTCCGCAGCCGGCATGGCCACGGCTGTAACACAATTCGAGGAATTGTTGACTTGGTTTGAGTTTCCAGCCCAGCAGCTGGGAGGGCGCCTACAGCAGGCGCAGTGTCCCTGCCTGGCCTGCGCCTGTTGTGTGAGAGCCAGAGGAGACTGTGTGTCCCTCCCAGGCGCTGCTAATGTCAGTGAGGACACCTGGCCTCCTGTGGGCCCTTGGTTGACCCCTAGTCAGCTCTCTGGTCGCTGGCATCCACCCGTACTTGTTTGTATGGTCCTGGCTTCTGAGGACCCGGCCTCCCCTGCCTCCCACTGCCCTCCTGAGCATTCCCTGACCCTGGCTGCCCCACGCTGACTGAAGCCAGAAGGTGATGAAGTCGCAGAGACAGGTGGGGAATAGACTGCCTCCTTGGTCAACTGGGAAGAATGACCACCTCAGACCCCCAGGACAAGGAGGAAGGCACAGAGTTCCCCCTCTTTCCTGCCTTCCTCATCATTTCTTGCCTCTCTCTTTCCCTCATCCTGCCTGCAGGTGCCAGCATGAGAGGATAAGCTAGAGAAAGCTAGGACCTGGGCCAGGTGCCCCAGTACACCTGAGTCGGGAAAAGACCAGTACTCCCATCAATGTCCACTCTGCACTCACAGGCCAGGGATCTCGAGTCAGTCTCCCAAGATCCGTGAGCCCCTTTTCCTCATCTGTCAAATGTGAATCTCATACCTGTCCCACAGGCTGTTGTGGGCGGCATGTGAGACAAAGTGTGTGGCAGTCCTTTGCCCAGAAGTACCCACAGCCTAGCAGTTGTGTAGAATGTTTTAGTCCTCAAACTTCCCTGACCAGTAGTGAAGACTAAGACAGACCTTAGTGTCAGCAGAATCCAGGAGGTAGAGAATTCGATTTCAACACTTGATAGAAGGTACTAAAAGGTGCTGGGCTTGGGCTCTAAAATTACTGGGCTGCCTGGAGAGAGAAATAAGGACAACATCCTTTTCCTCAAGGCATAAATAATAGAGCATTAGAGAGGGAAGGCACGATGAAAAGCCCTTGGCCCCCAGGAGGGATGAGTGTGAGAGTAAGAGAGGGCAGTAAAGCTCCAGTTCTGCCCCTTTTCAATCACCTGCTGTTACTGCTTTTATTTAGTGCAGTTAGGACTTTGATTGGAGAAAGGGCTCCACTACTAAGATAAATACGTACAAACCAGAGATGTAACCTAATCCCACAATTTCACCGATGAGAAAAATGAGACCCAGAAACGGAAGGTGGTTTTCTCAAGGCTGCCCAGCTCAGCTGTGTCAGAACTACAGCCTGAGCTGCTGACCCCTGCTCCCTGGCAAAGGAGCCAATGCCTGGTGGACAAGGAGGACAAAGGCAAAGTGGGGGTGCCCCCCCCCCCACACCAGCCTCCTGACCTGACCCAGAGGGGAGGCCCCGGGGCCAGAAGCCATCGTGTTCCAAGGAAGACAGCCCCAGATCCTGATCTGGGATTGGCTGGAGGTCAAAGTGATCTTCTGTCCCCTTCCCTGAGCAGCCAAGAGCTCTGCAAGTTCTCGGCCCTGGCAAGGCCTCGCCAACGAACCCAGCCCCGGCTTTCCAGTATGCCAGCTGCTGCCCCAGGCATTCTCTCTGACTCCTCCCTACAGTATCTGAGGCAAACGAGACAGGCATCCTCTTCCCACTTTACAGCTGGGGGCACTGAGGCAGCCAGCAGTAAGTAGGCCTGAAACCAAGCCTGCCTGGTATAAACCCTGTGTTCCTGTCATTATTTCCTGCTATTCCTGGATGCCTCTCCCCAGCCCCCACCCCTTCGTGGTAGTTGCCCCTGCCCCCAACACCAGCCTCTGTGTACCCTTCCACCTAACCCTGTGCTAGCTGGCCCACCCTTCCCCTCACTGGCTTTATTCAAGGAGAGTTGCCCCCTCAGCAAGCTGGCTTCACAGGTCTCTTAGCCAGCCCAGAGCCCCTGGCCCATCACACAGCCATGGTCCAGTCCCTCTCCTGTGGGGGTGAACATATCAGCCCCCTGATGACAAAGAAGGAGAGGGCCAGAGACATTGCCCCTCAGTCCTGACTAGGTAAGGAATCCAAGACAAGCTCCCCACACCGGTCCTCTCTCTAGGATACAATCTGCAGCTCAGCACCAGGGTGACCAACCATCCTGCCTTGCCCAGGACTCTCCTAGTTAGCACTGAAAGTCCCAGGTCCCAAGAAACTCCACAGGCCTGGGCAAATCGGGACAACTGGTCACCCTACTCAGCACACAGATACCCAGAGTCATCACACCGTCCCCTCCCCGACTTCTTTCCATAACCCTGGTCTCTGATGAGGCTGATGGGTGGGCCCACGGTCAGTCCTGTTGGCCTTTCTGGCCTCTTGGGCTGGGCTGGGACCTACCCCAGGCCCACACTGTGGTCAGAGGCCTGGAGAGTGTAAGGAGGTGAACAGAGGGGCCACAACGTGCTGACAGCCCAGTCCTGCCCTAGGCCCTGTGAGATAAATAGCAGAGGGCGCCCAAGAAAAGCCCAGAGGGATCCTGGGCCTCCATCATGACCCAACACGGTCGTCAGGCTGGAGGCAGGCCACTTCGGGGTGATCTAGGTGGTGTGACCAGGGCTGGAGTCAGGCAAGGCCTCCCTGGGGCCCACTGAGGCTGCCTCTACCTGTCTGGGTTTGAGGTGAATCATTTCCTTCCTCAGCGTGAGGGTGGGAGGGGAAGGGTGGCATCTAAAAATAGCAGGGCCCAGCCTGGTGGAAGATGCCCAAAGAGCTCTCCTTGAGCAAGGGAGGCGCCAGCTTCTCATTGGAACTGATGACAGCTGTGGCCCCCACCCAGACCCCTGCATTAGGCTGAGGAGGGGGATGGCCTTGAAACCTCTGGACCCCTAACCGTCCCAGGCTCAGCATGAGCTACGGAGGTGTGGAGGAGGCTTCCTGAAGGCTGGGGCACAAGCACTGGCGCTGGGTACAAGGGGAGCCTAAAGAGAAGAGAGGCCTGGAGCCAGCAGAACCTGGGAAGGGTGAGCGAAGGTGTGTGACTGGGATGGCTTGGCCCTCGATGGGGCTGGCAGAGACAGCAGGGACTGGGTCACCAGTCTGGATTCCCTTCCCACGTCACTTCCACAGCACCAGGGACAATTCAGTCCCCACCCATACACAGAAACACACAGACACAGCACTCACACTCAGCCTGGCCGTGTGAGTCATTTCCCTCAGAAAAGGACTCATCTCCCTCCTGAGTAGGACTCAATTTCCCCAGTCAGCAGCATAGACTGAGGACCCACTGTGTGCTGAAGTTATACCCTGGAAGACAAGGAAGCAACATGCATGAATGTCCCTGGCCTTGGGGACAGGAGGACACCCAGGGCAGAAACACAAAAAGCAAGGAGGCCACGTGTGGTGGGACGGCCTGAGTTGGGCTGACCTGGGTTCAAATCCCAACCCTGCCACTTTCTGGCCATGTGACCTAAGATGAATTATTTCACCTCTCCCTGCCTCAGTTTCCTCATCCATATAATGGGTGCCATAAGGCCTTTATGACACTTCAAATACTATAATGTATATAAAGTCCCCAAGCAAAGAGAGCTCTTTCCAACAAAGCTTGCAGTATGAGTCTAAAAACTTAAAAATACAAAAAAACCTGAATATTTCAGAACATGTTTCTGTCTCAAAGACCTAAGATAATATTCTACTTGGCACCACCTGTGGTAGGTAAAGGGTGAAGGCCAGGAGGAGAAGAAGCTGCATTTTATAACAAAGCAAAGGCCACCATTGTGAACACCTACTGTCTGCTGCTGCTGCTTGCTGCTGTTGTTAGGTACCATCGAGTCGGTTCCAGCTCATCGCGACCCTACGTACAACAGAAAGAAACACTGCCCGGTCCTGTGCCATCCTCACAACCGTTGTTATGCTTGAGCCCATTGTTGCAGCCACTGTGTCAATCCATCTTGTTGAGGGTCTTCCTCTCTTTCACTGACCATCTACCAAACATGATGTCCTTCTCCAGGGACTGGTCCCTTCTGATTTCCAAAGTAATCGAGCTTACCTACTATCCTCACTTCTAAGGAGCATTCTGGCTGTACTTCTTCCAAGACAGATTTGTTTGTTCATCTGGCAGTCCATGGTATATTCAATATTCTTCGCCAACACCATAATTCAAATGCATCAATTCTTCTTCGATCTTTTTTCATTGTCTAGCTTTCACATGCATATGAGGTGACTGAAAATACCATGGCTTGGGTCAGGGGCATCTTAGTCCTCAAAGTGACATCTTTGCTTTTTAACACTTTAAAGAGGTCCTTTGCAACAGATTTGCCCAATGCAATACATCATCTGACTTCTTGACTGCTACTTCCATGGGTGTTGATTGTGGAGCCAAGTAAAATGAAATCCTTGACAACTTCAATCTTTTCTTCGTGTATCATGATGTTGCTTATTGGCCCAGTTGTGAGGACCTTTGTTTTCTTTATGTTGAGGTGTAATCCTTACTGAAGGCTGTAGTCTTTGATCTCCATCAGTAAGTGCTTCAAGTCCTTTTCACTTTCAGCAAGCAAGGTTGTGTCATCTGCATATCACAGGTTGTTAATGAGCCTTCCTCCGATCCTGATGCTGCGTTCATCATACAGTGCAGTTTCTCAGATTATTACTCTCTGCTAGGCACTTTATATTTACCTTATTTTATCTTATCCTCATGACAGCCCTATAAGGTAGCCATTACTATTCCCATTTTACATGTGGAAAAATCAAGACATTAAGTAACTTGCCCAAAGTCACATGGCTAGTATGTGGTAGAGAGTGGACTTGAACCCAAACCTGAGTACAAACTCCTTGTGCATTATGAGGTGTAGGCAGGGGTCTGTTGTGTCTGGGGTTGGTTGAGGGTACTCTGATCTCCAACTCTTTGGAGATGAGGTCCTTGGACATCCTGCCCGGGAAGATTTTGTGGGAATTTGACAAGCACCTCCGTCACCCTGGGCCCCCAACAGCCCTTAGGATCCTTGCTAGAAACACAGAAAGTGCTACACTCTCCCTTGGGGCTTACCACTTCACTCCTTACAATGGCCCTGTGAGATGTCACGACTCCCACTTGACAGAAAAGGCAGAGGAGTCAAGAACCTGTCCACGGTCACAGAGCTGAGAGAAGAAGAGCCTCTCATCCCTACACCCCAGCTGCCTGCTGGGAGAGGGTGGGGATGCTTCTGCTCTCCCAGGACTCCTCACACACTTCCCTGAACTCTGCCATTTCCCACTTGCTGCGGGATTACATGCAAAGCCTGAACCTTGCATCAGCCAGATGGCCCTGGCTCTACAAGAGCCTCTTTATGCTTCTCTGGGCTTTCCCCACCGTTATCTGATTCATCCTCAGTCTGTCCCAGAAGACTAGAGAGAGAGGAAGCCTGTTATCCCTATTGTACAGATAGATAGACTGAGGCAGGAAGTGAGTCAAAAGCCAGAGCTGGCAGCAACCTAGGCAGGCCACTGACGTGACTGGCGGGGCCTGGAGAATGTTCCCAGCGTGCCACACACTCAGTTAAGCCGTTTTTAATGCCACATAGTAGACACAAATATCAAGAGTTGTGTTGAATGAGTGAATGACTGTTGCAGGCCCTGGGTGCAGAGATGAGGGGTGATATCCCAGAAATGACGAATACAATTTAGGGAAGGAAAAAGAGTCAGTAACCCAGTCTTGCCCCAGACACAGACTTCCTGAGTCCAGCCTGACTTGTAGCTCACAACTCCCCCCTCTGTGAGATGCATCACGGCTATGACTTGTTAAGTGAATCCTAATGACCACTGGGGCTTATCAGTTTATATCCACTATCTTCTTCAATCCTCACAACCCAATGAGGTTATTATGTACTATCACCATCCCCATTTGACGGATGAGTTATCTGAGGCTCAGAGAGGTTAAGCAACTTCCCCAAGGACACACGGCTCAGTCCCATTCTAACAGGCATTGGACAACAAATCCGGAGGCTGACTTAGAACAAACTACTCTCAAACCCAACAGGGCAGATGAGTCCCGCGCGTGCAGCGTCCACGTGGGGCTGCCCAAGTGTGTCTGCGGTTTGGCACCACGTCCGCATGTGTCTGTCAGTGCGGGGGTGGAGGGGTGCAACAGAACATCGAGGGCCCGGGGAAGAATGCGCGGGGAAGAATGGGTCAGAGCGCCTGGGCCGCAGGGGGGCTTCAAGCACGCCTGCCCGGGCCATGTGCGCGCGGCAGTGGGCCAAGGTGGCGCAGGTTCAGCGACCAAGAGAGCCGGAGAGCCGGATTAACTGCCTGTGGGTGGGGCTGCCGGCTCAGGGCCCCCGCCCCCAGCGCCCGCAGACGGGCCCTGCACCACGTTATCTGCCATTGCCCCATCCCGCTGCATCCGTTTTAGACGTTCTGCACGTCGCGCACACAGCGCATCCGGCAGGCGGGGCTGTCCCCCGTCCAGCCCTTTCCCCCTCCCGGGGCCGAGACCCGGCCACTCTGAGTCCCCAGCGGCGCATTAACCCGGCGGCGGCCAGGCCTAGTCCCAGACACGTTTGATGGCTGCCCTTTGCTCCGTCTGGTCTGAGCGGACAAATGGGGGAAATTGAGTAAGCAAGCTCAGCAAGGCAGGAAACTCCTGGCCGCTTTGTTACTCACGATTTTCAACAACTTTTTTTTTTTTTTCTTTGTGGGGGGAGGGGGTAGGTGGGCGGAGGAAGGGAATCCTGGGGGAATTTCTGGAGTTGCCGAGATTGGGGTTAATGGAGGCCTCAGAGCTGTGAGCGCCCTCCAGCTGATCTTCCTGGCCTCGCTACCCCCCAGGCTCGCTACCCGCCAGCCCCGGCACAGTGCTTGGCACTAGTAGGTGCGCCACAAATTCTTGTTAAATTGTATTTCCGCACCCTCCTGCACTGAGCGGCTGCCAGAAAAAATCCCCAGGTGAAAGGTGATGGGTTTAGGGCTGAAGCTGGAGGCCGACATTTCGGGCCTTGGGGTTCTGCCTTGGCTGGTTCCCTTGGGCCAATCCCTTGGCCTCTCTGGGTGGCATTTCTGTGGGGAATCAGCCATAAGGTAACCTACCTGGCCGTAAGGCTCAGAGTTGCAGGGCAGGCTATGAACACCTGGCAAGCCGGAGAAAGAACCTTCCATTGGAAGCATAGATTTTCTCTGGAACATTCATATTCACCTGGACTTTTTAGGCTGGAGCCTGAGTACTGCAGTTTCTAGATGGAGTGACGTGAATGCCTCCCTGTTACCTTCAGAATCGAGTCCAAAGTCCTTAGCTTGGCATTTGAGGCTTTCTCATGTTGATTCCACCCTACCTGTCTAGTCTCACTCCCAAAACTGTACCCCTATATTGTAGCCTTGGGAGGCCTCTCAGACTTCCCCAAATATACCATACAGTGTTCATACTTCTATGCCCTTACCCAAGCTGTTCCTTCTGCCTAGAATGCTCTTCCCTATACTCCTCTGACAATTGGTTCCTTCTTATAGATCTCCACTTAAATGTCATCAGCTCAGAGAGACAAAGTTGTGGCCCAATATACATGATCCTTCCCCTCACCTTTTTTTTTAAATTGTGATAAAAATATGGATAACAAAACATTTACCAATTTGACGATTTTTCCATGTATAATTCAGTGACATTACGTTCATCATGTTGTGCCACCATTACCACTACCCTTTTCCAAATTATCCCACCACTATTAACAGAAACTCAGTGCCCCCTCAACTAAGGCTCTCCCTTCCCCCTCCCTCCCACCCCAGGCAACCGCTCATAAGCTTTGGGTCTCTCTACTTTTGCCTATTTCACGTAAGTGGGATCATACAATGTTTGTCCTTTTGTGACTTGCTCAGCATGATGTTTTCAAAGTTTATCCATGTCGTAGCGTGTATTCAGGACTTCGTTTCTTTTTATGATGAGTAATATTCCATTGTATGTATAGACCACATTTTGTTTTTCTGTTCATCTGTTGGTGGACCTTTAGGTTGTTTCCGCTTTTTGGCTACTGTGAGTAGAGTTGCAAGGAACATGGGGTACAGGTTGAACATGACCCCTTTTTAATTATTAAAAAAAAAAAAAAGACCAGTGTATAGATAAAGACATAGATAGATATGTCTGCATAAGAAAAAGTCAAAATGGCATACACCAAAGTAATTACCCCTGAGGAGCAGGATACGGACAGTTTCCCCTCTGCCCTCTTTGGCCTCCCTTTTTATGTCTACAGGTCTACTAATAATGCTGTTCCTAGTTATGAAACAGTTTTAAAAACCTAAGGCTTGATCTTGAGCCCAGGATTTGTCAACTGCCTGCTCCCTTAAACACATTTAAACCAGTTCTGGCTGGCCTGGCTTTCCCAGCACACCATCCTGGCACCGTATTATATATATATGTATACATCTATACATATATGTGTGTGTGTGTGTGTGTGTGTATGTATTTTAAACAAAACTTTGTTTAAACATCGTCTCTGGTCTTCTCTGGTCCTGCCCTTGTGTCCGAGGACCTGCTTGTAAGCATGCAGCCCAGAACCTCTCCCTGGACGCAGGAAATTGAGCCAGGTCTTCTGCAGCAGGGCCTGGTGTTCCTTCCTCAGAATCCAGCCCCAGGGCCACAGTGTAAGCAGGCAGGCAGGATAGAGGGCAGCAGCCCCTCTGGGTGCGTGAGCTTGTCCACCTGCAGAGGGGAAGGCAGAGCTGGTGAGGATGATGAGGACAGCCGACTGACACCAGGCAGCCCATCTCCACCTGCCCCGTGACATCGCTGCAGGTGGCCTTGGGCTATTAACAGAGCCAAAACGTGACAGGAAGCATGGTGCAAGACTGGGCCCAGCAGCTTACTTCCGGGTTTGGGACACTCAGTCTCGGCTGTGGGAGGCACGCAGGGCAGCTTCTCACTGCCCTGAGGATGCCTGGGAGTCGAGCCGGGTCAGACACAATAGGTGGGATGAGCAAAAAGCCTCTTGCCCACCTGCCTACCTGCCTGCCCTTTTGCCCGCTGTCTGTCTCACAGTAGCTCCCAGCAAGACCAGGGACATCAGGATTCAGACCAACTGGGCCAGGGCAGGGAAACCCTGGTGGTGCAGTGATTAAGAGCTGTCACTGCTAATCAAAAGGTCAGCAGTTCAGATCCACCAGGTGCTCCTTGGAAACTGTATGGGGCAGTTCTACTCTGTCCTATAGGGTTGGTATGAGTTGGAATCAACTCGACAGCAGCGGGATATTTTGAGGGGCCAGGGGAGAGGAAGGAAGAGCTGCAAAGGGCTCAGAGTCAGATGTCTGAGCTTCTATTCCCATGGGTGCCTCTGGTTATGCTTGGCAGGAAACAGAAGAGAATGCAAACCTTCACCCGCATTTTAAGTAACCCATCTCAGCCTCTTCTTTTTCCCCCTGCCTGTCTCAGAACCTGCTTGTCCAACCATGGGGTGGTGCAGGAGTGGACCCTTCTTCCACTGATTCTGAACAACTGGCTTTGCCTCTCGGTGCCTCACCTTCCCCAGTAAATTAGTTGAACTCATTGCTGTTGAGTCAATTCCAACTGATAGCGACCCTAAAGGACAGAGTAGAACTGTCCCATAGAGTTTCCAAGGCTGTAAATCTTTGTATCGGTTAACAGCTGAGCGCTTAACCGTTGCGCCACCAGGACTCCTTAGTTAATTAGTTAATGCACGTAAAGTGTATGGAAAAGGGCCTGATACACAGTAAGCACCCAGGAAGTGTTAGCTATTATCTGGATGGCTGGGATAATAGCTTCCAAAGCCCTCATTGGGCCGTTATGGGGATTAAATTAGATAATACAAGTAAACAGCTTGGCTATGTTAAGCGTTTACTTGTCTTACTAAAGGTTAATAAGAAGTGGGTACAGATCTTGGTCCCCGAAGTGGGGGATTAGCATGGTGGCTGTTGGGGGCGTCCTGGAAATGGGCCCTTGTGGCCACGTTGGTTTGATGGTATTACCCAGTTGGGTGTTGCTGAGCTGCCTGGTTTGTCAACTGCCTGCCCCCTCGAACCCATTTAAACCAGCTCTGTCTGGCCTGGCTTTTCCAACACACCATCCTGGCAGCTGTCACAGGCCCAGAGCACTGGGCAAAGTGTCAGGTCTGCTGCAAAATACATTGCAACTTTATCTGACCCCTGGCTCCCGTCCCAGCCAGAAATACATTGGCAGGAACTCAAGGGAGCTTGGAGCAAGTGTGGGGGCTGGAGGAGGAAGGCGGCCTCTGGTCACCGACGAGAGACGCCCCACGGTCCCTCGGCCTTGTTGCCCTGCTTTTAATTTCCACAGTTCTACTAATTAATGCTGTTGCCCAGTTATGGAACGGTTTTTAAAACCTAAGACTTGATATTGAGTCCTGGATTTGCAAAGAAAAGGGAAAGAGAATCACTTCCCCAAAAGTCGAGGACGTTCACCGCAGAGCTTTCCGCTTTGCTTCCCTCCCTGTTGATCTGGGGCAGCCTTTCTGGCGGCCAGCATAATCCTCTGTGGGGCCGGCATGGTCTGGAACTCTCCAGAAAGAGCCGGTGACAATGGCAGCAGCGGCAGTCACTCCAGGTTGGAGGGGCTGTGCTCAGTCTGGAGATTCCCAGCCCAGGTCAGGATCGAGCCTTCCTCCCCTTGCTGCTTGGTGGACTCCTGTGGGAGGTCCTAGGCAGGTCTAGAAGGTCCCAGGCCAGTCTTAACAGGTCTTCCAGCAGGTGCCCCTCGAAAGACCATTGTCTTAGAATAAAAGGAATTCCAGGAGCGCCCCACCCGACATACCCATTTGAGCATTCAAAAGAGCTTGCTGGTGAAAGGAAACCAAGGAAAAGAAACAGTGTGTTGTGGCCTGGGATACTTTTAGATGTTAAGTTACATTTTTCTAAGCTCCAGAATTTCACATTGCTCAGGTAATATTTGGAGCCCTGGTGGCGCAGTGGTTAAGAGCTATGGCTGCATACCAAAAGGTCAGCAGTTTGAATCCACCAGCCGCTCCTTGGAAACCCTCTGGGGCAGTTCTGCTCTGTCCTGTAGGGTCACTAGGAATCAGAATCGACTCAACGGCAATGGGTTTTGTTTTGTTTTTCAGATAATATTCAGTAATTATCAGTGTGTGTTGATTGCACGTTTGATCAATTTCAGACTGTGGAAGCTGGTGAAAAATCTTCAATTTCTTCATCTTTGGCATTAGTGAGTGACTGGTGCGTAAATTTGAATAGTAGTCATATTAAGTGGTCTTCCTTGTAGGCATATGGATATTATCCTACCACTAACAGCAGTTGTGGGACCTTGGTGGTGCAGTGATTAAGAGCTCGGCTGCTAACCAGAAGGTCAGCAGTTCAAATCCACCAACCACTCCTTGGAAACTCTATGGGGGCAGTTCTACTCTGTCCTGTAGGGTGGCTAAGAGTTGGAATTGGCTCGTTGGCAAGGGGTTTGGTTTGGGTTTTCTTTCTTTCTTTCTTTTTTTTTGACGGTGTTTTACTTCAGGATAGATCTTGAAATGTTCTTCTTGACGATGAATTTGATGCCATTCCTCTTCAATTTGTCATTCCCGGCATAGTAGACTATATTCAAAATGGCCAATACCAGTCCATTTCAGCTCACTAAGGCCTAGGATATCAATCTTTATGCATTCCATTTCATTTTTGACGACTTCCAATTTTCCTAGATTCATACTTTGTACATTCCACGTTCCAATTACTAATGGATGTTTGCAGCTGTTTCTTCTCATTTTGAGTAGCGCCACCTCAACAGATGAAGGTCCCAAAAGCTTTACTCCATCCACGACATTAAGGTTGACTTTACTTTGAGGAGGCAGCTCTTCCCCAGTCGTATTCTGAGTGCCTTCCAACCTGAGGGATTCATCTTCTGACACTATATCAGACAGTGGAGAAGCTCAATATCATCAGTGAGAATAAAGCCAGGGGCCAACTGCAGAACAGATCATCAGCCGCTCATATGCAAGTTCAAGTTGAAGCTGAAGAAAATGAAAATAAGTCCACAAGAGCCAAGATACCACCTTGAGTATATCCCACCTGAATTTAGAGACCATCTCAAGAATAGATTTGATGCATTGAACATTAATGACCAAAGACCAGACAAGTTATGGGATGACATCAAATACATCATACATGAAGAAAGCAAAATGTCATTAAAAAGACAGGAAAGAAAGAAAAGACCAAAATGGACGTCAGAAGAGACTCTGAAACTTGCTCTTGAATGTAGAGTAGCTAAAGCAAATGAAAGAAAGATGAAGGAAATAAGCTGAACAAAAAATTTCAAAGGGTGGCTGGAGAAGACAAAGTAAAGTATTATAATGAAATATGCAAAGACCTGCAATTAGAAAACCAAAAGGAAAGTACACGCTCGGCATTTCTCATGCTGAAAGAACTGAAGAAAAAATTCAAGCCTCGAGTTGCAATATTGAAGAATTCTACAGGCAAAATATTAAATGATGCAGGAAGCATCAAAAGAAGATGGAAGGAATACACAGAGTCAGTGTACCAAAAAGAATTAGTCAACGTTCAGCCATTTCAGGAGGTAGCATATGGTCAAGAACCGATAGTATTGAAGGAAGAAGACCAAACTGCACTGAAGCCATTGGTGAAAAACAAAGCTCAAGGAATTGATAGAATACCAATTGAGATGTTTCAACAAACAGACGCGGTGCTGGAGGTACCCACTCGTCTAAGTCAAGAAATTTGAAAGACAGCTACCTGGCCAACCAACTGGAAGAGATCCATACTTATGCCTATTCCAAAGAAAAGTTATCCAGCAGAATTTGGAAATTATTGAACAATATCATTAATATAACACGAAAGTAAAATTTTGCTAAAGAGCATTCAAAAGCAGTTGCAGCAGTACATCGACAAGGAGCTGCCAGAAATTCAAGCTGGATTCAGAAGAGGACATGGAACAAGGGATGATATCATTGCTGATGTCAGATGGATCTTGGCTTAAATCAGAGAATACCAGAAAGATGTTTACCTGTGTTTTATTGACTATGCAAAAGCATTCAACTGTGTGGATCATAACAAATTATAGATAACATTGCAAACAGAACAAGGGGTTACTCAGTGGTTTAAAATCAGGAGAGGTGTGCCTCGGGGTTGTATCCTTTCCCCATACTTATTCAATCTGTACGCTGAGCAAATAATCCAAGAAAAAATGAACGCTGCATCAGTGTTTCATTCTGTCGTACATAGGGTCACTATGAGTTGGAACTCATTAACAACCTGCGATATGTAGATGACACAACCTTGCTTGCTGAAAGTGAAGAGGACTTGAAGCACTTACTGATGAAGATCAAAGAATACAGCCTTCAGTATGGATTACACCTTAACGTAAAGAAAACAAAAATCCTCGCAACTGGACCAATAAGCAACGTCATGATAAATGCAGAAAAGATCAAAGTTGTCAAGGATTTCATTTTACCGGATCCACAATCAACGCCCATTGAAGCAGCAGTCAAGAAAGCAAACAACGTATTGCTTTGGGCAAATCTGCTGCAAAACACCTCTTTAAAGTGTTAAAAAGCAAAGATGTCACTTTAAGGACTAAGGTGCACCTGACCCAAACCATGGTATTTTCAATTGCCTCATATGCATGTAAAAGGTAGACAATGAAAAAAGAAGACCGAAGAAGAATTGATGCATTTGAATTATGGTGTTGGCGAAGAATATTGAATATACTGTGAACTGCCAGAAGAATGAACAAATCTGTCTTTGAAGAAGTACAGCCAGAATGCTCCTTAGAAGCAAGGATAGTGAGACTTCAGCTGGCTTACTTTGGACATGTTATCAAGAGGGACCAGCCCCTGGAAAAGGACATCATGTTTGGTAAAGTAGAGGGTCAGCTAAAAAGAGGAAGACCCTCAACGAGATGGATTGACACAGTGGCTGCAACAAGGAGCTCAAGCATAGCAACAATTAAGAGGATAGCGCGGGACTGGGCAGTGTTTCATTCTGTTGTACGTAGGGTCACTATGAGTTGGAACTGACTCGATGACTCTTAACAATAACCACAGGTAATACTGTCAAGACCCTAAGCCTCATGGATTTGGAATTCATTAAATTCAGAATTAAAAAAAAAAAAATCGGACAGGTCAAATTTGAGGATGGACGATATAAGATGATGTTATGAAGCTATTGTTAATTTTCTCACATGTGAGAATGGTAATGTGATTACTTAGAACTGCCTATTCCTAGGAAATTCAAGCTGAAGTATTTAAGGTGAAATGTCATAATGTGAGCAACTTCTTTTCAAGCAGTTCACCAAAGGAAGTGTATATGTACACACACACACACACACACATATACATATATGTATACACACACATATATATACATATATATAAACACACATATATACATATATTATTTGTATACACACATATATAAAACAAATGTGGCAAAAGATTAACAGTTGTATCTAGGTGGAAGGTATCTAGGCGTTTATTGTGCTATTCTTGCAACTTTTCTGTACGTTTGAAAAATTTCCTAATAAAACACTGTGTGGGAGGAAACAGATAAAATAAGCTATTCACATGCAGAAACAAAACAATATGGAATTCAGCCTGGTCTGGCCGAACCTCTACTCTGAGGACAGAAATAGCAGAAACAACACGGCATCCAAGACTGCCAGGTTGAGGCAACCAAAGAGAACCAACCATTTTTCAAGAGTTTTTTAAGTACTTGTCTGGAAATAATAATGATTGTTAAAACTCATTTTAGTTAGTGGAAGAGGCCAGGAAAGGACTCATTTTGGAAACTGGAAGATTCCAGCGCTGTCAACTGCTTGGAATCAGATTCAATCCAAGTCAATAAACACATTTGAAGACCTACTAGGAGCAGAACCCTGAAATTTCACAAAATGTGTTTTCCCCCTGATATTGAGTACAGGTAGTCACAATTTTTTTATTTTTAGCTGGAGCAAAACCCAAGATGATGGGAAGGTTGGAAGACTTAGTTTCATGTGTGCCTTTGCTTAGCTGAGTGCCTTTTATGTCATATGTGCAATGGGGAGACTTGGCAGACAGCAGTTCCGATGCTATCATTGCCCATGTGTGGAGAAATTATAATAGCAATAATAGCTCACAATTTAGCTGGCAATGATTATGTTCCAGAATCATGCTGAGGACTTTACATGGATTATCTCTTTTAATAATCATGATACCTTTATCAAGGAGTTATTATTAGTCCCATTTTACAGATGAGGAAATTGAGCCTCAAAAAGATTAAGTGACTTGCTTAATTTTGGCAGCCCTGGGATTTGAATGGAGCCCTGGTGGCACAACAGTTAAGCGTTTGGCTGTTAACCAAAAGGCTGGCAGTTTGAATCCACCAGCCCCTCCTTGGAAACCCTATGGGGCAGTTCTGCTCTGTCCTGTAGGGTCACTATGAGTTGGAATTGACTCGACGGAAACAGATTGGGATTTGAATGCAGGTCTTAACCACTCAGACATACTACCTTCTAGATCCTTTGGTACACTGACATAGAAGAAAATAAAAAGCATAAGGCATTGAGACATCTTTCATGCTTGTGCCCAATGAGCCTCCATTTCATAGGTTCAGGGAAGGACTCTGAAGAGTCTCAGAGTTTTAAATTCAAACCTGGCTTTCCAGATCATTCTGAAAGTACATTTGCGAAGGTAGGAAGATAAAACATTTTATTTGACAGGCTATTAGCCTGATTTATAAATTTTGAATATTTAGACATCAGTGTGTGGGCCTCCATTGTTCCTCTTGCTTTGGCCCCACAAAAGTTAGCGGTGACCCACTTCCTCTGGCTTGCCTGAGCCAGCAGAGCTCCAGTGACCTCCCATTGGAGGCCAGAGCTTGAAAATCCCTCCTCATGGGCAAAAGGAAAAGCCAAACCTCCTAGCATGGACAAGGCCAGAATCTGCCCTCCAGAAATTTCACACATCGCCATCAAGAGGCAGCAGGGCAGGAAGTTGATAGGATAGGGGGAGAAGTCCAGCTCACCAAAATGGCCTGACTTAATAATGCCCCATCCACTCCAGGAATGGCTTCTCTATAGCACCGCACTCCCGCTCAGTCCAGATGTTCGTAAACCCTCAGTCACGCTCCTGCTCGTCACCTTCTGCATACACATCTCTGTTTCCCAGGATAGACAAGACTAGAGCAAGCAGGTCTGCTGGCTAAGGAGGAGGAAACACATGGTTGAAGAGACTGTACAGAGAGTGGCTATTGATGGGCAGGGTCCTGCAGAAGATGACAGTGGATGGTAACATGGGGAAAAAAGCAAAAAAAACAAGTTGCCGTCCACTCTGTTTCGACTCATGTCAACCCCATGTGCATCAGAGTAGAACTGTGCTCCATAGGGTTTTCATGGCTGTGACCTTCCAGAAGCAGATCACCATGTCTTTCTTCCGAGGCACCTCTGGGTGGGTCTGAACCACCAACCTGTTGGTTATAGCAAGGCACTTAACCACTGTGCCACCCAGGACTCCTATCATGGGGAGTGGGTAGGGAACACTATCCTCTGAGGGAAAAGAGGGAGCAGGAGAGGAGGGATAAGCCACAGGGCACATGACCAGCAGCATGAAAAGGGCTAGAGGTCGGGTAGGGCTTAGAGAGGGTCCTGCCACGACGAACGACTTGTGCCTGAAGAAGGGGCGGTCAGGAGGGCTGGTCGATAGCTTGGGCAAGGCCCCAGTGTAGCCTCTTGCCCAGATTCACCAAGCCAGAGCCCCACAAGGCCAAACCAGAAACACTGACCAAGATGACAAAGGAAGCTGGGAAATGGTGAAAAATATCATGCGTCTACTCCCATCTCGTTGCTGTTGAGTCAAATTCTGACTCATAGCAGTGCTAAAGGACAGAGTAGAACAACCCCCATAGGGTTTCCAAAGCTGTAAATCTTTACGGAGACAGACTGCCACATCTTTCTTCTGTGGAGTGGCTGGTGGGTTTGAACCACTGACCTTTCAGTTAACAGCCAAGCACTTAACCACTGCACCACCAGGGCTCCTTGTGTGGCTATTACCCCCTCCAAATCCCATTCCTCCCCAATCCCCTGCAGGCCTTGCTGAGGTCACGCAGCCGGGAAGGTGTGGAATGGGAGGTGAGGCTGACAGCTGGATGTGGAAAAGGAAAACCAACAGCCAGATTCAGAGAAGGCACAATAACGTTTGTCACCACCACCACCAAAAAAACAGTGGCCGTGAAGTCGACCCCAACTCATGGCAACCCCATGTGTGCAGAGTAGGCCTGTGCTCCACAGGAGTTTCAATGGCTTATTTTTCCGAAGTAGATCACCTTTCTTCCCAGGTACCTCTGGGTAGACTTGAACCTCCACCCATTCCCTTAGTAGCCGGAGAGCATTACCGATTGCACCATCCGGGGAGCCTGACCACCTCCTCTGCTGCAGTTAATTGAGCACTTAGTGCATTCCTGTTCTCTTGCCTAATCTTCTGAGCCAATGGGAGAAGCGCTAGAAGGTAATCATTATCCCCACGCTACAGGTGAGACATCTGATGCCTAGAGAGGTCAAGTAAATTCAGAGGTGTATCTAAAGTATGGCAGGTAGGACACGTGCCCTGGGCGCCACTTCAAGGGGGGAGGAGGGGGCAATGAGCAGCTTCTACTGCCCATAGCAGTTTCCATTGCCAGCTGTGAGAGATCATTCAGCAACTCAAAACGAATTGCCATAGGCAGTATTTTCCCTAGATTGGCCGCTGAGAAAATCGCTTAAGGTCACACACTGGCAAGAGACTGGGATCTCCAGCCAGGGTGAGAGGGAAGCGTGTGTGCTGGCCTTGTGCACGGTGTGTGCCTGCACCCTTGTGAGTACATATGTGCATGAAGAAAGCGTGAGTTGTGAGGGATGGGGGGCCCCGGCCCAGGCAGAGGGAGCAGCTGTGCTGGCAGGCGTGGTGGGAATGTGTGTGTGAGCCCAGCTTTGACAGCGGCAAACAGCGCGTGGGAGCGTGTTGATGGCAAGGTGTGGGACGGCGGCGCCTTCGCCATGTGTGTTTCTGCTGGCAGCCGAATGTTCGGGTCTGTGTTGATAAACGACAGTTTGGGCAAGCAAGAGGCTGGGGAAGGGACAGAAGAGGGAGGCACTGGGGGCGGTGCAGGCAGGCGGGAGGGCAGGTCGCCTCCGGGGGGACGCCAGCGAGGGGCAGGAGGGCTGAAGCGGCTGGCTGTTGTTTTCCCAGCTGACCTCACTCCGCACACACGTCTGGGTGTGGATTCCTGATGCCCAAACCACCTGATGGCTGCAAACATGGAAAACGGGAGTGGGGACACTCTGTGAGGAAGAGAGTGTTGACACTCTGTGAGGAAGAGAGTGTTCTTCCCGGGGTGCTAGTTTGCATGGGCGAGGGTTTAATCAACAGCTGACACCAGAGCAGACACGTCAGGATTCCCCGACCAGGCAGATTCCTCAAAAGTCAGCTTCGTGGAAGAGGTGGTGCCGTGGAGACTATCCCGGCTCCTGACTGTAACCTGAGCCCCGGCATCTTGCCCTCGCCTTCGGGCAGACGCAAATGCTGGCCTGCGGGGCGTCTGAGCCTGAGATCACCCCTGAGAGACTCCTGAGGCTCAGCCCCCACCCCACATCCTCCAGGAGGTCCCCGGTCTGAATGCCCCCTCTACCTGTGTCCTCTTCCAGACTAGCTGAGCTGGATGTTACCTAAGTGTCCCTCTCGCCTCCTCCAGGCAGCCTTCCCAACCACCTGGGAGGGCCTCAGGACTGTCTTCTTCAGAACACCAACTGCTTGAGTGCCAGGACCCTTCACACAGGCCTCAGCACGATCACGTTGCCTGAACATCATCTATCTGCACAATGGGGGGAGACGAAGACCCCAAACACCCAGTAGCTGCCCTCAAGGATCTTACAGCTCAGCTGGGGTACACAGAGGGCAAATATACTAACTAGGATGTGATAAGGGCCAAGTGAGGGGTGCATAATAATGTGGTGGGAGAGAGGGACAGGAGCCTTCATGCCTGGTTTGAAAAGGAGGACGGCAGTCCACACCACACTGGAGTGAGGGGTGGCCCTGCCCTGGTTGGTTTTAGCTCCTTGAGCTTGGGGACCTTTTGCAGCCCGCACATGGTATGTGCTAAAGCAATGCCTGTGGTTTCATGACTGTCTCCCAGACACCCTCTGAAATCCTTGTTTGGGACCTGGAGGCTCTTCCACCCTCCGTGGGGTTGGAGGAGGGAAGCCGTGGCCTGAGCCAGGCTGATGAGGAGGCTGGCATTGTCTTCCCGGTCCTGCTTGGCTGTGGCTGGCGCCTTCCTGCCAAGGGCCTGTTAATCCCCAAGACTGGTTATCAGTTCCTGCTTCGCTGCTGCGTCCTGGCCCTTCTCGTCCACCAGAGTTCACAGCCCCTGCTCACCCCAAAGGGCAGGGCTGGAGAGAAATGCCATAGACCAAGGCACTGCCAGGACGATCACAGACATCCCCAGGGACGGCTGGGTTCTCACCTCGCTTGTCCGACAGGCTGGTTTGTCGAGGAAGTTCAGCGAAACCGTGGCACTTGCTTCTCCCCCTGAGGTCTTGTCCCGAGACAATCCAGCTTTCCCTTGTACACCCAAAGGGACTACTCTTGGCTTTAATATTTTAATAGGACCAATCTTCTCGCCTTGCTCAACCAGTCGCTATGTTTCCATTTGAAGACTGTCGGAAGGACCCTTTCCCAAAAACATCTCCCGCACCGGTCCCTCACCAAGTCTGAAGCTGCACTATCAGCCCTATCTTCAGGCGGAAAAAAAAGCAGTTGCCATCAAGTTGATTGTGACTTATGGCAACACCTTGTGTCAGAGTAGAATTGTGCTCCATAGGGTTTTCAATGGCTGTTTTTTTTTTTTGGAAGTAGATTGCTAGGCCTTTCTTCCAAGGCACCTCTGGCTAGACTTGAACCGCCACCCTTTCAGTTAGCTTAATCATTTGCACCACCCAGGGATTGTTCTTCAGGAAGCTTTTATTAAAATACAGATTTGACCCCCAAGAGAAGCAACATCTTAAGTCAGTCTGTGCCTACCTGAGGGGCTTCTGCCCCCCAATCCTCACGCTATCTGCATCTGTGGCTGTTGCTGACCATCCCTCCCAGGGCCAGGGGCCAAGACAAGGTTTTCCTAGTTCCTTTGCTGTGGAGCCTCCACATGCCTTTCTTGCTTAATAGATGCTTTGGGAAAATGGCGAGGAGGCTGTCTTGATGGCAGGGTGTGAATAATCTTTGGGACTGGAGGAGGAGGACTCAAGAGGTCATTCAGTTCATTCTCCTGCCTCCAGGCAGCACCACTTTCAAATTACCCCAGCTGGGCAAACCTTTATCTTGTTTTGAGGACTTCGGAAGCTGGGCACTCCACACCCTTCCTTAGCCACACATTCTGATGTCTAAACATTTCTTGTCAGGAAGTCCTTCCACGTGTCTCATCCAACTCTCTGTGCTGAGTTTCCACCCTGTGGTTCTTGTGGGTCTTGTTGGAGATGCAGAAATGCTGCTTGCCTCCCTGCCTTCTTTCTAGGTCAGGAGCCGCCAGAACCTTGGATCAGGTCCAAAGCCCTAAACTCGCTGTGTGACCCTAGGCAAGTTGCTACTCCCCTTTTTTTAGCTTTAGTTTCCTCATCTGTAAAATGAGGCCAGTCTGCAAGCAGCCACCTAAGATACAGCTATTGATCTCTTCTCGTCTGGAGCAAATAAGAATGAAGAAAATCAGAGTCTCAAGGAAACAATTAGTCCAAAGAATTGGGATCACGGTAGAAGGTCCTGGATAGAGTGGGACAAAAATGTAGAACAAAATTCAAATTCACAAAAAAAAAAACCAGACTTACTGGTCTGATAGAGACTGGTGGAACCCCCGAGACTATGGCCCTTAGACACCCTTCAAACCTGGAGCTGGACCCGCTCCCAAAGGTCACCTCTCAGCCAAATGATAGACAGGCCTATAAACTGAACGGTAACAGCCGTGAGGAACGTGCTTCTCAGAACAATCAGCCATATGAGACCAAAAGGGCAGGATTTGCCCAAAAACAAAGTTCAGAAGGCAGGAAGGGGCAGGAAAGCTGGGCAAATGGAAATGCGGAACCCAGGGAGGAAGTGGGTAGAGTGCTGTCACATTGAGGTGATTGCAACTCATGTCATGAAACAAAACGTGTATAAATTGTTGAATGGGAAACTAATTTACTCTGTAAACTTTCACCCAAACCACAATAAATCGTCTAAAAAAAAAAAAGAAGTAACTGACAGAGCAAGTCACGAGCAAAAGATGTGCACAGACTTTCACACAGGAAGAAATGAGAAGTCCAGGTGCTTATGAACAGACACCCCATCTCACTCATAAACTTCAGACTGCAAATCCAAACAAGGTTTTGTTCCCCAGCTGTCATGCTGGTAAAACATGTTTAAATTTACAGATAACTGTGCTTGAGAGAGGGAGGGGGAGCAGGCACTGCCTCACGCTGTAGGTGGGAAGGTAATTTGATGGGACCCTTCTGAAGCAATTTGACAAGACCCAGCCCTTTGATCCACAGCATGGAATTTACCTCCCTCCCAAATATGCACTTTCAGTTTTCCAGTCAACTCAGCTCTGATCCTGGAGACCCCACGTGTGTCAGAGTAGAATTGCACTCCAGAGTTTTCAATGGCTGATTTTTTCAAAAGTAGATACTAGGCCTTTCTTCTGAGTGTCTCTGCGTGAACTCAAACCTCCAACCTTTCAGTCATCAGCCAAGTGTGTTAGCTGTTTGCACCACCCTTCTCCTTGCTGCTGTGCAAAAGGGGAAAAAAAGCAACAACAAACAGCCATCACCCAAAACACCCTAAACCCATTGCCTACAAGTCGATTCTGACTCATAGCAACCCTATAGGACAGAGTAGACCTGCCCCATTAGGGTTTCCAAGGCTGTAATCTTTGCGGAGGCAGACTACCGCATCTTTCTTCCTCAGAGCCGCTGGTAGGTTTGAACTGCTGACCTCTTGGTTAGCGCGAGCACTTTAACCAGTGCACAACCAGGGGTCCTTCTAAAACACCTAAGACTTCCCAGTGATGGTATCTTCTCACCAAAAGCACATAAACTATGGGAATATTTTTAAAAAATAAATGACGGGACGTTCTTGGAAAGTGTATTCTGCAGTTGGAGAAGTTCCTGCTGGTAGAGAGGTTGCAGGTAAGTGTGATAGGCAAGGAACTTCAGGCCTGAGGATGTCCACTCCCGGCCAAGCTCACTTGAGCGCCTATGCTAGACCCCACATGCTCCCTGAGGTGCTGGGAGGGCCAGGGAACCTGCTGGGTGTCCCCCTTGACCCCAGCAGTGACTGTGTGACACACTCTAGAACCTTCTAGCACCAGGTCCAGTTCTAGGGATGTTTTTGTGCTTGTTGTTGGCTGGGACACCAACATTTCCCATCAAGAATGTGAACATTCTTGGGTGCGAGTTTGTCACTGAACACAGGATACAAAAATTTCTGAGTATTTTCCCCCTCCCTGTCCCCCCCAAGCTTAAAAAAAATAACATCTTTAGTGAGATATAATTCACATACCATACGATTCACCTATTTAAAGTATACAATCAATGGTTTTTAATCTAGTCACAGAGTTGTGCAAACATCATCACAATTTTAGAACATGTCCATCACTTCAGCAAGAAATCCCATACCCATTACTGCCCTGATCCCACTACCACCCCCTCCCCAACAACCACCCCTCCCCCAGCCCCCCGGCAACCACTAATCTCCTTTCTGTCTCTATGGATTTTCCTCTTCTGGAACATTCTGTGTGAATGGAGTCAGACAATATATCGTCTTTTGTGGCTGGCTTCTTTCACTCAGCATGGTGTGTTGGAGATTCATCCATGTTGCAACATGTATCAGCGCTTCATCCTGTTTTATAGCAGAATAATATCCCATTGTGTGGATGTGCCACATTTTGTCCGTCCATTCGTCAGCTGGTGGACATTTGGGCTGTGTCCATTTTTTTGCCTGTTGTGAATGCTGCTATAAATATTCTTGTCCGAGTTAAAAAAAAAAAATGAGGCCACGGATACCCATAGTGCAGGAATTCAGAGGATCCAATGAAACCATGGATGTGTGGAAGAGGCATAAAACTCATTACCAAAGTGAGGCTGTAATTATTATTAATAAATACTGACTACCCATCCTGGCTGGACCATTGCATGACGGTTTCAAATGTGGTACGTGAGATAATTCTAGGCAACAAGAGAACAAATATTTTATATCCAAATTTAATGCATCTTAGAAAAAATAAAAACTAACAAACCAAATCCAGAATTTCACCAATATTATTGCTTAGAGTAAGGCCAAGTTAACAACACAAAATATTGTTTTAAAGAAAAAAATAGAGTAAATAATACTCTAGGTAGCATAAAGCTAGGACAGAAATCAAAGGTGATTTAAGAAACGTTGGCTAAGAACTTTGCTGAGTGGAGACGGTAAAAGGAAAACAAGGATGCTGGTTTCACAAGTGGGCAAGACTGGGTCTGAGCCAGGGGAGGGATGAGAAACAAAGTCCCAGAGGAGGGGAGGGGACAGCAGGACAGTGAAGAGCAATCATTCTGAGCAGCTGAGCAGGGGGATCCTGTGCCCATGCATCCAGATGCAGCCCTCCCTAAGTTATGGAACAGTCTGTCTCCCCCAGAGTTGGGCTGTCACCAGCTCCAGCAAGACCAATGGGCAGGCAGGTCTGGGTTTTCCTGCTTATCCTCACAGCCCCCAGAGCTCACAACCCCCTCTGCATTTAGCTCTCCCGTTCAAGGGGAATTAGACAACTCTGATATCTCAGTTGGAACCTTGGTGGCGCAGTGGCTTAAGAGCTCGACTGCTAACCAAAAGGTCAGTAGTTCGAATCCACCAGCAGCTCCTTGGGGGCAGTTCTACTCTGTCCTATAGTGTCTCTGTGAGTCAGATGGCATCGGTTTTGCTTTTCTGGTTTAATATGTTAGTGCTCATTCAGCCCTGCCTTGAATCCCTCCCTCAATGTTGCCCACGTCTCTCAGCCTGTGGTGGAACATCCCTGGTGACGGGGAACTCACTACTTCTCAGGAAGTAGCTTTAGTTTCCTCATCTGTAAAATGAGGCCAGTCTGCAAGCAGCCACCTAAGATACAGCTATTGATCTCTTCTCGTCTGGAGCAAATAAGAA
>NW_004444042.1:8212603-8213358 GCF_000243295.1 Trichechus manatus latirostris
TCATCTGTAAAATGAGGCCAGTCTGCAAGCAGCCACCTAAGATACAGCTATTGATCTCTTCTCGTCTGGAGCAAATAAGAATGAAGAAAATCAGACAGCCCCCTCCCCCTTCTCCACTCTCAAGGTGAGATTGGACCCCCTGAGAGAAAACATCATCTGAGACCCTCAGTGTGTCAGGCCCTCACTGGGCACCAGGGACACAGAATGAGTAAGTGAGAGAGACCCTTTCCCTCCAGTTCTCAGCTGAGCCAGGAAGACCCCCTGCACACGGACCAGCCCCTCATGGCCATCCCACCTATGATGGGCTGTGTCAAGATTCAGCAGGGGTCTGGGAGGAAAGGTCACCTCTGCCTGGGCTCCTCAACCTCTCATGACCAGGAGGATGTTAGCCTCCCTGTGCCCCAGGAAGAGACTCCAGGCCCCTCATTTACCCACCACCTTCCAGCTCCAGGACTTAACCTTTTAATGCTTTCTCTTGAGGAAGACGCTAGGGTCTGCAGACGAGTTCTCTGGAGTCTAAGAGTTCTCTAAACCAGTTGTGGTCAAGGCGACTCCACCTCCTGGCAACTGAATGTGTGTCAGAGCAGAACTGTGCTCCATCGGGTTTTCAATGGTTGATTTTTTGGGAGTAAATTTTCCATTGATTAGTTTTTGGTTTTTTTTTAATTTTACTGTACTTCAGGTGAAGGCTTACAGAACAAATAGTTTCTCATGAAACAGTAGTACACATGTTGTTTTATGACATTGGTTAACAA
>NW_004444042.1:8214030-8246276 GCF_000243295.1 Trichechus manatus latirostris
GAGTGACGACTCTTATTTCTCTAGGATATATTCCTAGGAGTGGGATTGCTGGATCCAATGGTATGTCTATTTCTAGCTTTCTGAGGAAGTGCCATATCATTTTCCAAAATGGTTGTATCATTTTGCATAAGAGTTCCGATCTCCCCGCAGCCCCTCCAACATTTGTTATTTCCAGTGTTTTTGATTCGCAGCCCTTACTTTTGAGATGCCTCTGCGTGGACTTGAACCTCCAACCTTTTGGTTAGCAGCTGAGCCCATCAACTGTTCATACCACCCAGAGACTCCTGAGCACTCTCTACAAGACTTTAAAATGTGTTTTCATTTTGGAATAATCTAAAGTACGTATATACACATATTCTACATCATCTGGATGCTTGACTTATTATCACAAAAGTTTAGTGTCTACATTTGCACTGATATTTATGGGAAGCAGCTAACTTATTAAAAAAAAAAACAGAAACAAAAAACTGAAGTAGAACTTAAACCCCATTGTTGTCAATTCCAACTCATAGCGACCCTATATGACAGAGTAGAACTGCCCCCATAGGGTTTCCAAGGATGTAAATCTTTACAGAAGCAGACTGCCACATCTTTTTCCTGTGAAGAGGCTGATGGGTTTGAACCACTGACCTTTTGGTTAGCAGGTGAGCACTCAACCACTGTGCCACCAGGGCTCCTGAGCTAGAACCTACATACAGAAAAATGAACAAATCTTAAAAATGCAACTGGGTGAATGTTCACAAAGTGAACACACCTGGGAAACCAACATCCAGATTAAGAAACAGAACATCAATTACCCTGGCAATGCTGAAGAGGCCACCCTTTGACGCTATAGTCAACAGGTTCAGCTGAGTCCAGCCTTCCAGCCATTCAAATCAACACATCAGACATGTCAGAGAAGGTGTCTTGGACTCTCCAGACCCGCTTACTCACCAGTCAGATACCACTGAGGGATCTCTGTTGACACCACATGGAAAAGAAGAATCTCCCACTGAGCCCTGTCCAATTTCCTGACCCATCAAATCGTGAGATACAATAAAATGATTGCAGTTTAAAAACAAAAAAAAGAAACAGAACATTATTGGCCCCCCCAGGACCCTCTTTTGTGACCATCCAGTCACCACACCTCTCAAACTACTATCCTGACTTCTCCTACCATAGATCAGTTTTGCCTGCTTTTGAACTTTATGGAACTGGAATCACGGAGATTGATTATTTGGTCTCTGGCATCTTTCTGTCAACATCATGCCCAGGAGAATCATCCATGTTGTTGCGTGTAGCTGGAGTTGACAGTGGTTAATTTCTAATCCAATGCTTCTCAAACTGGGATCCTCAGAAGTGTTCCTTGGGGTTCCATGAATCCCCTAGTTTGAGAAAGGCTCATTTGGGTGTCTGATGGTTCAGAAGGGAGTTGAAAGCACTCAACTGTGGAGCACATGGTCCTGTCTGGGGCGTTCACTTCACAGTCCAGGTCCTGCCCACAGTCCCACCCCAGACTTCCAGACTTGCAGTTTCCCCAGTGCACCATGCTGGGACGTGCCTGTAGGTCTTTGCACATGCCATTCCCTCTGCCTGGGAGGCCCTCCCCTAGCTTGTCTGTCTAGCAAGCTCCAAAGTGTCATGTGTCATCTGAAAGGCTGCCGTCCTGGCTTCTCTGGGCAGACTTAGGTGCTCTTCTCTTGTGCTTCCACTGTGCTTTGTCAACATCACCCCTGAAGCATTTAAAACACTGTATGGTCATTGTAGGTCTGTCTCCCCTTAGACTGTGGGCTTACTAAGGCCAGGAGTAGGGGGCCACTAGAATCACTCCCAGGGTGACAGAGGAGGGAGTCTCACCACACCCCCACCCAGGGTCATCAAAGGCAGGGGCAAGGTTCTCTGCCCTGGCTCACCTGCCTCATTAAACATGGGGTTCAGTTGGCCTGGGCACCCCTGCACCATCAGCAAGAGTAGACAGAGTCAGGACTGTGGCCCAGAGCTTCCCCAGACAAGCCACCAAACCAGGGAATTAAAGCTTGGAGAGCCTTGCTTGGGCCCAAAACCAGGCCCCAGGGCCCAAGGTGAAACACTTTACCAGTCAGGCTTCAGTTTATCCATCTGTGAAATGGGGACGATGAACTTGGTCACCTTTGTCTTTCCTGGGAAGAGTACAAGGTTAATTTTTAGGAGCTCCCATTTATCTAGTCTCTCTTCTGGTGCTTGTGCATTGTTACTTATGGTTCGTATTATGTTTATGCCATGTATTAGGGCTCCTAGCATTGTCCCTATTTTTTCTTCCATGATCTTTATCGTTTTCGATTTTATATTTAAGTCTTTGATCCATTTTGAGTTAGTTTTTGTACATGGTGTGAGCTATGGGTCTTGTTTCAGTTTTTTGCATATAGATATCCAATTATGCCAGCACCATTTGTTGAAGAGACTGTATTTTCCCCAATTAATGGACTTTGAGCCTTTGTCAAATATTAGCTGCTCATAGGTGGATGAGCTTATATCTGGATTCTCAACTCTGTTCTATTGGTCTATGTATCTGTTATTGTACCAGTACCAGGCTGTCTTGACTACCGTGGCAGTATAATAGGTCCTAAAATCAGGTAGTGTAAGGCCTCCCACTTTGTTCTTCTTCTTGAGTAGTGCTTTATTTATCCGGGGCCTCTTCCCTTTCCATATGAAGTTGGTGACTGAGTACAAGGTTAATGAATGCCCAAGACGGGACGTGACTATACCTAAGTGCAAGCTGCCTTGAGGCTAGAGAATGGCCTTGGTGACCCCTGGCTCTCCCTTCCTGCCCAGGACTGAAGGACAATGTGAGACTCACAATGCAGCCGTGGCTGCTCCTGTTGGTTCCCCACCCTGCTCTGGGTGAGTCTGGCCTGGAAGCCCTAATCTGCTTCCTAACCACCTGCTGTGTCACTCAGTCTTACCTCCTAAGCGTGCCCAGCCCCTGCCTTGCCCCTGCAGTGCTATAGCCACTCCACTGCAGGAAATTGGGTTTCTTTGTCCTTTCTAATAGAACCCAGCTCATAGTGCCCCTCCTGTAGGCAGCCGTCTCTTATCAATCTTGGGCATCTGGGGTTCATCTACACGGTTGGCACATTTGTCAAGGGTCTGGGTCCTAGTTGTCCCCCAACATCCGACCCGAACTACACTTAAAGGTAGAACTGGGGCCACAGATTATGACCTGCTGGTCCATAGGAGAGAGGCTTCTCTGCCCTGTGCGGAAGGGAGATGCAGCTCCCTGTTGCCAAGACAACTAACAGCATTCCTGTGAGCCTCTTCATTGGCCATTGAGGTGGAGATCCCGCCTCCGTCGTCAGAAGGAACAAACCAGAGGCAGACTGGGTGATACCGGGTTAGGGGATTCGTGGACGTGACGCGTCTCCCTCCCCACCAAGCTGTATGGTGTCCAGGGAAACCCACAGCGACGGGGATCCCATCTATTGTGCCCACCCAGCCTATAAGGAGCTGTGTCCAAGGGTCAGTGGGGGCCCCATTTCGCCGGACCGTTCCTCGGGTCGGGGTCTGGGTAGACGCTGAGCTGGGTGGACGAACCCGGAAGGAAGCAGTTTTTCTTCCCAGCAATTCAGTCCACGGGGTGGGGGGCGAGGGGGAGGTGCTGGCTCCAGGGGGCTGCAGCTCAGAGGTCCCCTGAGGGCCGCAGGGCAGAGGCGCTGCAGGGCAGGTGAGGAGGCTGAGAAGGAAAAGTGTTAGGGAGGGGAGGTTCCCACTAGCAGAAGACCGCTGGAACTCCAGGAGGTGGAAAGAGTTTGGGCTTGTGGTCAGACAAGACCCGGGTTCGAATCCCCAGTCTGCCTTCACCAACGGCTTGAACTCGCACATACGTGCCTTCCTCTCTCCCTTTCCTTGGGGGCTGGGAGCAGAACACCCATTATTTTGTGTTGGGTCCTGTGCTGAACATCGTAATAGTTTTCCCTCAAAACAACCCCATTTTACAGATAAGAAAATTGAGGCTCAAGAAGGCTATGTGGGAGAAACCCAAGGTGAGCTCAGTTCCCAGACGTGAGACGGCTCTGGCAGGGTTGGTGGTTATCTAGGGGGAAGTGGGAGGTGCTGTTCCCACCGCCACTCCCAGGCATCCTGGCCTGGCCGGAAGGAAGGGTCGTGCCAAGCCGTGAGACTTGCGTGGTTTCCTTTAGAAAAACTGCGTCAGACTCTCTCTGGGCGAGGAAACCCCGGCGAGCTGGTGACAGTGGCTAGACTACATGAGATCAGAAAAGGGAAACCGAACCTTTTCAGTAACGTTCGTTTTGCAAGAGACAGCAGATTAAAGAAGATGCGGCCTGCCTCACGCGGGAAGGAGAGGAGAAGCTCAGGAGACCCAAGCCTTGCTTGTTTGTAACTCCTCTTTGTCCTTTGAAAACCGGTTGATGTTGCCTCTGAATTCCCCGTTGGGGTCGAGGCCTGGCAGAGAGGATCCCTGTGGACAGCACTGATGTGCTCCAGGGGAGAGGCTGAGCCAGCAGAGCCGGTCAGTCACCCAATCTCTGAGCCTCACATTCCTCATCTGTAAAATGGGCTTGCTTCAGTTGGTAGAATTACACAAAATAATAATTGGTGGGTATGGACTCCATAAACTGTAAAGTGCCGTATGTCTTCAGTCAGACAGTATATGCAAGACACTGTTGGTGCCACCCTTCGGTGGGTGTCCCTCCCTCACCCACTGCCAGCATTTCCAGGGGCCCCACAGAGTCACAGGCAGTGGCTTCTGCCCAGAAGCCCTTGCAGTTCACCTCTAGGGGGGCAGAGTTGGCCCTGTCTATTCATTAACAAACACTTAAAGACCACCTAAGAGCTGATGTTTTTTTGAGCACCTACCCTACCCTTTGTCAGGTACAATGTTACGTGCTTGACCCTGATCTACCCTTTTAATGGTCCCATAACGACCTTTCTTTTCTCCTGAGAGATACTACTGTTATCCCCATTTTGCAGATGAGGAAACTAAAGTTCAGAGAGGTTAAGAAAGTTCACCATGTGAATTTTGGACTCTTTCTGATGCAAATGACAGAAAACTTGACTCAAACTGGTTTAGGCTACGAAGGGAATTTACTGGCTCTGGAAACTTGAAAAATCTAGGCATGACTTGATCTGGAGAATCAAAAATGCCCTTAAGACTCATATCTCTGAACTGCTCGGCTCTACCTTCGCTTGTCTCGGCATCAAGTTTGGGCTCCAAGAGTGTTTTTCTCCAGCTCCAGGTTCACATTATTCCAAGTTGTAGTTCAGTGTAAAAGAGAGGGTCTCTTCTTGGTAGTTCGCAGCACAAGTCCCAGGATTGACTCTAATTGGACAGTTGGGGGTCGCGTGACTACACAGACTGATGGTCCTGTGGCAGGGAAGGTTCAGTGCTGACTGGCCAGGTCCTCGGCCTCACCTGTACCAGTGGGCTGAAAAGGAGGGAGAGAAGGGTATTTCTCCAAAGGAGGAACAGAGAGATGGAGAATGGATGCCAATGGCTAACTAGACCTGTGTCATCCATGCTGAGGTCACAAGGTCACACAGCTAAAAAGAGGTGGGGCCTGGATGGGAGCCCTGCAGTCTGACTCCAGAACCCACCTCCTTAACTCTGTACCTTCTACCACAGGAGCCAGGCCAGTGCTAAGCACTTAGTAGAGAAAACAGATGTGAGGGTGAGGCTCCTGCCCTAGGAGAGCCCACCTCTCCATTATTCACCTGTCCCAGGTCAGTCCTTACCACATCTAGTGTCTGTCCCCGCTCAGGCCCTGGCTGCTGTTGTTCCCCTGGCCCGGGGAGTCCTTGAGGCCTTTCTGATCACTGCAGCCGTGGCTGTTGCCTGCCATGCTGCCCATTTAGTACGAATTATGCACTGTCCTGGGGTCCACTCTCTTCATGTTTCTCCAAGCAGAGGGGAGGTTCCCTCTCTGGGAGGTGGAATTTGTGTAGTAGGCAGTAACTGATTTTGAGGGGCCCTAGGAAGTCTCTTCTCTAAGGTATCTGGGTAGCACAAGTGGTTTGCAATCGGCTGCTAACCTAAAGGTTGGTGGGTCAAATCTGCCCAGTGGCACTGCGGGAGAAAGGCCTAGCAATCTGCTTCCATAAAGATTACAGCCAGGAAAACCCTATAGAGCAATTCTACTCTATAACACATGGGGTCACCATAAGTCGGAATCAACTCGAAGGCTATGGGTTTGGTTTTGCTTTTTGGTAGGAATTCCCTTCTCCACTGCCCACCCCCTCCAAATGCCTCCTTTACTTGTTAAATCCCATACTTAGAGAGTCATTGCTTTAAATCCTGATAAATTCAAATGCCCTTGAGAGAGGGAGCAGAGTAGGCCTTATCACTCACTCACACTTAAGTGTAAAGTAGTCCACAGAATCCTGCCTGAGGGCAGGCTTTGTTATCTGTTGAGTGCTGACTGTATACCCTGCACTGATTCAGGAGCTTCTCCTGCATTATTTCATTTAATCTTCACGACAGCTCTGAGGTGGGTAGTATTATCCTTATTTTACAGATGAGGAAACAGGCCCAGGGAGGTTAAGGATTTTGCCTAAGATCCCATAGTCAAAGCAGTGGAGCACTGACAAGTGTCAACTTTGGTGAAGGGAAAAGACAACATACAGTATAGGAGAAGTCAGCACAACTTGACCAAGGCAAAGTCATAGAAGTTTCCTAGACACATTCAAACACCTTGAGGGACCGAGTTACAGGGGCTCAGGGCTGGAGACCATAGTCTCGGGGGACATCTAGGTCAACTGGCATAACATAATTCATAAAGAAAATGTTCTACATCCTACTTTGATGATTAGCATCTGGGGTCTTAAAAGCTTGCAAGCGGCTATCTAAGATATCTATTAGTCCCATCCCATCTGGAGCAAAAGAGAATGAAGATAACCAAAGACACAGGAAAAATATTAGTCCAAAGGACTAATGGACCACATGAACCGCAGCCTCCACTATCCTGAGCCCAGAAGAAATAGATGGTACCCGGCTACCACCACCAACTGGTCTGACAGGAATCACAATAGAGGGTCCCAGACAGAGAGGGACTAAAATGTAGAACAAAATTCAAATTCACAAAAAAGACCAGACTTATTGGTCTAACAGAGACTGGAGGAACCTCCAAGATCATGGCCCCTGGACACCCTGCTAACTCAGAACTGAAGCCACTCCTGAGGCCCACTTTTCAGACAAGGATTAGACAGGCCTATAAAGCAAATGGTAACACCCATGAAGAACATGCTTCTTAGTTCAATCAAATGTATGAGACCAGATGGCCAACACCTACCCAAAAGCAAGACATGAAGGCAGGAAGGGACAGAAAAACTGGACGAATGGACCCAGGGCACCTGGGGGGAAATGCGGAGAGTGCTGTCACATTGCGGGGATTGCAACCAATGTCACAAAACAATATGTATATGGATTTTTTAATGAGAAACTAACTTGAGCTGTAGAATTTTACCTGAAGTGCAATAAAATTAAAAAAAAAAAAGCAATGGAGCGGTAATTTGAACCCAGGCAGTGTGGTGGCAAGGAGCCCTGGTGGCACACTGGTTGAGTGCTCAGCTGCTAACCGAAATGTTGGTGGTTGAAACTCACCAGCCACTCTGTGGGAGAATGAAGTGGCAGTCTGCTTCCATAAAGATTTACAGCCTTGGAAACCCTATGGGGCAGTTCTGTTCCATCCCGTTGGGTCTCTATGAGTCAGAATCAACTGGACAACAACAGGTTTGGTTTTGTTTTTAGTGTGGTGGCTGCTAAGCGAAAGGTCAGTGATTTGAACCCACCAGTGGCTCCATGGTAGAAAGACCTGGTGATCTGCTCCCGTAAAGACTACAGCCTAGAAAACTCTATGAGACAATTGTACTCTGTCCTATAGAGTCACTATGAGTCAGAATAGACTCAGCACACAATAACAAGTGTGGTTCCAGAGCTTATACCACCTGTCACTCTACTAAGATCATCACAAACACTCTTCAATTTTAAAATATGTTCATATACATCTTTTGGTCCTTTCTACAATTCAGTGAGGTAGTGGGTATACTCATCCCCATTTTATAGAGGAGAACACTGAAGTGACCAAATTCAGTCAACTGATGAGTGGCAGATCCAGGATCTGGCCCCAGGGCTTCCACCTCAGATCAGTTCTCCTCCCCAGACACCTGGCAGCCCGAGTGTGTGCGCACACACACGCACGCACACACACACACCCCTCTGGTTCTCCAGCGCCCTGAAGCCGTCATCTCTGCTGTCTTCCCTGCCTGCCCCACCTCCACCACCAGGAGCCAGGCCCCACCCCAAACTGGAAGCTGAGTGGGGAAAGCCATGTCACAAGGCAGGGACAGGCTGGCACACTTCAGGACCCCTGGATGGAACCCCCTGGGGGAATTGAATGACAGAGACCTAACCACAGCTCCCAGGAGGAGAAACCAAGGTCTGGGAGGAAATCTCCCCTGGTCTTCCTGGACAGTCTTTGCAGCACAAATTCCCTGTGCCTCAGTTTCCTCTCTTGTAAGTCGACCTGCTCACAAGCTGCATCTGAAGTATTATCTGTCAGAAACTTCTAGAACCAGCTGATGCTTCGTCTTCCTTGCTTTCTAATATGGTTCTTCCAGGTTCTTCCTCTTTGCCTTACCAGAGTTGACACGGGTCCCTTCCCAAGCCTAGAACCTGCATTGCCATTCCACGGACCATCTCCATCAGCACAGACACAGGGATTACTTTTCTCACTTTACAGATGGGGAAAGGAACTTCACCCACAAGTATCTATTAAGCACTCACTGTGTGCCAGGCTCTGACCTATGCCCAGGAGACAGCAGTGAGCAAGACGGACTTGTCCTGCCTCTAGGAGCACCAAGTCTGTAGGAGTGACAGACAAATGAGGAAATGATGGCAGGACAAGGTGACAGCAGCTTGAAGATGTTCGGTGGGGCAGAAGACAGAGGCCCCCCTGGGGGCTGTCTCGGCTCCCGCACTCGGGGTCCCAGCATAACAAAGGTTTGGGGGCTGGGGAGTCGACGTGGTGAAGGCTGGGGTCCAGGATCTCAGTATTTCTGGCTCAAGCGGGGTGCTAACTCGGACAGGAGTTGGAGCTGCATCACCCTCAAAAATACCCAGCCCCAGCCCACTTTTGGCCTCTGCCTGCTGGCTCTCAGGCGATGCTCTGCCTGCCTAGAGGTTCCACCCTTACAGTTTCCTTGCATTGGGTGATTTCCAGCACCATCTGCCTTCCTGGAGCCCAGTTCACCAATCACTCCTGCCAGGAGTGTACCAGTGTCACTCCAGGGACCCACGATAACCTCATCTGCTCCTGATTCAGTGTGACTCACCCTCCTGTTTCTGGAAGGCGGCTCTGGGTCACTCTTACCTCATGCTCAGGGGCCCCTTCCCCACATGTGCTGATTAACCAGGTGTGTGTCATGCCGGGACCATGGGAGAGCCCTCAGTGAGGGAGCCCTCGGCCACCTAGGATTAACTTATCCCCTCTACAGCACACTTAGGACATCTTTCCAGTAATCATGAGCATTCTCCACTCTACTTTCCTGTTTTTAGCAGGAAAGAAGATATCATCTAGGAAAAATAGCTCTCATTAATTGATTGCTTTCTATGAGCTGAACATCTTATAGACATCATCAGAGTCTCACAACATACTGTTATCAGTCTTCATTTTCGAAATGAGGAAACCAGGGCTTGGGGAGGGGACTTGACTAGTTCAAGATCACACAGCAAGGAATTGGCCGAGCTAGGATGGAAGCCCAGGTGTACATGACTCTAGAATTTCTTAACCACTCACCTCCACACCATGGCCCTGGACTCACCAATGGGCAGGGAAGGGGAGGCCATTCCACCCAGCAAGCTTGAGCCTGTTCAGATACAGCTTCCTCTGGGTTCCTGCATTTGAGAGGAGCCATCGCTTGCTCAACCCCAGGGTCCACAGGCTGTCACTTCCTTGGTGGGAGGAGCCTCCAGACCCACCAGTTAAAAACCAGTTTCAGTCAAGTCGACTGGGACTCATGGTGACCCCAAGTGTATCAGTGCTCCATAGAGTTTTCAATGGCAGATATTTCAGAAGTAGATCGCCAAGCCTTTCTTCTGACGTGCCTCTGGGTGGGTTCAAACCGCCAGCCCTTCTGTTAGTAGCCCACTGCTTAAACCATTTGCACCACCCAGGGACTCCGCCAGATCCACAGGAAGCCCATACTAGGCGCTCACCTTGTGAGTGGGCCAGACGGTGCTGCTGGGTGGGAGTCATAGTCTGGCCAGCACATCTCATTCCCAGGTGGGCTTTCCCCTCCTTTCCCCACCTGGCTGCTGGTTCCCAGTCTGCTCCAGATCCCTCTATGGGCTTCTTGGACCCCCACCCCCTCTCCCACTCACCCTGCACTCATACCAGGTGAAGCTGTACAGCCTGGAGATGAGCCATCCAATAAGGCAGCCACTAGCCACATGCGCATGCATGACTGAGGAACTGAATGTGAAATTTAAGTTTAAAAAGTGATAATTCAATTATTGGAAAATTTTTTAAAGTACGTTTGAAACAACTTGGGTATGTGAATCTACTTTTTCAACTGTGAATCTTATGAAATCTAAATACAAATCAAGTATTTCTGATGAAAGTTTAGTATCTGGATTGAAATGTGTTAAGTGTAAAATAGTCATTAGATTTTAAAGACTTAGTAAAAGATAATGTAAACGATCTAGTAATAATTTTTATATTGATTACATGTTGAAATAATTTTTAATATATCAGGTTAAGTAAAGTGTATTATTAAAATTAATTTCACCAGATTATTTTTTTGGTGTGGCTACTAGAAAATTTTAAATTACATATGTGGCTCATATTATATTTCTATTGGACAGCACTAGCCTAGAGGCTAAGTGTGTGGGATCAAATTCTGGCTCTCTGTGTCCTTGAGCAACTTAACCAACCTCTCTGGGCCTCAGTTTCCTCACCTATGAAATGGCGATAATAATAGCACCACTCTCATAGAGCTGTGCAGAGGAATAAATGAGATAATGCTTGTAAAGCATTTAGCCTAGTGGCTGGCATATAATAGGTGCTCAGAAAAAATATATATTATTATGATTCTAGGCTTCCTTTTATCATGATACTCCAAAGTGCAATCCAATTAAACTCAACAGTATCTATTGAGGACCAGGTCTTGGGGTGATAGGTCCTATGGAGAAAACGAAGCACAGTGATATGCTAGGGACTGGAAGCTCTTTAGGAGAGGTGGCCAGGGAAGGCTTCCCTGTGGAGGGGACAACTGTGCTAAACCTGAATGTCAAGGAGCCACCTAGGTGAATTTCTGAGGGAAGATGTTCCAGGCAGAAGGAACATCGAGTGCAAGGTTCTGCAATGGCTGTCTTCTGTATTTCACAGTCAGATTCACTGAATTTTCCATTTCTTGGATCCAGCTGTCTTCTGGCCATTGCACTGTCCCTGTGCGCATGGCAACCTTTGTGAAGGTGGTCTCCTTGTTCCCCATCTCATCTGCTCTCACTCTCCTCTGTTTACATAGATCTCCCCACTCCCTGAGTTGGAGTAAGAAGGTCCCCCTGGTGGTTCCTGTTCCCCCTTGGTCTCGCTCTGGGGTTTTCTAGACTGCAGTGTTCTGCTCATAGAATATTTTATTCTACACCATCCTGGTCCTCCCCACCCTGCTCCCACCCCCGCTGTCTTTCCAGGTCAGCTTTGCCTCCCCGACAAACTTGCCCCTTTCCTAGAGGGGAAACCAGAAGTAGGTCTTCCACTGCCCCCAGCACTGAACTGTGCCATTCAATAAAACCTGTGGTTTGCCAGATCCAGGCACTGGGGAAACCGAAGGGCAAGTCGGCCCAGGCAGAGTGGAAAATCCCTCACTGGGGGAAGGGCCGTGGAAATTTCTTCTTAACGTTCTCTTTCCAGACCTGGACGCGCCCCAGAAAGCAGTCAAGCATTTGCCCGGTGACCTGCAAGGCAGCTCTGTTTTTCCTCCCCGCCCCCCACCCCAGGCTTGAACCCAGGGAGCAGTGCTGGGGCGGGCCTGGGGAAAAGCAACTGGCAGCTGAGCTGTGCTGAAGAACGCCTCCTAGATGTCACCCAGTCCTTCCCCCTCGTTTCAAAGATGGAGGAACAAGGGCCAGAGCAAGAATCTTGCTAGGTCTCCCCACTCCCGGTGCAGGGCTCTTTCCATTGCCCGTGTTCCTCAGTTGTCTCATCTGTAAAATAGGAATGGTGATATAATAAGAGCGCAGTGGTTAAGCGCTCAGCTGCTAAATGAAAGCTCGGCAGTTAGAGCTCACCAGCTGCTCTGCACAGGAGAAAGATGTGGCTGAGCAAGACGTGGCAGTCTGCTTCTGTGAAGATTACAGCCCTGGAAACCCTATGGGGCAGTTCTGCTCTGTCCTATAGGGTCATTAAGAAATCAGAATCCACTGGACAGCAATGGGTTTTTACCCACTTCATAGGGTTGGTGAGATGTTAAATGAATTAAAGATGTAAAGCATTTGATACATGTGAGCTACCTATCCACCCCCAGCCTGAGCCTCCCCTTCCTTCTAACCTCATGGTGGAGCGTGCACTTCCCAGATAGTGGACCTGGGGGCGAGGGGCGGGTTGAATGAGGGCTTGGAGTTATTACCAGGGCCAGGCAGGGATGGGACCTGCCCACGCATTGTCTGTAGACTGTGTGAACAGTGTGTCTGGCCCATGTTTGTACTGCTGCTTTTTAAATGTATGTAGATGCCGTTAATGGCAAATAAATGTTCACTTAACATTGTTACTGAAGTCACAGTTTTGTCATGTTTGCTCAATCAATTATAGCAAAAGTCAGCTAAAATTTTTGGAAGTTCAGAATGAGTTGGCGGCCACTGAGAAGCACACACCAGTCCTGAAGCCGTCTCTCCAGCGGAGTGGTCTCCTGCTTCTACCCCACGAAATGTGCCAGCCTAGGTTGGTGCCTGCACTCTGTTCCCAGGCCTCGGAATATCCCCTGAGGGGCTCAGACAGTGAACCCGAATGTGCTAAGGGGAGGCCCAGGTGAGACAATGAGGAGGGCATTCTGCCTCTAATATTCAGAGCTGAGGCCTCATTCTTCCTTTTCTAGGAACCTGCTTAGTGTTGCCTGGCCACTGATACCCTTTCTCTTCCTATACATCATAGAATACTGAGGATTCACAGTCTTCATCCAGGCCCTTTACCACTTAGCCCACTGTGAAGGCATGGGTGCTGGGGGCTTGAATGTTAGGGTATTTGGAGTGGGACCGGAGTGGGGAGAGACACGAAAGTGCCTGGAAGGGGCCCTAGTGGGACTCTCCAGGAGATGGCAGGGTGGAGATGCCACAGACCTTCCATCCTTCCTTCCACAAATGTTGACTGAGCACTTCCTGTGTGCCAGGAACTGTTCTAGGCATCAAGAATATAGCTGTGAACAAAACACACAAAACTCCGGCTCTCCTGGAGCTGACATTCTATTGGTGGAGACAGACAGTAATAACGTTTGAACCAAAGTGCTCATGGTATCTCTTTGCTTTGCTTTTCTCTGAGTGAAAAATTTACCATATTTATACTAAATGGAGAATGCAGAAATTATCAAACAATATCATTAATATCATGTGCAAGTAAAATTTTCCTGAAGATCATTCAAAAGCAGTTGCAGCAGTACCTCGACAGGGAACTGCCAGAAATTCAAGCCGGATTCAGAAGGGGACGTGGAACAAGGGATATCATTGCTGATGTCAGATAGATCCTGGCTGAAGGCAGAGAATGCCAGAAAGATGTTTACCTGTGTTTTATTGACTATGCAAAGGCATCGACTGTGTGGATCATAACACATTATGGATAACATTTAGAAGAATGGGGGTTCCAGAACACTTCGTTGTGCTTATGTACAGAGACCAAGAGGCAGGCGTTTGAACAGAACAAGGGGACACTGTATGGTTTAAAATCAGGAAAGGTGTGCATTAGGGTTGTATCCTTTCACCATACTTATTCAGTCTGTATGCTGAGTAAATAATCTGAGAAGCTGGACTATATGAAGAAGAACATGGTATCAGGATTGGAGGAAGACTCATTAACAACCTGTGATATGCAGATAACACAACCTTCCTTGCTGAAAGTGAAGAAAACTTGAAGCACTTCCTGATGAAGATGAAAGACTACAGCCTTCAGTATGAATTACGCCTCAACATAAAGAAAAAAAAATCCTCACAACTGGACCAATAAGCAACATCATGATAAATGGAGAAAAGATTGAAGGATGAGGCAGGGAGAAGGCAGAGGGGAGACATAAAAGGGCTGGAACTTACTCTAGGCCTTAAAGGAAAGGCAGGGTTTGTAGGCAAGACAGAGAAAGGGCATCCCTGGTGGAGGGCATAGTCTGAGCAAAGGTTGGAATGAGCATAGCCTGGGGCTAGAGAAGGGGGCAGACCATACTGACCCCTACCAAAGTAAAGGGAGCGGTAGGGAGTGGTGGGAAGTAAGCTTGGATAGGGGAATAGGGCCCAATACTCTTGAAAGGTAGATGATGGAGTCTGACAATAGGGAGCTATTGCAGGTTCTAGCCTGATAAGTTGAGAAAAAGGAATAAGGGAGGGAATTTTATACAAAGGGAGGTAATCAGTAAAATTTTATAGGCCAAATGGAATAATTTCTGAAAGCATTTCCCAAGTTGAGTTTTATTAGCTAGAAACAAATGAGCCTGTCCCATCTTCTCTTAAGGAAACTAATACCTGGGCCAAAGCTCCCTGCCACATCTTGGGAAGGTTAAGGACCAGAAGTGGCTTGGGCCTCAGCAAGCCTCTTCCCATTCTCAGGGAGATAGGGAAAGCCGAACTACAGAGCTCTTTCCTGGGGCCCTTCTGTCCTGCTTCAAGAGAGGACATCTTAGCTGAGCTTCTTGGTAACCCAGGCCTTATTTTGGCTTCAGTCTTATTACCTAAGAAGAGGAACTGAGTGTGCTCAGCTGATGCCTGACTTGGCGAGAGGTTAATGCTTACCAAGCCATCCAACTCATCCTCCCATCGCCAACAAGATCTTTACTCTGGAAGCTGATGCAGTTGTTTCCCCTGCTCTGTGGGGGCCGGGGAAGCACAGCCATGAGCATTGGCCCCTGTCTCAACTCCTGGGAAAGTGCCTCCAGACATCGCCCAAATGCCAAACCTCCTTAACTCCCCATCCTCACACTGAGGGGTTGAGAGTGGACAAGGTCAGCCCATGGTCAGAAGAAAATGATCATTCAAGGGCTTGGGACTCTGTTTACTCACCTGTAAAATATTACAAACACTTGCCCACCCACCCTTCCCAAGAGGCTATTGTGAGGGCTTTCCTACAGCTATGCTCTGGGCATCTTCATTGTTCTCATCGGCTATTTTCAAATCTAGTTCTAACCCAAGTTCATTCATTAGGGGAACAAGTCGCTCAGTTCTACCAAAAAGATGTGGGTCTTCTAAGCCATGTCAAAGTTCAGGACCCTGTGTCAGAACCTCTGGGAGATTGATGAAAATGCGAATTTCTGGGGCTCTGCCCAAGACCCAAGGAGTCCTGAGTGGCCCAAAGAGTTAAGTGCGCTGCTACTAACTGAAGGGTTGGCAGTTCGAACCCATCCATAGGCAGCTTAGAAGAAAGCCCTGACGATCTGCTTCTAAAAGGTCACAGCCTTGAAAATTTTATGAGCACAGTTCTACTCTGTAACACATAGGGTCTCCATGAGTTGGAATCCACTTGACAGCAACTGGTTTGGTTTTGCCTCAGACCCACTTAATCAGAATCTCCACAGGGATCTGTGTTTTAACCAGAGCTCCAAGTGATTTGACAACACACTCAAGTGGAAGAACCACTGTTTCAGTCTTGTTGGGCAAACAAGGCCTGTCTGGGACCAAGAAAAGAAACAAGGAAGATAACAACTCTCCAAAGGCTAGCTGGTGTGGGAGGACCTGCCCCAACAGCCCACAGAAGTGGGAAGGGCCTTGGCCCTCATTTAGCCCAGCCCCCATTTCACTGATAAGGAAATTGAGGCCCAGGGAGCACAAGTTCAGCTCACCCAGTGTTTTGAAGACAGGCCTGCAGTCTCCTGCCTTCCTTCCCTCACCTCGCCTCTTCCTTCTTCGTGCCTCACTTCTGTGTGCATGTGCGCCTGTGTGGTGGGTTGTTGGAGGGGTCTGCCCCTGGCCTGGCCACATCTCCTCAGGGTGGCAGGTCAGGCCCCTCTCTGAGCCCTAGTGTGAAGTGTGGATTAAGTCATCTTTCTCTAACCTTTTTTCTTGGTGCTCCTGGCCTCTCACCTTTTGTTTTATATCCAGAGATAAGATTTGCAATGTTCGTATGACAGTGGAAAAATAGAACTGTGACTGACTTGTTTCACAGAAAAAAATAAGTCTCTTCCAGCTCTAACGTTCAGTGCCTGTAAAGACCTTGGGCTTCAGGGCCCCTGTGCCTTCTGACCCACGGCAGCCAGGTGAGTGCTCCCTACAGAGGCTCTGGCTCAGCGGGTGGTCTGACTCACCCCTCACCTTCCGGTGCTTTCCCCTGGCAGCCTCAGCCAGCACAGAGCCAAGGGAGCCAGGGCTCTTGGCACAGATGGCACAGTCCACATACCTCCCTTCCCAGGTTTGCAGGCAGTCTCAGAAAGGTGCCTGCAAGGAAAACATAGGTGGGCCTCACTGTAGGATGAAATCCACCTTTTACAGCACCCACCTCCCTCCCCTTTTATTTCAGGACACAGAGACTCAAATCAACTGTTTTTAAAAACTGTATTTTTTATTAGAAAAGTAAAAAATATTGCATAGGTCTTAATACTTGAACATCAAGTGTATTCATGAACAGCGAGTATCTTCATGTAAACAAACAGTTCTAGATGGAAGACCCAGATGGCACTCCTGGGGAAGAGGGTCCAGCCCCCACCCCAACTCAGCCCCATCACCTCCAAGCTCAATTCTTCAGTACACAGTGGGGGATGGGCTGAATGCAACTCCAGGTATATTTTTTCTTCAAGTGTCAAAGATCCCAAGTGATCCCAACACCCACCCCTTCCTACTCTTACATTCATGCGTCTGTAAGACAGCTGCCTAGAACAGGTCAGTAGTGAAGCTCCTATCAGAAAAACAAATAATACGAAAACAAAGAACAAACACACTTGGTCCCTTCAGACCATGAGACACACAAAACCACCCTCGATGGCTTCCCCCCTCCCACCAAGGCCAGCTACCATGAGCACACACCCCCTTGCAGAGGCCAGCACAGCCCAGCTGCTCTCCTGGCCTTGTTACACCACTGTTGTCTTAACTGTCAGTAATAATAAAAATAATAAGGTACATGCTACACATCCGGCCAGAGCCTGGCTGGCCTCTAAGCCTTTGTTTCATGCTACAGTACTGAAGGGGCAAGTACCTCCAAAGGGGAGCCACCTGCACACACCTCAATGAGCTTCCTAGGAAACACTATGTTCCCCCACCTCGGCCTTCCTCCCCTCAGGTGGCTGTCGTCAGTTTTCTAAGGACAGGAACAGCAGTCCCTCAGCTCCTGCCTGCCCGGTGTCCACCCCAAAAAGTTCCATTGTCTCTGTTGGGTTCAACACTCCTCAATGAGCAGTTGCTCCGAGCTGTACAGCTTCTTCTTGATGATTCGGAAGCCCGTGCTCAGCGTCAGAGACTGGCTGAAGCCAGGGACGAAGGAGGAGTTGGCAGAGCTGAACAGCCCCTGGATCTTGGGCCAGAGGCGTGAGTCCAGGCGCAGCACGAGGGTCAGCTGGAAGGTAGGCACCAGGGTGGGGTCGAGGGCCAGCTGGCTCACGCTGTGGCAGCTCTTGCCCTGCTCTACGCAGACGTCTAGCAGCGCCCCCCGCAGGCCGCACGGCTCGCTGTAGGCCAGGCGTAGGAGTTCCTTGCCCACCTGGCTCACCAGCTGGCTGGGCATCAGCAGGCGCGCGGGCCGCCGCGAACCCAGGCGTGCCTGGGCCAGGCTCTCCTGCAGCAGCTGCATCAGGTTGGCACACAGGTGCTCGTCCTCCGGGTCGCTGAGCAGTTCGAAGTCGGGCAGGGACACCCCATCCAGGTACGCCGAGTCTGTACGGGAGAACACACAGGGGGAAGGACTGTTAGAGCAGATCTTAAAAGAGACTATGGGTGACAAAGATAATGCTCCACTAAGAAATCAGCGTTCCTTCCCACTCCGTGCCTCAGTTTCCGCCCCATGTTCGTACCCTATCCTCAACAACCCCTCCTCCCGTCCCCCCGCCCCTCCGTCCTCCGGCAATCCCTTCCTGCGCGTCGCTCCCTCACCTCCCCGGCCCCAGACCACCGCTCACCTTCCTCTGGCCCGAAGCCACTCTTGCTGCTGTCCAGGGACTCGCAGTCCGAGCTCTCCAGGCTCGCGCAGCGGCCGAGCCCCTCCTCTCGGGCCGCCGACCCCCGGGCTGAGCGCGGCGGCCGATCTGAAGAGGGAGTTCGAGACAAGGACGAGGGCGAAGAAGAAGAGGAGGACGACGAGAAACGGTCCCAAAGACTAGGCATGGTGGGTACGGACGCCAGGACGTCTGCAGATGAGCTCAGGGCGAGGGAGCACAGGAGACGCTGTAAGACAAGAGGGGCACCGACCGGACGTCAGTCGGGGCTGAACCAAACCGCGAGGCCGCCCACGAAGAGATCCGCACACAGAATGGACACTCACCAGCTAGTGCGGTCAACGAGAGCTTCTGGGCCAAGTGCCGACTGCCGCTTGGATGGGTGCGCAAAGCGGTGCCAACCCCCGAGCTCTGCTCAGACTTGCCCCTCCTGCCCACCCGCTCCTCCCCCTCGGCCTACTAGGATCCCTAGCATCAGCGCCGAGAGACCTATAAGGACTAGCGCGGCGAGGCCACACCCCCTCCGCGCTGTGGCCCAATCCAGACCCGGGAGTGTGGCTCTGCTCGGCCAATGGGCTCCGGGCGCACGTTCGCAACGTTCTCTCTTGCCCGGTGACAACACCCTGGCCCCGCCCCCACTGATCCCCTGACCAAGTCGCGGCCACGCCCCCTTTCTGGAAGGGATCCGCCGCCGCTGCAGCTGCCGAGGTCCCCGAGGGCGCTCGCGGCAGGGGAGGATCAAGGAAAGACTTGTTTATTATAGGGTCGCCTTGCTGGGGGAGGGGGTAGCCCGTGACCACGCGGGCTGGAGAGGCAGGGAAGCACCAGGGGTAGGCGGGCAGGGAAGAATGGTTGCCCTTCAGCGTCTGGGAGCCTGCGAGCTGCGAGCCCTTCTGGGAGCACGGGTGGTTGCCCGTGGGACCGCGGCGCGGGGAGCGGGCGTTAACTGGGCTGGCCCTCGCGCACGCACGCCAAGCTATCCCGCCTTGCGAAGGGTCAGGATATGAGGGTGGAGGCCAAAGACTGGGCAGCTCTGAGGACGACGCAGGGGCCCCGTGCACCCCGTGCCCTGCGGCCTCACCTGCCCGCCCGCCTGTTACTCTACGCCCGGGGATGGGCTAATTCGGGAGTCTGTGCCTCTATGAGACGGAATCGACTCGACGGCAAGGGTTTTTTTTTTGGTTTTGTGCCTGCCTTAGGAGCTTGGTCCCCAAACCTTGCACTCTCCCATTCCCTAACTGCTTCAAAGGAGGAGGGTTGGGGAGAGTGGTTAGAGGGGTGTTGACCAGGCCCAGGTTCATAGTGCCTGGCTGGGGTTGAGAACGGGGCCCCATACCAGACCGACAGACGGCCGCGCAGCGGTCCTTTCGCTGCCCGTTGCGGCCTAGAGCCCGGGCGTCCGTCGGGTCCTAGCGCCCCGCCTTCCTCGGAGGTTTGTGTAAAAGACCCGGAGAGTTGCATCAGGACCGAGGTCCTAGAGCTGCAGAAAAGGCCCAGAGTGCAGTGGCCATCCTCTATTTCGTCATTCAGACGAAGCCACAGAAAATCTGACCTGGCGATCTGGGGCGGATAGTGGTTGCTGAAGGTGGGAGGCGGTTCGGACACACTCGACCTTTATTTTTTTAAATGTTTGTTAATGTAGTACACCAGACCCTGATGGAAGAGGGAACCAAACTTACATCAGACGCTCCTCCCCACCCACCCCGGGGTGGGCAGGGGCCTAACCAGATCCGACCGGACCGGCGGGCCTCGCCTACTCCAGGGCAGGCTTGCGCGTGACAGATGACAATTGCCGGAGAGGTCTGGTCACTGCCATCCTCATCCCTCCCCCCTCTTTAAAATCATGACTTAGAACTGGCAAGGACCAGAATCCAAACCCTGCCCCCCACCTCCATTTTACAGATGGAGAATCACCTCTGGGGACAAATTTATGGATAAAAAAATTAGGGGACTCACACTAGGAGACATCTTAAAGACAGCTGTAGAACAGAATAGCCTCTTAGACCGCTACTACTTTTCAAGGCCTGAGCACTGGCCCTCTCTTCCCATCCTCCAATCTCCAGTGATTTTCAGGGAATCTTAACCAGGTCAAGGTGAAATCACCGCTAACTAAGGTGCGAAGAAAAGAGATCGGGTATCCTGTATGGATGTGGACCCGTGGCCCGGGAGAGAAGATCAGGGAGTTAATCCACCAAGGGTTCACTCCGACCAGGCTGAGGGGTTGGGGACATCTGAGCCAGCAGTGAGACAGACTTAGGGTTTTTTTCTTTTTCATTTTTCTTCCTTTCTCTCTCTTTTTTGTTTAACAGAAAAAAGGATTTTAGAAAAATATCAAACATTGATCTAAGAAAAATAGAGATTTATTTTATAAGCGGATATTGACAAGCAAAAAAATCCAGAGCCAGTTTAGAAAGATCAGTTTATTAGGAATCATTCACTCATTCAACAAACACCATCAACGTGTGCCCGGCACTGTGCTAAGCACATTTCATTCACTATCTCATTCTGTTAATAAGACAGCTTCTTCAAATGGGAAGGGCTGTGTTAATGAACACTAGATAATTTTGTTTCTTTTCAAAAGAAATCCATTAATATTGTTGTCTTACTGTGTTTTCTAAGAGTTTTTTAAAAAGTGAAGAAAAAAGGACTAAAGTCCTAGCCCCGGAGATGTTTCCCAGAGTAGTAGGGAGTTGGATGTAGACTCCAGTGTGAACAACCTCCTGCAAGGGGCCGGATTGGTGGAGGCATGGGCTGTGTGGCTGGCCTCCTGATACCCTCACCCCTATAAAGGATTGAGGAGAGGCTTTATACCACTGGGGTCCTCCAGGAGAACCTTTGGGCCTAGAAGAGAGGGGTTCTAAATCCTTAACCCCTCTGGGTAGCCAAGATCCGGGTCCTCAGGGGCAACATGAAGGCCATTTTCATCCTGTGAGGTGGATGGTAGAATCCCTTCCACCTGGTTGGGGATCCTGTCAAGGGGTCAAGGGCTGGAAAGACTTTGTTACCACCTCACACACACCCCCTGCACAGAAGCAGCCTTGATTTGGCTCAACCAATAGGATTGTGGGAGTGAGTAGCTCCATCTCCTGGCTTCTCAGCCTGACCTCTTGAAACCACCCCACATTTGCTGTCCTCTCCTCCCTCTCCTGCTCCCCTCAGGCCAAGGCTGGACATACCCCCACCAGCAATCCTGGAGACCCAGCCCTGGCATCCCTTCCCTTCCCCAACACACCTCCTCCCCCCACCCCCCACCCCGAACGTCCATCCCTTCATGCCCCTCCTCGAGGCATGCTTACACCCTGTTTGTATCTTTGTTATTAATCATTGTTTCCACTGGCCTGTGAGTAACTTCCAGTAGCCAGCACTGTGCCAGGCATCAGTGAATGTTCCTTGAATGAATAAATGAATGAATGGACAAATGGATGGTTGGATAAATCAAGAAGGTGGTTTTTCCCAGAATTGCACAGACCTGCATCTGGATTCCCAGGATCTGGGTGGGCCTTTGAATGGGCCTTCAGAGGTCTTTGATGCTACCTTTCTGTTGCCTTTCTGACCAGTGCTTCCAAAAGCCTTCCCTTCCTCTCAGTTCTGGTGTGGGAACGGGACAGCCCTGTGGCTTTAGTTTTAAACATGAATAAAGACATGCTTAAGTTTATATGCATAAACTCATTTAGTTTATTGCAAGGTAGTCATGGCAAGGCACCCAGGTAAGACCATAAGACATTTATTTAACAAGGACCAGTGAATCAGAATTAACAATTACAATGTTAGTTCAATGGTTAGAGTCCTAATCTTTAAACATCAGGCTTCTACCTTTTATGAGTAGTCTCGGAAGACTTGACCACATTTTGAATTTCGTGGAGGTTTCCGGTACCTGGGATCTGAGGGCAGCATGCAGAGTCTCAGTCTTAGTCTCTGGCAGGGTCTCCTCTTTGGAGGGTGTCAGAGTATAGAAAGGGATCTCTTGCCTTTGTCTTTTCTCAAGGAATGCACAGAAGTCCAGTGCTTATATAAAATTTTCTAACCTTGGCCTTACCTGGTAAGGGCTAGGTGATGTCATGTTTAGTGTGTTACATCTTTTCTTCAAGATGAGACATTTGCCCAGTGTTGCATCTATTAGAGATTAAAGGTTTGTTTAGGACTGACCTAATGTCCCAAGGCCACCTTACAGAGATACAATTTTATATTACATTTTCTTTTATCACATCATGTAGGTGTCAAGCCAACTTAGGGAGGTTGTTTATGACATTATCTCACATGCTTCACATATTTTTATTTTTAAATTCAGAAATTTTCTACTTTTAAGTTACATTATAAGTGACTTGTGCATCTGTGGCTTAAGAGCATTTATCAAAGCAAACATAAAAATGCCGTATACATATTACAGAGACATATATAACACTGCCTTGTACATATGTGGAGCCCTGGTGGAGCAGTGGTTAAGCATTCGGGTGCTAACCAAAAGGTTGGCAGTTCAAATCCACCAGCCACTCCTTAGAAACCCTATGGAAAAGTTCTCCTCTATCCTATAAGGTTGTTATAGGTTCGCTATGAGTTGGAATCGACTTGACAGCAACAGGGTTTTTGTATATATGTGGTTTGAGAACATTACAGAAACTGCATAATGTACATACCAGGGGCTTCTAAGGCAACCCAGTTCTTCCCTCTGGGATCTGGTCAGCTACTCCACAAAGCTGGGGAGAGAGGTGATGTTGTGCAGAGGGCCGATTTGTTGTAAGAAATCTTTTAAAGCGGCCAGTACTTTCTTTTCAAGTGCCTCAAAATACTTTAAAAAAAGACTTTTTTTTTTGAGGTAACATTCACATAACATAAAATCAACCATTTTAAAGTGAACAAGTCAGTGGCATTTAGTACATTCACAATGCTGTGCAACCACCACCAAAACATAACCCTAAAAGGAGACATCATACCCATCAAGGAGTCATTTCCCTCAACATACTTTTTAAGTCATTGTTTATGTTCATTGCCTTGTTGGTGGGGAGCAAAGCTGTCTCTTTGCACAACTCCAGAGGGTACCAGTCCCAGCAGGCTCTGTGCATTTACATTTGTTGCCTAGGGAGTGGGGGTTCCAGGGGGCACAAATCACATAGACCACAAAGCGCATCATGGAATCTGCACCAAGCCAACCCTGGTGGGGAGACTGGCTGAACTCCAAGCATGGAATGGGTCAGTGTCATGTACCAGATGACTCAGGTCTCTGGAATTGGTGACCAGGCCCCATGCCCCAGTCTCTGTGGCCAGGTCCCTGACCATACAGACATCCTGCCTCTTCTCTGGCTCTGCTCTATTCCCGTGGGACCCTCTGAAGCCTGCAATTTGAAGTCAATGAGCACTCCCTCCCTCCCAGCCACCTGCCCCTCCCTGTTCAGGCTGTTTCTGTCCTGTACACTCGCTCTGCTCCCAGGGCTTCAGTCTGGTGGCGAGTCACCCCAGTCGGGTTTGAGGAGTTAAACCAGATCTTGGGGTGGGGGTGTGATTCTGAGAACCCCAGACTTCAGGATGGGAACCCCTGAAGGCTAGCTGGCTTGCCTGCACGGCTCTGCCTGGGGCGCCTCTGCAGCTCTTTGGAAACATCTCATTTCGGGTAATGGAGGGGATGGGAGGAGCCAATGGGTCAGGAAGGTGGAGAGGAGGGGTCGAGTGGTGGTAGGAGGTGGGACCAATGAAGCCAGCAAAAGTGTTCCCAGGACTTCTGTGGCTTTTTCACTTGAAAAACAACAAACAGCTTATTCAAAATAGCAAGATTATAAATGCACCTGGTTTACTAGCAGGGTTGTGAAAAACTGTTGACAGCCCAGGGTTTTGATGTCCCATAGAGTCACTATGAGTCGGAATCAACGGGGTGGCAATGGGTTTGGTTTTTTGGTTTTTTATTTCCTACTGGCATTAAGGTGAAAAACTCAATGGGAAGAGCTTTTGCAAATGAAACCACAGTTTTGAAATGGGAATTCTAACAATACATTGTATTGTGCAGCCTTTCAAAAAGCTTTTAACATCTTTTGTCTACTTATACCGTGAGGAATGAATACAGTGCCATTCTATAGATGAAACTGAGGCCCAGAGTGAGAGTCCAGCAGTCTTTCCATCATCCAATGGTTCCCAAACCTGCTTCATAATTAGAATCACTCAGGAGTTTGTAAAACAGAGATTCTCATCCCCCAGCTTCCATTCTGATTAAGTAGGTCTGGGGCAGGACCTGAGAAGCTGTTTTGTACAAAAGCTCTTGGGGTGATTCTGATGCTCATCTTTAGCTTGGACGTCAGGTGACCTCGTGGAAGAAAGATAGCGTCTGGAATGAATGCTAGGTTGACTCCCCAGCAGATTCAAGGGCCTCCCTGTGGGGGTGGATCAGGGGCAGGTATGGAGACGAGGCCCACACATGATGACGCTGAGCTCACAGGTAGCCGGTTCTGCTGGGGTCCTAGGTTTCACAAGAAGTCATCTCCTCTTGAGGACAGAGCAGGGGGCAGTGGGAACCTCACAAAGAGCTAGGTCAATAAACTAGCCATGACAAGGGATTGGGGTTTTGAGAGCTGAGAGGGTAGCTTCAGGATTCTGAGGGACCTCCACTGTTCCATGGGTGGTGAAAGACACAGCCAGCCTTCCAGACTTCAGGTTGCTCACCCATGCATGTTTGCCCCACAGCCGGAGTGGTCAAGTGAGTTGTCCAAGGCAAGCCAGCCAGGCTTGGGTTCTGCTGACTCCAAGGCACTACCTCTTTTCTCAGTAACCCACCCCACTGCCTCTCAGGAAGGATTCCTGTCTGCTGGAGGCCGGCTTTCTGCCAGCTTCCCAGGCTCCCTCTCCCTTCCTGAGTTCTGACCCTTTATGAGGAAAAGAAACAATGAAGTGGAGCGAGGGCTAAGCAACACTTTCTCTCCAGTTATTACCTGATGTCTAGGCTAAATCCTTCTGATGTCCTGAGGCAAGCCCAGGTCCTGTGGGGTGAGGGAACTGGAGTCAACCGACCTGAGTTCTAGGCTCTGTGTGGCCACTAAAGATGAATCAGGTTTTGGTCTATGGCCTGAAGCAGCCCCCAGGAAGCACATGCCTTTGAAATCCAGTATTTTTATTACACGAGGTCCTTGGGGGAGCCAGAAACCCTGGTGGCATAGTGGGTAAGACCCACGGCTGCTAACCAAAAGGTTGGCAGCTTAAATCCACCAGGTACTCCTTGGAAACCATATGGGGCAGTTCTACTCTGTCCTATAGGGTTGCTATGAGCTGGAATTGACTCGAAGGCAATGGGTTTGGTTTTCTGGCTGGGGGAACCCTGGTGGCACAGTGGTTAAGTGTTCGGCTACTAACCAAAAGGTCGGCAGTTCGTATCCACCACCTGCTCCTTGGAAACCCTGTGGGGAAGTTCTACTCTGTCCTATAGGGTCGCTGAGTTGGAATCGACTCAACGACAATGCGTTTTTTTTTTTTAGGTCCCTGGGTGGTGCAAACTGTTTGTGTTGGACTACTAACCTAGAGGTTGGTGGTTTAAACCCACCCTGAGGCACTGTGGAGGAAAGGCCTGGCGATCTGCTTCCATAAAGATTGTTGTTGTTGGGTCCCATCGAGTCAATTCTGACTCATAGCGACCCCATGCTATAGAATAGAACTGTCTAATAGCGTTTTCTTGGCTGTAATCTTTATAGAAGCAGGTCACCAGGTCTTTTTCCTAAGGAGCTGCTGGGTGGGTTCAAACAGCCAACCTTTTGGCCAGCAGCTGAGCGCTTAACCACTGCACAACCAGGCCTCCTTCCTTCCATAAGGGTTACAGCCAAGAAAACCCTATGGAGCAGTTCTACTCTGTAACACATGGGGTCGCTATGAGTTGAAATAGACTTGACGGCAAGGGGTTATTTTTATTGCAAATGATGGAGATTTTGCATTCTATTTTATATCTTATCCCTTACTTTTAATAGCAAAATTTTTAATTACTTAGTTCTTAAATTACTTAATTTTCCCTGTCCAAAAAAAAAATAATCAACCAACTTAATAAAAAGAATGATACAGTGCATTTATCCTGTGGCTTCATGTAGCGTTGAGATTTTCATATCCCAGTTTTAAACCCAGAACTAGAGGATCTCAAAGGCCCCTTCAACCTCTACAAGGCTTTTTGTGACTAAGTTCCGTGGAGTTGCTTTTCCAAAAATCCCAGGCTTGGCTTGTAGGGGAATGCGCCTGCTGGAGGAGGCCTGACAGAGAAAGTGGAAACAGATCTTCCAGCCCTTTATAGTGTTTTTGCTTTTTGAGGGTTTTGCCCTATATCAAAGATGGCGCAGGACCAGGCAATGTTTTGTTCTGTTGTACGTGAGACCATCATGAGTCGGAGCCGACTAAATGGCAACTAACACCGACATAGCAAAGGTGGTGGGGGGGAGGCGCTTGCAGGGAGGACTTTGTTGAACAAGTTGGGTTGGTGGGGTGCCGAGGATGGCAAGAATGATCTGGAGCTGATATAGCTGAGGCAGTCCCTCTCCAGGCTCACTGCTTGCCTGGGCAGCAGAATGAGCTTACTTCCCCCACCCCCGGAAGAGAGACCAAGAGGGTCTCTCCAGCCACTGGGTAGCCTAAGGGGCTGGGCCAGCAGGTACAGTTAGGGTGCTCAGGAGAGAGAAGAGTCATCTTTCTCATTGTCAGGATTCCACGGTCAGTGTTAGGGTGGGCGGGCCCTGGGAGAGCACCTCATCCAGCCCCCTCCTCCACCCCACTTTATAGACAAGAAAACTGACCCAGAGGGTGGGAGCCTAGTGAGGTGCCCATGCTCTAGCTGTTTCCTGGCTGTTAGGCCTCACTCAACCCTCAGGAACTTTCTTTTCCTGGGCTTGGAACCGCTTTCTTGCTCCTCTGCCAAGCCTCTAACCTCATTCAGAAGTGCCTTTTTATCTCCACGGCCTTAGTAGCCAAAGACTTGGGAAACTCAAATCTGTTAAAAAGACAGCTACCCAGGGTCTGCATCCTGGGCCTTTCTCTGGAATCCCTCGGCTAGCAGGTGGTAGGAGCCGCCAGCCCCACCTGATACCTTTGCCACCTCCTCACAAGGATCTTTGACCTTTATGGAACTCTTCATGGTTTAAAAAACACCTCCATATCCATTAGGATTTTCACATCAATATCAGTAAAAATAACAACTACAATTTGTGTAGTGTAGGCAGGACAGGGCTCACCACTTTACAGATGAGAAACCTGAGGCTCAGAGAGGTGAAGTGACTTTCCCAAGGTCACACAGCTTGTCAGCAGGCTGGAGCCAATGACTCTAGATCTAGGCTCATTTCCTTGATTCCAAGCCACCGGCCCTTGTAGTTGAGAGCCAAAGGGGATTGCATGGCTAGGAGGGAGGGTACATGTTGGGGGTGGGCTGTAGAACAGGTGGAGTGAACACCTGGAGTCACCATGGCTTTGTTGACACAATACACTTTCTCTCCAAGTTGGCCCTTGTTTTATCTGATCAGGTTCTTCCCCTGCAGAGTTTAGCAGGGCCCAGCAGGGCTGACTCAACGGCAAGGCAGACGGATGTCCAAGGGGTTTGTTTCCCTTTAGCGCGACACCCCTAGTCCAAGAAGTGACAGTGATTCTGTCGCCACCTCCTACCTTGGGGTGCCCTGCCCCTGAGAGCGCTGGTCTCCCCTGGGAAGACCAAACTAGGAAAGGGCGCGCCCAAAGAGGGGCCCCTTCTCTCCCATTTGTAATCCACAAGGGGATAGACTTCGGCATAGGAACCCAGGAGACATTACTGAATCTTTTTGTATTTAAAAGACAAAGGCAGAGAAACGCAAAAAACTCCTCTAGATTCCGTTCTGTTAACCGGTGCACAGAAGAGCTGGGCGCATTTTCCTCGCGGTCTGCACTCGTCTTGCCTGCAGCTGGCCGGGATGGGGGAAGGGAAGACCCCCTCACTTTCCCCTCCCCGCCACTGTCGAGGTGCGCTCTCAGAGGCGCCCGGCCGCGGAGGTGACAGATGCTGAGCAGCTGACCGTGGGTGAGGGTGGGAAGGGAGGGGCTCTATCCTCTCCGACCCCCTGGGGTGGGGAAGCCGGGACGTGACTTGGAAAAAGTGCGTCTGGAAGACAGAAGCGGGCTAGAGCGACAGTGGGACAGGCGAGGAACTGGGCTAGCCCCGGCCCCACCCACCCGCGGAGGACGGACGCTCCGCCCACCTCTGGAGGGAGGTGCGGGAGGCGGCCAGGCCGCAGATATGCTGAGCTCAGCGCTTCGGTCGCTCGGCTGCTCGGTGGGGGCAGGGCGGCAGGCTTGTCGCCTTTTCTCTTGAGGGCGGGGAAGAGGGGGAGGAGGCTGAGGAGGCGCTCCGAGCCCTGAGGCTGTAACTTTCCTTGGACGGGGTCGTGTTAACAAAGGGGTCTCTGTTGGGGTGGGGGAGGCCTCCTGGGTGCAAGCAAAACCTCTTGAGGGGAGAGGGCGGGGGAGTGTCTGTGAGTCACCACCCTAAACCCTGACTTAGTCCCAAGAACCCGCGTCAGAGAGGCAGAGCCGTTGTGCCCTCTGACCCCAGGATTTGTTTGGTGGAGAGGGGTGCAGGGAGCAGTGCCTGCCCCTGTAGCGCTGTATTGTAGACTTGGCGCAGGCCACCTCCAGCTAAGTGCAGGGAGGGACTTTTATTTAAGACAGCCCTGAAAAGAACAGGGAAGATCAGCTTGGGAGAGGTAGGAGGAGAGCCCTTTGTACCCGCCTGGCACAAATGGTTACCCAAGCCAAGTGGGCGGGTGGCTGTTTTCGAGGCTGACCTACATACCTATTTGCCTCTTTATCTTTTTATTATCGCACATGGTTATTATGGGAGCTTTCCTTTAGCACTTGGTGCAGCTGCTGTCTGCTGAGGACTGCACAATGAGGCGAGCTGCCTGGGGGTGGGGGGCAGCTCCACTCTCCTAGCACGTTTTAAGAGAGTCTGGCCCTGGAAAAAAAGATCCCTGGTGACTCAGTGGTTAAAACGCTGGGCTACTAACCCAAATGTCAATGGTTTGGACCCACCAGCCTGCTCCACAGGAAAGAGATGTGGCAGTCTGCTCCTGTAAAGATTACATTCTTGGAAACCCAAGGAGACAGTTCTACTCTGTCCTGTAGGGTTGCTATGAGTTGGAATCCACTCAACAGCAATGGAAAGGACATCAATAGGCCTGCAGAGGCATCAACAAGCTCTTCCTAACCCTGATGCACCAACTTCAATTCAGGTAGAGAAAAATATTCAAATTTGACACGTGTCCTGGGTTTTGCTGAGGCTGGCCAAAAGTCCGTCAGCCTCTGGGCCTTGTTGCTTCACAGTGTTAACCTGATTGTCCGACACCTCCATGCTGGCAGGCTTTCCTCTATAGGTGGGGAAACTGAGGCACGGCACAGAGATGTGTTGTGGGCAGAACTGGTTTGGGATTTGCTGCTCCAATTGTGGAGGCAACTCTGTTTTCTTTAGTAGAAACAAGAAGAGCCTAGAACTTTGTATTTATTTTACTCGTGTTCAGCTTCTCTAGGGCCTCCCTCCTGGAACTTTTTAATAGCTCCCCATTGCCTTTAGAGCAAGTTTGGCTCTTTGGCCTACCAAGCCTCTAGGGCAGGCCCTTGACTATCTCTAGATTCATCTCCCTCCCACAACCAAGGAAGGGAAAATCACATCTGGTTCTAATTATCTCTGAAACGCTCTTAAATTTTCCATAAAGTACAGTATGCATGGCTTTGTGTATACAAGTTTGCACAGTAATATGTATGCAGATGTGTAAAATATATGTATTATGCAAAACATATACAGCCACATTTAGTGGATCATAAAGAGGACACCAGCAAAACATAAGCATATAATTTTCCAGTATCTTTAATGGTGCTTCAGAGAAACAAACACATCAGCCTGGAGGTGAGATGGGCAGAGGAAACAGCAGATTTCTTCTTCTCCCATCTGGTGCCCACTCTGGGGCATGAAGTCCTCGGCCCTAGAGAAGAAAGGGGACACCTGTGCTGCTTACGCTGTTCTCTTTTGTGTGGGTTTTTTTTTTTTTTTTTCAATGCAACTTCACCCAGGTTCACTGTGCCCCACAGGATGCCATTCTTCTGTGATCTTAAGGGATCTTAAGTCCCTTCCAGCCAACACTGCTGATTGCTTATCCTGGATGCCCTTTCCACCTTTTAGCTCCTGCTCACTCTCCAAGCTTGTCTTGGGCATGGGGTCCTCCAGGGAGTCTCCTTGAACAGACTTGGGGAGTGCAGGGTGGGGAGTTCAGCCCAAGCCTGCTTGACTTTGAAGCCAGTGCTCAGCCCAGACAGATTTGAATGAGCTGCTCTCTTCTCTCTCAGCGTTGTATATTGAAATGATCCTATCCTGCTCTGATGCCCGCATCAGATTATAAACTCCCTCAGAGATTATGTAGAGATCATGTATTTTTCACCTTTGAACACTCACCATCACCACCACACAACACCCCTCCAGTGCCTGCGCGCGCACACACACATCCACATCCCTGCCTCTCCCAGTGTAAGATACATACAGTATATGCTGAACAAGTATTTGGCCCAGGATTGATTTGACTAGACTACACATGACTCAAGCTCAATGTGTGAAATCAGCAAGAAATCTCCCCTGACCCCTTCCAGGCGGTGGGAATTCTGCTTCCTTTGAACTCTGATAGCATTTATTAATGTCACAGAAAGTTAAAACTGGAAAGGGGATTTCCCTTATTGTACAGATGAGGAACTAAAGGGGAAGTGTCCAGGGTGGCCCAGAGTGGGAACTAGATCCCATGGTCTACTGGCTCGCACTGGCTTCCTCCCCCATTGTACCTCCTCACTTCTTCAGAGAGCCCTTCCCTGTTGTTTCCTTTCAAAGCACTCATTCCATTTGTAATTATAAATGTGTTTATTTGTGTGGGTGTCCAAAGCCTGTCTTTCCTACTAAACCACAAGCGTCAGGAGGCCAAGGACTATATCAGTTTCATCCTGGAGTCCCAGGCCCTGCACAAGGTCCAGCCACAGAGTGCTCACAAATAAATGAATGAGGTTCAGACAGGGTGAGAACCTCGTACATTTCCCCAGAGCAGGCACTGAGACTGGCTTAAACACTGCAGAGTGGCCAGCCTGGAAAGCCCCTTGCCAGGAGCTCCAAGGCAAATAGCCTGGGCTCTGCCTTGGCGAACTTAAAGTCTAGAAAGGAAGATAAGACACCTAGTGAATACCCTAACATAGGGAAAATATTTAAGCAGGGAGTGACAGTCAGATGGGATGTTGGAAATGTTACTCTGACAGCAGGTGGAGCATGGATTGGAGGTTTGAGACCAGAAGCAGGGCACCAATTTGATGGTGATTGCAAAAATTGAAACTCACCTATGGTGTCTTGGAAGAAAGGCCTGGCGATCTGCTTCTGGAAGGTCACAGACTTGGAAATCCTATGGAACATAGTTCTACTCAGCAACATATGGGGTCACCATGGGTCAGAATTGACTTGATGACAACTGGTTTGGTATGGTAGGACAACAGTTAAATAAATTATAGTCCATCCAAATATTACGTGAGTGTTAAAAAGCATGAGGTAAATTTTCAAAAGATGACCAAGATCTTTTGTTAGGTAAAAAGAACAAGTTGCAGAACAATATGTGTACTATAATCCCTTTCTGGGGGAAAAAAAAAAAGACACTCCCCTGCAAATCTGCAGATACACACACCGAAACCTGCAGAGAGAACATCTAGAAGGATCCTGGAGAAACTGTTTACAGATGTTATCTCTGAGGGATGGGAGGCGGGGAGGCTCTTGGTTTCTCTCTTCACACCTTCTGCACGGTTGGATTTTTATCATGAGCACATATTACATTCACAGGAGTTTTTTGTTTTTGTTTTTGTTTTTTTATATATTTTATTGTACTTCAGGTGAAGGCTTACAGAACAAATAGTTTCTCATGAAACAGTAGTACACATGTTGTTTTATGACATTGGTTAACAACCCCACA
>NW_004444042.1:8247208-8285392 GCF_000243295.1 Trichechus manatus latirostris
TTATGAGATGCTTCACAGATTCATTGTTGTTCTTTCTCGTTGCATAGTACTCCATTGTGTGTATGTACCATAGTTTGTTTATCCATTCATCTGTTGATGAGTGTTTTTGTTTTTTACTATTGCAGGATTTGGGGTGATGGGTAAGGAGCCATGGGATGGGTGGGCTGGAGCTGTGGGGACCCAGTGAGAAGTACGGCAGAGTGAGGGGAATTTGATAGGACCTGCCACTGCCTGGAAGTGGGGCAATGGCGTTACTAAGTGGGTGGGACCACACCGGGTGACACTGTTAGAGGGGGTGACACCAAAATGACTGTCTATAAAATTTTTGTGTGTTGCAGAAATTTATTATTTTTTGTAAAAATATCCCTTAGTTAGTTATAACAATAAAAACATTTTTCGTAAGCCCAGATTACATGTGTCAATATACTTATGAGGCTAAACTCCATGCTAATTTACTTTTTGAACCTTCTAATGTGCATGGTCAGAGCTGTCATTATTACCCAATTACAATGATGCTTCGAATCCCATGGTTTTGTCTGCCCGGTGCTGAAAGCACGCACTGTTGTTTTCATTGCTGCCAGTGTTTTTAATAGCTGCTGATTTTGTCACCGTTTCTGGTGTTTTAGGTACAATATTGTGGTAATTAGCATGGGGGGGATGACACCAACCCTAGAGATGCCACTGAGGAGGAAAGGTCCCGAAAGGCTCTGTGGTTCCAAACGGATTGGGGGGGTTGTGGTAGCTCAGTGCAGCCAGGGGTGGCTCATTCAAGGTGACTGACCTCCACAGCACCAGTGACACTGGGCAGGGGGCAAGGAGCCCAAGGCCAGGAAACTCTGCTTTTAGTGGAACAAGGGCAAGGAGAGGAAGAAGGTGGATCTTTAGGACCCTACGGATTCCTTGGCTGTTTGCACTATCCTTCGGGTACGGACCGTTCTGGCGGCAGCTGGGAAACAAACAGAGCTAGGAGGGGCCAAAGCCCAAGGCTGGGCAGGAGGAGGTCCACCTTCCCCAGTGGTGGTGGGCCCAGTCTCCACCCTGACCGCGGGCAGCCGCCCTCCTCCTGCTTGTGCTCCTGGGCTGCCTGCTGGCAGGCTGCTAACATCCGCAGGCCTGGGGTGAGAGGGCAGGGCTGTTGGCCCAATCAGAGGCAAAGCCCCCTTCCCAGGACACAGAGCAAAGGAAGCCAGAGCAGTGCTGTTCATGGAGAGATGGGGGGATAGGGCAGACGAGTAGGGGCTGGAGAAGTTTCTTGGCCCAGATAAGCCAGTAAAAGCCTAGAGAAAGTCAAAGATAGAGGACTGTTCTGTGATTTCTAAGACAACAGTTCATATTTATCTCATGAACAATTACTTTGAGCCTCTGAGTCTCCTGGTAATATTACCCCCATGCAGAGCTGGATAAGGACCCTCCTCTAAGGAACCGTACTTAGAATCTTATCTCCAGGGCCTCTCTCCCTGGGCTGCTCTTTGCTGGGAAAACCCCTATGAAAGGAAGGAGGGAAACACCTGCCATGTACCATGAGCAACTAAGCTACTTTCACAGGTGTATTAATCCACTCAATAAACTATTTTATTGTGCTTTAGGTGAAAGTTTACAGCTCAAGTTGATTTCTCATTCAAAAATTTATGCACTTTTTTTTTGTGACATTGGTTGAAATCCCCACAATGTGACAGCACACTCCCCTTTTCCACCCTGGGTTCCACTGTATCCATTTGTCCAGTTCCTGATCCTTCCTGCCTTCTTGTCTTGCTTTTGGGCTAGGAGTTGTCCATTTGGTCTCATATATTTGATTGAACTGAGAAGCACATTCCTCACGAGTGTTATTTTTTGTTTTAGAGGCCTGTCTAATCTTTGTCTGAAAGGTGGGCTTCGGGAGTGGTTTCAGTTCTGAGTTAGCAGAGTGTCCGGGAGCCATAGTCTTGGGGTTCCTCCAGTCTGTCAGACCATAAGTGTGGTCTTCTTTCGTGAATTTGAATTCTGTTCTACATTTTTCTCCCATTCTGTCTGAGATTCTCTGTTTTGATCCCTGTCAGGGCGGTTGGTGGTGGTAGCTGGCACTATCTAGTTCTTCTGGGCTTAGGCTGCTGGAATCTCTGGTTTTATTTGGTCCTTTAGTCCTTTGGGCTAATCTTTTCCTTGTGTCTTTGTTCTCCTTTGCTCTAGATGGGATGGGACCAGTAGATGTATCTTAGATGGCTGCTCAAAAGCTTTTAAGACCCCAGATGCTACTCACCAAAGTGGGATATAGAACATTTTCTTTATGAACTATGTTATGCCAATTGACCTAGATATCCCCCAAGACTATGGTCCCTAGCCCCCAACCTCAGCAACTTGGTCCCTCAAAGTGTTTGGATGTGTCTAGGAAACTTCTATGACTTTGCCTTGGTCAAATTGTGCTGACTTCCCCTATATTGTGTGTTATCTTTTCCTTCACCAAAGTTGACACTTGTCTACTATCTAGTTAGTGATTTGCCCTCCCCATCCCTCTCGAATAATGTTTTTTTCTGTGTATAAACCTTTTCTTGAGTTCTTATAATAGTGGTCTCATACAGTATTTGTCCTTTTGTGATTGACTTATTTCACCCAGCATAATGCCCTCCAGATTCATCCATGTTGTGAGATGGCAGATGCCTCACTGTTCTTTATTGTTGTGTAGTATTCCATTCTGTATATGTACCAGAATTTATCCACTCGTCTGTTGATGGGCACTTAGGTTGTTTCTTTTTGCTGTTGTGAATAGTGCTGCCAATGAACATGGGTGTGCATATGTCTATTCAAGTGACGGTTCTTATTTCTCTAGGGTATATTCCTAGCAGTGGGATTGCTGGATTGTATGGTATTCCTATTTCTGTTTTCTTAAGGAAGTGCCATATCATTTTCCAAAGTGGTTGTACATTTTTCCATTCCCACCAGCAGTGCATAAGAGTTCCAATCTCCCTGTCAACAACCTTCTAAAGAAGGTTCTTTTACAAAGTAGGGAGATGAGACTGTGGAAGATGGTACGCATGGCCACATGGTTAGGAAGTGTTAAAACTGGGATTCGAACCTGGGTGTGCCTATGTCCTACTTATAATTTGGTTGCTTGGAGCTCAGAACACATATTCCCATCGAAATAATTCTGTAAGTGGTAGTTTGGTTGCCATAATGGCCTAGCTTGCCCAGGGTATAGCTGGAATTAATTCTGTGTTTCACTGTGGTTGTGGATGAATCAGGCTTCGGTGGCTAGCCTGGAAACCCACAGGAGAGGAAAAATGCATCTGAGGGTGTGCCCAGCTGGGAACTCTTGCCCTTACTGTAGCCGCCTGGCTCAGGGCAAGCAGGAACTATGGTGGCTCGGGGCGGGGGGGTGGAGGGGCACTTGTCCATTTCCAGAGCTCTGCCAGCAAGCCCTGGTGAGTTCTAGTTGTTCACAGGAGTGGGGCAGGACATCTGGCAGGTTTGATGTTTATAAGACAGGGCGCTACGTGACAATGTGCGTTAATTTTCAGACTCTGAAAATCAAAATCATAGTCCTCCTCCTTTCTTCCCTACACTGCCTCTCAATTCTGTACAGAGTCATCTTACACTTTCTTCCTCTAGGATGGAATACCAAGGGCAAGTTGTAGGGTTCATTCTACCACTAACCCTGGTGTATGCCTATGAGATATATGATAATGACTATACAGAGTTAGGAGTGATGGGCACCACAGTAGCTGAGAGAAGCTAGGATTGATCAAACCTCTTATAGTGACTTCAGGGGGGGGTTCATTTTTTCATTCATTTGCTTGTTCACTCATTCATTCAACAAACATTTGTTGTGGATGAGCTGGGCACTGTGCTCATTCCTTTCATGGCAATTCTGTTCTAAAACAACCCTGGGCAGGAAGTGACTGTGGGTCTCAGACCCAGAACCTTAGCATTGGGAGGAATCCTTTTACAGATGGAAATAGCAGTCATTCATTAATTCAGGAATGTCTGAGTGTCAGGCATTGTGCTAAATACTGAGACTATATCAAGCATGAAAACCAAGGTCCAGAGATAGATGGGAAATGATTTTCCTGGTGTCTCAGTTTGAGGGTCCCAGTGCCTGGACCAGTACCTACCCCTTGCAGCCACACCCGTGGCTTCTCTGCCTCATAATGCTTTGTAAGTCCCAGTCATCTTTCAGGATTGCTCCAGTTTATCCAGGACTGCGGTCTGAGGCAGGCTGCAGAGAAATACTAGGATTTCTTTCTCACTGGCACTAACAATGCCTGGGTCCTCCCTGGCATGTTGGTGGAGCTTAGAAGACGTCTTTCAGTGAGCCTTCACAAGCACTGTTACCTCTGCCTGGGCCACTTTTCCCAACCACCTTCATTTGGCTGATGTCTACGTCCCCTTTGTGTCTCAGTTTAAAGATTACTTCTTGAAGGAGAAGTTCCTGGGTCCCCAGCCTATGTTAGGGTCTGCCTGCTCTTTGCTCACCCACAGCATCCTGGACTCCTCTAGGATAATCATGGGCCCGGGGGATTGTTCTTACTTAATGTCTTTCTTTCCACTGGACTGTGATCTCTCAAAAGGGCAGAGACTATAGCTGCCTTTTCTTTGTTTGTGTATTAGTTTTTAGCAGCTATGTGTCCGTTATCTCAGCTGGTGCTTAGTCCACAGTAGGTACTCAATGCACAGTTGTTGAATGGCTGTGATTCATAACTAAAAGCAAGTCTTTCCAGGAGTGACTGTCAACAACTGTTTATCAAGGACCCAGCACACATAAGGCAAAGGATGTGGTCAGACAGGATACACAGATGACTTGGAAAAAGAGGCTTACAATCTACAAGAAGAATTTATAATCCAGGACCCACTTAAAAAACCCCCCTCTTCTAGCTAGAGAGCCTCCATCCCTTCCGAGTCCCTGCTCCCTCTCTGCTGACCCACTGATCTTGGCTACCTGGGCTACGGCCCAGCACAGGACTCTGATTTGCAGGACCTACAGAGGCATAGGACAATCCAGGGCCTGGTGTTGGTGCTGCACAAGGGCTGAATGTGGCCATTCATGAGGGATCATGCATAGGGCAGGGAGGGTCGCTCGGGCTCTGCAGGCTCTGGGCAGGGCAGGAGTCAGGTGACGTTCCTCTGCACAGCTGTGCCATATGCCTAAGCTTTTACCTGTTTTGGAGGATCAACCAAGAAAGCACCTCATTCTCATCTGAAGATCACTTTGAAGGCAAATGTTCACATTTATTTCAAAGATTTGACATGATAGCTCAAAATCAGTTATCCCTGAGATGAGAGGAGACCTGGGTCTAAAAACCTTTAACAAATACTCACCTTGGTTGTTCCTCCCCATTTCCCTGAACCTCAGTCTTGTCATCTGAAATATGTTTGGTTATGAGGGACATGACATGCTATGGTGGGACTGGACCAAGCACGTTGAAGATGCTTGGGGACTGCTGGATGAATCGGAATCTAAATGCTCACGGTCTGGTCACTGGGGACCCCTCCCAGGAGGGGGTACATCAATGAAATGCCTTCCCTGGAGCCCACAGTGCAGGCGAGCGAGTGAGGGCTGAGGACTGGGGAGAGGCAGCACTAGGATCCAGAGGCAGAGTATGATGCCGACTCAGCCGGCGAAGTTCACAGCCAGAACACAATGTTCTCAGTGTACCCACAGGAAACCCTGAAGAAGAGAAAGGCATATGGCCCTCTCTGGGTGTGTTCTGGCCTCAGCCTTTGATTCTTTTTCCCCCACTTTCACATCCTGTAACCTGCACGGCTGGCCCACCCCACCCAGCTCGGCTGGTCCCAGGCCCGGGGGAGCAATCAGTGCAGGAAGCCCAAGGCCTTTCTGGGTTTCACCATTTTCAAGTAAGACCCGTTTGCCTCTAACCTTGGCTTCCTGAATCAACCCTTTGTGATGGAAACTTTTTACAGTGCGGAAGGCAAGCACAGGGGACAAAGCTGTGTTTCAAGCTGAGGTGAGGGTCTTGGCCAGCACGCAAGGGAAACAGCTGATGCTTCTGTACCACCTCCTCCCTTCCTCCCTGAAGGCAGGCCCACCTGGGACTGGGCGAGGGCCCCAGGCTGCTGCTGCATAAATCAGAAAGAACTTGGAACTGCCTGGGGAAGCAGAGCCAAGTTTGGAGCAGAACATCCTATGATGTGGTTCCTCGTTTTTATTTCCATGAGTGCTATAATATGTTGTCCCATCAAGCTATTTTTATTGAATGAAAAAAACAAAACAAAACAAAACAGAAAACCCCAAAACTCTGCAAAATCAACATCCCTCTGTTACAGGGAAGGACAAGGTGAACTTTTCACTTCCTTCCCTCCAGCCTATCAACTCACGTGTGGTTTGGTGTCAACCACTTGTGTGCTATATTCAATCTTGATTTTTGCCTCCTTGTTTTCGAAGCTGCAAGAGCAAGGCTCTCAAACCTTTGTTGCTACTGCAAGTTGCATGAGGCTTTCAAAGGAACTCTCACTGTTCTGAGTTCTCACAACCGATGGCAAAATGGAAACATACCAGCCTCCTGGCCAGGTACAGAGGCCAGATGCCAGGCCCAGGAAAGGCCGCACAAAGAGTGTGAACCATGAGAGTGTGTGAGAAGCCCAACACATTCTCAGCCAGATTCTGGCAAGCTGCATTGCTGCTGGAGGCTACAATGAAGGAGAAAATCTCTGGGTGACAGACATTTCTGCCTCCTTAATGAGGGGCCTGGTCATTGAAAATAAAACTGGGTGCTTATATTAATCTTCCTTAATAGAGCTATTTCACTCTGACATTTTGGAGTCTTTCCCCACATATTGGTAGGTAAGAGAGCCCTAGTGTGTCCTCACCCAGGCCGAGTTGGGTTGTGCTGTATAGAGATCAGGCTGGGCTGGCTGGGTGCTTCCCAGGCTTGCCCAAGCCCAGGGATTGCACGCTTGGGGAAGGGGATCCCTAAAGCAGGCATTGCTGCTACTCCTGGGTGATTCCACCCAAGGCTTGGGGTGCCAAAAGACCTGGGCTGTAGTCTTAGTTTTGCCCACTTACTACATGACTCTGTACAATTCACTTTCCCACTCAAGGCATCAATATCCTCATTTTATAAAAGGAGAGGGTTGGGTTAGCTGTCCCTATGGCCTCTTCCGCTCTCAGGATCTAGGATTCTTTCCTGAGATCCCTTTCTTGCCCGTGAAATGCCCTTTCTGTTACCCCCTCCCAAGTGTGTAAATGACAGCCTGTGCGGAAGTGCTTAGCACAGTGTCCCACATACAGTAACTCTTCACTGTACGTTAACCATGATAAATCTTCTTCGGGTTCCCAGTATCTGAGAACTACTTGTACCTTCCCGAGATCCTCTGTGCCAAAGTGAGAGATGTGGGCTCTGAGACCAGGCTCTCCAGGATCATTACTGAAGACTTTCTCATCCCCCTTGGTAACGGTCTGCCAGCACCTTCCAGGAGCCTAGTTCTTTTCGATGGAAAACTCATTTGGCCACAGAGGTGGCAGGGCTAGAAAAAGACTGCAAATGCTCAGAATGGGAGATGTTTCTCTGTCCTTGGGCGAGAAGTTGTTCTCTCTAATTGGACGAGATGATCCCCAGGATCACGTAGAGCTACAGAATTCCAGTGATAAGCCCATTTTCCTATTTGCCTAATGAGGATACTGCTTGGCTGGCTGGGTACTGGATAAGGCTTAACTGCAGATGGTGTTGGGCTTGTCCTTTCAGAAATCAAGGTGCTGCCTTCCTCCTTGATCCCTCATCTTCCCTCCCAGCTTCTATTCTAGCTCTTGGAATGAACACTCCTCTGTGCTCTGAAATGGCGTGGGGACAACATCCTGCTTTCTTCCTGGCTCCTGAGTCCGTAGGTCTCTAGAGGCCATAGCACCTTGTACTCCAGCTGCAATCTTGGGCTGGCCGGCAGAGTCTGATTTTCCTTTTCATTATCAAGGGTACTTTCAAAAAGCACTCTCTACCGTTGAGAGTTGAAGCAGATCACAAAACGAGCCTTGAGTCTTCTCTGGGCCATAGCACGGGTCCAGGATGGCAAAGTCCCAGCTTGTCCTTTAGTCAGTTTGTGTTTGTTTAAGAGCTAAGTAGCTATGACTTTGTAGAATATTCCAGATTTCCTATATTTTGAAGACTCTGAAGAAAGTTAAGTAAGTAGAGTCTGACTTGAACAGTTCTCAAACATGACCTTTGGGTTTGCTAAACAAATGAAATGTCTGTGTTTGTGTGGTTTATCTTCAAATATATGCTTGAAGGTTTCTGAGAATAAGGAGGGGAGAGGATATGGGAGTTTACTTCAGGCTTTCATGGCTAGGGAAGGAAGGAACAGAAACCATATTGGGGGAAAAAAATCTCTCCACAATATCCATGTACTTTAAATTTGATCACTTCAGGCTGCCTCTTATCCTGGTTTTTGGCTCAGAGCCCAGAAGGGAGGATCCTTCAATAATTCTCTCTGAGCTTAGGGCAGATGCCTTTCCCTAAAAATAAATAAATAAATATACACAAATCTGCTAACGCTTAGTTTCTAGTCAGAGCAAAAATACTGTTCACCACCTAGTGGCCTGCCAAGATCACATTTGTTGCATTCAACCAGCTTATGCGTTTAACCCTTCCAGGCCCTGAGGAGCCTGCTTTCTAAGTTATTTATTGTGAAAGTCAGGATTCTTGGCCTCTTTCTCAGAGAAATACTCGTTTGATGGAAAGTGGAGCATGGTGAACATGGCTCAGCACAATCTGGTTCCTGCTTTCTTCTCTGGAGAGATCTCACCACTCCCATTTACAGCCTTTCCTCCTGCCACACCAAGTGACTTGGAATTCCACAAACACTCGAGTGATTTCGTGCTGTCCTGCCTTTGCACATGCGGTTCCCAGTGCTTGGAATGCTTACCTTGGCCTCTTCCCCTTTCTTCGCTGAGCTAACTCTGATTCATCAGTCACACTCAAGCACAGGCTCACTTTCTCTAGGAAATTCTTCTTGCCATCTCCTTATCATCCCCACCTCCAAGCCCTCTAGGCTTCCATAGCACCTAGTACAGACCAGTGCCATGGACTTATTACACTGTACAGTCACGCGCCACGTCTGTTCGGGTAACGTCTGACCGCATATACATCTGTGGTCCCATAATGTTATAACAGAGTTCAGAAATCCCTATCGGAGAATGGGACGTATCGGACGTAACCGGACGTATGGAACACAACAGCTTCCCGCATGCAACACGCGTATCTCACATCTCTTGTATACAAAGCGATTGTGCTGCCAGGCGTATAATGGTATAGTACACATATAACCTGTAATACGTGTGTCTTGATAGCTATAATAACTGCCTATGTTACTGCCTTACATATGTACTGTTCTGTACTTTGTATCATCATTTTAATGTGAACTCTCCCTACTTAGAAATAAAAAAGTTTACCATATAACAGTGTATGCTTCGACTGGTGGGCAGCAGCATCCAATCTCGTGTATCGCATGTCTCTTAGTTCTGTAGCGTTCTCTCTCTGTTTTCTTTCGAAAATATTACCATTGAAGTGCATCATGCCTCCCAAACAGAGCAAAACCAGTGCTAGTGATAGGAGCAGCAAGAGGCAAAGGGGAGTATTGATTAGAAGTGAAGCAAAAGGTTATTAAACAACAGGGAGGTATAAAACCAGTGAATGCTATTGCTCGTGATTTAGGAATGTCTCACTCACCAATCACAACCATCCTCAAAAACAAAGAAAAAATTCTTCAAGCTGTTAAAGGATCAGCTCCACTGAAAGCTACAAGGCTAATGAAAAAGCGGGAAGGACCTATATCAGATATGGAGAAATTGCTAATGACGTGGATTGAGGACCAAACACAAAAGCAAATCTGTCTCAGCAATTTGGCAATCACTGCTAAGGCATGAATCAAGTTTAGTGATAGCTCTGGGTGGTACAAGTGCTTCAAACCACGTTTTTCACGGCATAATGTGAAAGTGAGTGGTGAGTCTGCGAGTGCTGATGCGAAGGCAGCTCAAGAATTTGTTGAAACCGTACAGGGAGGTTATTTGCCCCAGCAAATTTTTAATGTGGATGAAACCTCCTTATTCTGGAAGCAAATGCCTGAAAGGACCTTCATTCATAAGGAGGCCAAGTCAGTGCCAGGCTTTAAGGCTTTTAAAGACAGTGACAGTGTTGTTAGGAGGCAGTGTTGTATATAACATGGTGTTTGCACAACATGCAAATCATATAACATCCTATTTCACAGAATGTATCTTGGACATTAAGTGACACATTGCTGTATACAGTCCATATGTCTGTTTACTTGTCTGCTTCTTCCTTTGGTCCAAGTGGTTTCCAAACCTGGCTACATATAAGTCACATGGGATCCCCCACTCTGGACCCACTGGGATTGGGTATTTTCACTAAGGCCAGGGAGTCTGTATTTTTATTAAGCTTGATTCTGAGGCACAACCAGGTTTGGGAACTCCTGCCCTATCTTTTTATTTCTGTTTCCCTACATATTGTCAGAGCCACAGTAGGCCTTCGATGTTTGACCCTTCTAGTTTCTCTCTGGCAACCTCTTGTTTTCGCTTCCTTCCCTTTCTAGCTTAGACAAACAATTTGCTTACCCCCCTGCCCTTCATGCAAAACCTTAACCAACTACTCACTTTTTCCATTCCTATGCCAGGCTGCTGCGAGCTGTTGGTGGGCCTCCCCAAAGATTGGTGCCATTATATATAATTCATAGACTCTAACTGCAACAAGACCCTGAATGTACTTGGCAATCCTTCTGACCCGGCCAGTTCTCTCCCATTCTCCACAGTGATTATTCCTGACCCCAACTTTTACCACTTCCTCCTGCCCCTCACCACAGGCAGCAGACCAACTTGCCTTCCACTTCACAGAGAAAACAGAAGCCATCAGATGGGAACTCCCTCAACTTCCTGCCACCTCACCTACACACTTACCCACATCAGCACTGTGTTCACCTCCCTCCCTCCCTTCTAAGACTAATCACTCCAACTGGGCTCTGGATCCCATCCCCTCCCACTTCCTCAGGGACCTGATACCCTCAATTATCCCCCCTCTCTCTTTGACCTCTCCCTGCTGATGTTTTTCCATCAGCATTAAACTTGAGTCCTCCCATCTTAAAAAAGAAAAAATCCCCCTTGGCTGTGTGTCCTCCTTTAGCTGTCACCCTCTTTGTCCCTCATTTTTGCCTCCCCTTCCCGTTGAGCTTCTTGAAAATGTTGCCTACATATGGCCCTGCTTTTTCACTTTCCTCTCCCTCTTCCTCCCATAGCAGTCTGGCTCCTGCCTCCACTAAACCACTGAGACTGCTGCTTTTACGAAAAGGTCACCAACAATGTCCTTGATAAGATTCAAAGGTCTTCTCCAATCCTCATCTCACCTACTTGCTTGGCTGCACTAGATACTGCTGTTTGCAGCCTCCTTCATAAAATGCCCTTTCCCTTTGGTTTCCTCGATGCCACACCTGGTTTTCCTGCTTTCTGATGACTTCCTGCCAGTTGCTTTCCTGGACTTTTCTTCCTCCGGCAGTTCCTTACATGCTAGGGTTCAGGGATCCCCTCATTGGTACGATTCTCTTCTCACTCTGTGGGCTCTCTCCCTGGGCAATTCCATCCACACCCCCCCTTGCTTTAATGAGCATCTCTAGGCTGGTGAGTCCCAAATCTAACTCCAGCCCAGCTCATTCTCCTGAGCTCTAGACCCATAGAGCCACATGCCCTTGAACCTGCTCTTCTCTGTATCCCTACATCAGTGGATGGTACCACCAGTCCCTCACCTTCTGACCCAAGAAACCTGAGTGTCCCTCTGAGTTCTCCTACCAGTTACCAAGTCCTGTATATGATACTTCTTGAGTTACTCTCAAACCAAATTCATCCTTTTCTCTTCACATCTTTAAAAATTTTGTTGTTGAGACTATACACAGCAAAGCATACACTACTTAAGCAGTTTTTACATGTACCATTTAGTGACACTGATTACATTCTTTGAGTTGTGCAACCATTCTCACCCTCTGTCTTAGGCTGGGTTCTCTAGAGAAGCAAACCCAATAAAGCATATAAATATATATATACAGAGAGATTTATATCAAGGAAATGGCTCACGTGGTTGTAGAGGCTGGACAGTCCCAAGTCTGTGGGTCAGACTGGAGGCTTCTCCTGGCTCACAGGCTGCAGAGCCAATGAATCCCAAGATCAGCAGGCAAGATGGCAGGTAAGCTGCTAGCTCAAGTTCCAAGAACTGGAGGTCAGGCAAACAGGAACCAGCTACAGGATCCAGAGCAAGCAAAAGCCTGCAAGCCATGCCAGAAAGTCCACCTGTACTGGATGCAGGCAACACCCTCAAGGAAACTCCCTTTCAATTAACTACTCACAGCAGATCCCATCATGGAGATGGTCACATTGTATCAAGTCTCATCATGGAGGTGATCACATCATTGTATGACTGCCAAACCACATCATAACTGCCAAACTACTAAGAATCATGGCCCAGCCAAGTTGACACACAACCTTAACGATCACACCCACCTTTTCTGAGTTGTTCCTTCCCCATTAATATAATTTCACTGCCCGCTAAGGTTCCTATCTCATCTTTTAAGTTGCTGTTGTCAATTTGATCCCATCTAGAAAGTTCTTAAAAGAGCATAATGCTCAAGGCAAACATTTTTACTAGTTAAGCTAAACTACTGTTTGATTTTAAGAAGACTTCAGGGGATATTTATGGTTTAAGGTTTAAAGATTATCTCAGGGCAATAGTTTCAGGGGTTCATCCAAACTTCACAGCTCCAGGAAGTCTGGATTTCATGAGAATTTGAAATTCTGTTCTGCACTTCCCCCTCTTTGATCAGGATTCTTCTATAGAATCTTCGATCAAAATGTTTAGTAATGGTAATCAGGCATCATCCAGTTCTTCTGGTCTTATGGCAAAAGACGCAGTTGTTCATGGAGGCAATTAGCCACACATTCCATATCCTCCTTCTATTCCTGATGTTCCTTCTTCCTCTGTTGCTCCAGGTGAACAGAGATCAATTGTTGTACCCTGGATGGCTGCTTATAAGTTTTTAAGACCCCAGGCACTATGCAATGAACTAGAATGTAGAACAGAAGAACAAGTTATTAGACCAATTAACTGGGATGTCCCATGAAACCATGACCCTAAACCTCCAGACCAAGAAACCAAATCACATGAGGATTTTTGTTGTACATAAGGAGCCTCAGCAGCTACTCTTTTTTTTTTGTCATTGTTGTAAATATGTCTATCACACAATTTTTGCCAATTCAACTTTTTACAGGTATACAACTTATTGACAGCAATTACAATATTCAGCTGTGCAACCCTTCCTTTAATCCATGTGATATTTCCAACACCACTAACACCCTCTTTCCCCCTCCCTCCTGCCGCTGGTAACCACTAATAAACTTTGTACTCTATACATTCGTCTTTTGTCTTTTTGTATAAGTGAGGTCATACAATATTTGTCCTTTTGTGATTGACTTATTTCACTCAGCATGTCTTCCAGTTCCGTCCATATTGTAGCATGTACAAAGACTTCATTTTTCCTACTGACTGATAAGTATTCCATTTGTTGTATATACCTCATTTTGTTTATCCATTTATCTGTTAATGGGCATTTAGGTTGTTTTCACCTTTTAGCTATTGTGAATAGTGCTGTGATGAACATTGGTGTACAAGTCTCTGTTGGATTTCTGCTTTCAAGTATTTTGGGTATATACCTAGGAGCGGAATTGCTGGGTCATATGGTAGTTCTATTTTTAGTTTCTTGAGGAAATGCCACACTGTTTTCCACAATGGCTGTACCATTTTGCACTCTCACAAGCAACGGGTAAGGTTCCAATTTCCCCATCTCCTCGCCAAAATTTGTTATTTTCAGTTTTTTAAATCTTAGCCATCCTAGTGGGAGTGAAATGGGGTATCATTGTAGTTTTGATTTGCATTTCTCTCATAGCTAATGATGTTGAGCATCTTCTCATGTGTTTGGTAACCATCTGAATGTCCTCTTTGGTGAAATGTCTGCTCAAGTCCTTTACCCATTTTATGATTGGGTTGTCTTTTTGCTGTTAAGTTGTCAAAGTTTTATATATATTTTGGTTATTAGATTCTTGTTGGATATATGGTTTCTGAAGATTCTCCCAGTTGGTAGCTTGTCCTTCTGGAATTCCCATGATATGTTTATTAGGTCTCTTGTTGTCCTGTAATTCCATTAAACTATGCTCAGCCTTCTCTTCACATATTTACTTCAGGTTGCCATAATCTCTCAATTGGCATACCACCATAACTTCCTAAGGGATCTGGAGCTTACCGCCATCAATTCTCCATTTCCAGCCACTAAATTTTCTGAAGTGAAACCAGATCTTGTCATTCCCAAACTCTAAACCCTTTAATGGTTTCCCACTATCCTCAGGCTGAAATTCAAATTCCTTAGAATGAAACACAAAGGCCATCATGACCTGGCCTGTTTTTATCCTCTGTCTCATCTCTTGCACTTCTTTCTATGAACCAGCCACAACAAACCACTTGCAGTCCCACAAAAGCAGAATGCCCTTTCTCATCCTTGGCCCTTGCTTATTTCATTCCCTCCACCTGGAGAGTCCTTCCTTTCCACCCCATCTACTTGTCCTTCAGGTCTCAGCCTAAACATCACCCTTCCAGGAAGCCTTCTCTGCCCTCTTGTCTCTGCTATGGGATTTTATAGCACCTTCTGTTTTCCTACATCAGAACAGTTTTTACACTATACTAAAGTTACTTTTTTGTCTCTCCTAATATAAACTCCTTGAGGGTGGTGACTGTGTCTTGTTTCACAGCATATCCCCAGCAGCTAGCAGATATCAGGCACATAGTAACTGCTCAGTAAATGTTTGCTGAGTGAATAAAAGTCATTTGGAAAGGAATTTCCCCTCTATTTTCGGTGGTAATAAATAGTATGTTGTTTAATTACCCGCTTTAAAGAGCTTATAGTGTAAAAACTAAATAAGCTTATTCTGGAAACTAACTCCTCTAGGGAAACTTGACAGTCTGTGGGGGAAATTAAAGTCTCTGGCAAGGTCATGGATGCTGACTCATGGCACTCCTACTGGCACCACTTGTGAAGGAGCTCATGAGGAGGGCAGGGAGCCATTAGCATCATTCACCTTGGCTCCTCACATGATGGGATCACACAAGGCATGGCTGCTTTGGCAGTTTCCATTTGTCCTTCAGCTTCTTTCCACCTGTCAGTGTAGCATTACAGAAAGAGCTCTGGGCTGAGATCTGGGTTAGTCTTGGCTCTACCCCCGAACTATCTCCATTACCTTAGGCATTACTCCACTATGAAAATGGCTAGCACAGCTCCTGAAATAGGGTAAACATACAACAAATTCATATATTCATTCACTCAACAAATGTTATACACATACTGTGTGCCAGGCAGTGTTCTAGGAACTGAGGATACAGCAGTGAATGGAGCAGACAAGGTCCCGAGGGAGAACTAGATCATCTCTTGAACTCTGAAATTCTGACTCCCTCCTTGACCAGATGCAGATAAATGGGGCAGGCTAGTGGCAAAGCATCACGCTCTAATGTCCTTCTCCTGTATTCTGTCTCCCTTAGTGCCATCTCCATCCCAAACTCAGTGCTGGAAGCTTGTCTTTCCTATCAAAACAGGTAAAGATCTGATATTATTTACTCTGCCTGCAACCCAAGATTTAATTCCTCAAGTATCTGTTCTTTAAGCCTTTTATCTCCAATTGAGGAATAAAAGGCTTTGTTTTGTTTGAAACTTCAGGTAACTACAAGGAGACCTGGCAAGATATTTTAGGCAAAGTTAGGTGTTTTGGCAAACAGACAGGGAAAGGCTGAGTGGCCTTCTCCTCATCTAAAGTGTAGTCCCTCTTAGGTTTACCCTCTCAGGTCCTTGGGCAGGTTCCTTCTGGATGACGGGCATCTCCTAGTCCTATCTTCTTTCCTTTACCTCTGACTTAGCCTAAAGGTCTAGAGTTTCTACTGCTATAAGCCCTTCAGTATCTGGTGTTCTGAATGGGAGCAGGGGATGCAAGGACTCCCAACCATGTGGGGGAAGGGAAATCAGAGGCGCTAAGTAAATGGGCAGAGCAAAATGAGAGAGGTCCTAGGGTCCACAGCGTGATTTAGAGTTCCAGACCACTGTCATTTCAGGTGTCAGGTGTCGGACAGCACTAAAAAATAACACACTGAAGTATATCAGTGAAAACTCTAGACTTTAATGCCGATGCGGATTTGAACTGCCGACCTTCTTGTTAGCAGCCATCCCTTTTAACCACTATGCCACCAAGGTTTCCCTGTATAATCAGATGTGAAGTCAAAAAGTAAAAATTTTGACTATGTAAAATAAAGGCAGCTATTTTAGTTTACTATTTATGTCTCATTACCATGACACAAAACAATAATATGGAATTAAATATCAGGTTCACATGAAAATTCATTATTATAAACCAACTCTGCCTTCAGATTTCATAGTAAAGATTTGAAAGGCCCAGCTCCCTTGCTTATTAACTATAATCTTGATTAAGTGGCTTATCTCCTCTGTTCCTCAACTGTAAAATAATACTTGTCTATCTCACAGGGTTGGTGTGAAGATCAAGGATAACACTGTGAAAATGCTTTGGAAATAGCAGTGTTTTATGCACAGAAGGCATCATTAGCTCTCTTAGAATGGCCATCTGCAGAGTCCTGCTCATCAGCTGCCATCTATTCTCTTGCCCTCCTCGTCACTCAGGTGTCCCCAGAGAAAGAACCGCTTCCCAAAGCAACTAACTACATTCTTCCCAAACCAAATCTTAAAAGGACATGTAGAAACTAGCATATAGTTAATTCCCATCAGTTCCCAAAGGAAGACACTGTTCCTTCATTATGCTTCAGACGCTTTATCACCAAGCACTGCGAGTAGGAAGGGAGGGTAGTGACAAGGCTTATTTCTTCCCGACAGTTGACTTGTTTTATCATCCAAAAAAAAGTTTGAGGATTTTTCTTTGTACAAGACACTGGGTTGGGTTCAGTGGGTTGCAGCAGTGCATCTAGAAGAATCTAAGCTTTGGAGTCTGGCAGACTTGAGTTTAAATTCAGATTTGGCCACTTATTTAGTTGGGGGGGCCTTGGCAAGTAACAGTTACTCTGAACTTCAAGTTCCTCTTCTGTCTTAGGGGGTATTACACATCTTGCAGTGTTATTGGAAAGGTGCAGGGAGCGAGGTACCATCTTCAAAGAATAATGAGGGTCTTGTTACTCAAATAGACTCAAATAACAGCTGAATGATCATTGTGAAAAGTATTTCAGAAAAGACTTCTGTTCAACCCTAAAATCTCTTCCATTTCTAAGGTCATATAAAAATAAATATCCAACTTAAAGAGAAAAAATTCTATAGGCTCAAATACTAGAAGGTAAAGATGAGCTAACACTGTCTGTGCTGCAGCTATGCAATGAAACAAGAGAAAGGCAGCAGCAGCTGCTTCTAAACTGTCACTGAAAGTCTAATTTAAAGGTTTATTGCAGTTCAGGTATTTTTAATTTTTCCTTTGGTAATCATCAAGATGTTTGCTGTTAAAAAGTACAATGTTAGGAAACTCAATTGCTTTCAAATATGCAACTTGTTTGTTTTGGTTGAGAAACATTAATATGAAAATAGGTGAGTTTTTGGGCTGGTACTTCTTGTGCTCTGATTTGCTTTAGAGACAAGAATAGTGGGTTGAATCATCAATTAGGATCTCTTCCAAATTCCAAGATTTTCCTGAATGAGCTATGTGACCATGAGCAGGTTTTTAACCTTACTGTGCTCCAACTGATTTCTTACTTACTGAATGAGGTCACCACCTCCCTGTCAGGTAGTACACGATAAATATTTTGACTTCTGAGATTAAGGCCAATTGTTCTGGGATTATATATATTTCTAACTAAGCAACTCTAAGGAGGTCAGGTGCAAGTTATTAATGAAGAGAAAGGCAAAATGTTGTCTAAGCCAAAACCTGCATACAATCTAATACATGATTCTCATAATTGTGCAGTGTGGGACCCTGGGGTCCCCATGAGGGAGAACAAAGTACACATGCTCAGCCTTCCATGTTTTTTCCTATCATGGTATAAAAATATACTCAAATATTGGTAAGAGAAATTCATATACTTCTGTAAAGACAAATATCCAAGCTACCATTTAGGATAGTTTTTAGATTCCTTTATTGTAAAAAGCAATTTGATCTCTTCCTCCATCCAAATCCCTGAGACTCTGAAAGGACAAAGAAATCAATTTGGAGCTCTTTCAAAGGATTTATTTGCTACAGAATTGCTTGTATCCACCAACAAGATGAACTCAGGATTTCTGTGTTTAAAAGGGTTTTTGCTCACTGCTTTATTCTTACAGTGCTCCAATATTCAAAAAGCAATTCATTCTGCCAGCATTTGGCATGTCAGAAAAAGCTAGAATCTATAGAATTAGATGTCTAAAAATAAAACAAGAAGAAGGAAAAAAAGAACATTTTAAAATTCCTCATTTGGACAGGTCCTGAGGTGAAATCATATTCATCTGCAAAAAGAACTGTTTTAGGTCAGAAATACTATATTTTATAACTACAGATCCTGACCCTGGACTTGACTAGTGAGGATTTTCAGGCACTGGATAGATGACAGGACAGATGCCATTCAGATAGCCAATTCTGGCATGTGGCCTACCTGGCTTGTGAAGTTTTATAAATATCTCTTAAACCCAAACTTCCTGATTCTCTGAAACTGACTATCTTAATCTGATTTCCAATACTTTTTAAAACAAATAAACAAAAACTTTCCCTGCGAGATCACACATTTAAGTATTTGTTGCTTGTAGACAGATACAGATAAACCAACTACGGACGTGAACAAACAATTCAGCAATGTAGCTGTGACTCTCTGGATGGCTATGGAAACTGTAGGAAAAGTTCCTTGCCAGCTCTGCACTTGCTGTGCTCCAGAGGCAATGTTAACCTTAAGAAGGTGTGAACCCCAGCAGCTGCTCGATGGGTTTAAACCGCCACTCATCCGCCTCCAGCTCTTCCACCAAACCAGCTAGTTTTTCCATCCGAGCAACTTGCTGATCTATAAAGAGTCAAGGAGGTAATATGTAACACAACAATGTATTTCCCATGAGACTGTCACCAACCAACATGATGACTGGTTTAAAAAATAATTTCTAGAAGGATTTTTCCTCAATATTCTAGGAATTGGGTCTTATTCTACATTAGTTTCTATGTTAGAAGACTTAAATCTTTGGGAAAAAAAAAGGAACATTCCCAATTACTTCCCGTTTACCTTCGCTGCTTTTGACTACACAACTAAAGCCTTCCAGATTAAAATAAACATCTACCTGATCACTTTCATTTTGTAAGAACCCCATCGCCCTTCTTCAGTTACATCATAGCAGCCTCAATGACCAGCTTTCTTTATAAAGGGCAACTTCTGTGCTCTATTCTTACAAAAAAAAAAAAAGCACTCATCCTCCAAGCCATGGCGATTTGTGTACTAAAATCCTAGGGTTAGAGGCAGTTGCAGCTCCCCTCGTCCCCCCCCCCCCCCACCCGCATAATGCTTTCCATGGCGAAATGGTCTGGTAGGGGAACACAGTTCCCTGAGGCATAAATGAAGTCCTAACGAGACATGATGGAACAGAAAAGACAATACCAGGATCTTGAGAGTCCAGACAGACTGTGAGGTATTACATAAATACTTGAAGATGATGATGATAACCAGTGGAAGACACCAGCAAAAGGTCTCAGAAAGGAGAGGAAAAAAGCAACACAACTCCCTTAGAAAACTAACCCTCTTCATTTCAACTTTAAGCCTCAATGCAGATATTATGTCTGGATTAAGACCTTAGAATGTTCTTGCCTGTAGGTAATTGAAGAAGTCTACTTAAATAGCCTTGCTGAGTTTTGGTGGTTTTTGTCATAGAACACACTGATCTTTCTGAGGCCCCACTCTTACTCCCCAGTAAATTTATTCTCACAGTCAAGTACACAACATTCGTGTGCTCACCATGTTTCACCTGTTTAAGTGTGGATGCCACTTGATAGCTGAAAACGGATTCGCAGAGGAATCTCTCAGAGCCATCTACAAACAAAAAAGGAAAAGGTTTTAATCTGCTCTAAGGATTTTCTGGCTTCTGATAAACCAAGTAAACGTGTCTATTCTTTTCCCTGCTTTTACATTCAGGGTCTAGTTTTCAGTATTTACAAAGAGGGTTTCTGTTTCATTTCATTTAGAACTAATACTGCTCTGTTATAAAAGCTATTTCTTCTATACCTAGAATATTAAAATAGTTCCTCTACTTGCTTAAGAGTTTAAAAATAGTGCTTAAAAAAACAAAAACAAGAAACCTCAATCTGATGTCCTGGTCAACATGTCCCCCCCCCACAACCTGACCGTTTCTGAATGTTCTCCTATTTTGTACATCAGGCAAACACTGACAGCTGACACATTTGGCCACGTGGTCCTTGTGCTATCAAAATACAAAAGTACACCGAAACTCTAAATCAGTTCATTCTAAAAAACAGCTGCTGTTGATTTTTAATATACCAAATTACATCACTATGACCATCACAAAACACTGTTGGGAAATTTCATTCTGTAAACGCAAATTGTAACCTTGATTTTCTAACTGAACCAAAACACTGCAATCTGGATAGTGATAAGAGTATGGTGCAATTTCAGAACCTAGCATCGTGCTGGTGCCAAGAACTGCCAAGAAGAAAGTGGCTGACTCGGTCACCAGAGCACTTGGAAGATGACTGTGAAATATAAGCTAGTTCATGTTATTCCTTGTCACGCAAGGGCTGATCAGCAAAACATACCCCTAAAGATATACAGCTCATGTAGTGAGGAATGATTTTTAAAAGCGTAGCAGAAAAAATTTGGGGCAGGTATCCTACTGTGAATCCTGATAGAAATGAAGGGAGAAGATTCAGCTGTCTTTTTTTAGAGAGTTCATGCAGCACTACTGGGGGTCAAGGTTAGTGTGTTGGACACGTATTAAGTGACAAGGAGAGAAGACCAATATATTGAGTTCATGCTGAGTTTCACACAAGAGGAAAAGGTTTCAATCTGCTCTAAGGATTTTATGGCTTCTGATAAACCAAGTAAACATGTTGATCGTTCTTCCTGCTTTTCAGAAGTCATGGTAGCCAATAAGATATTGTACAGACATTGTATACAAACAGCTTGACTACACAAGGAAGGGGGCTTCTTCCAGTATTATCCTCAAAACTGATACAAAAAAAAATTATAATTATTGGGATGTAAACTTTAGGGAGAGCATTACATTCTTTAAATTCAACCTCTTTCTACATATTGTGAAATGTATTAGATATGATCCTATGCCCTCCACCTATCCCTATTCCTCTGGCTAAATATAGATCATTTGTGAGCAGATCATTTAAAGTGAGCAAAAACATATTTTTATTTTCAATTAACTGAATATTACACTGACTGACCGGTTTAAAGATCTAGGCAAGCTAATGATATCACTGAGTGTTTTTTAGATAAAGGCAATAGCAGCAAACAACTATAAGCACATTACAGGGAGAACGACTGCTGTGAACATTTGATACCAATTATACAATTTATTATAGATCTTCTCTGTAAATGATATGCCAGAACTCATTATCCTATTCATACCCTTGCTTAAATGGTCTAACTCAAGCCTTGTTTTAGGGAGAGCAAAACAGAAGAGAATTAGAGCTCACCTCCCAGGTGGTTTGATCCTGAACTTTAGGATCTTACACAAGGCAATGGGATGATCGGCTATAAGGATGAGGCCAAGATATACATGGAAGCTCTTGGAAGTGCTACCTCCCACTTACATTTAGTCACAGGAGCTATTAGGATAAAATGCTTAAGTGATGGTATCTGCATATTTTCCTCGGTAATGAACTTCAAAGCAAAAGGACTGTAAGCTAATCTTTCAAAGAGACACCTGCATATCACTTCACCGCTCTACACGCCTATGGAACACAACTTTGCTGATCTGCAACTGTGTGTTAACCACAAAGTCCACTGCTTCTTAGCTACATCCTATTAGATGTGATATCTGTACCAACCTAAAGTCTGGAATTCCTCCAGAGAGGAGTTAGCATGGGGCAATCTGTCTTCCATTTAGAAACTGTAATCAGGACCTCTGTAACACACCAAGTAGCAATACATTAGCTTTCCTCTTAAGGGACAAGCAAAGGTTGTGAATAGTGAAAAGTTCAGTAAACTGTCTAATACCATCACCAACTCAAATAAATAGGATGCTAACAAACTCATTTAAAAGAATATTACCTCACAGCAGGGAATTAGACAATGCCAGATAATTTCTACTTCAGTGGCCTACAATGTCACTAAAATATAGCCACTTCTAGGCTGGAAGGCAATCTCTAATTTGCTCACTAATAACTGGGTGAGGACAATCTTAGCAGAGGGCAGGACAATGAGGGAAACTGCTGTATACTGCTTATGTGAAGTGTCTGTTATCAGAAAGCAGATATGTTGCACCAGAAAGTTAACTCACAAGGTTAACTACAGGTTATTTGGGTTTATTATCCCAGGCTTAGGAGGATGGCAAAATCAAGTTGAACCTGTTATGATTATAAACTGCATTTCCAACCTTGAATTCATTTTTGTTCCTTGCTCTGAACAGGCAACCCTTCCTGTTCTATTTTCATATTCTATTAAACAATTGTAAGAAAAATGGTTAGGGATAGGTGCATCAGATGAATAGTATAACAGTACCACCTACAAACATGGTAAAAAATGCTTCCAAATCTAACATTCATATTCACTCACATTTAGGAGTTCTCTTTTCAACTTAATATTCTTGATTTGACGAAGATAGCTCAGGGGTTGCAATATCTATATTATTTTTCATAGTCTGTCTTTTAAGGGTAAGCAGCTTTAAGTTACAGGTGAAACTTTAACCTAAGGAAGTGAATAATCAAAACTGCACTGTGAATTTAGACTTAATATAAATTCATCCTACAATAGAAACCCAACATATTTCTTCATGAAGCACACTGAGATGGAATAAAAATGGATAGATCTATAACTTGTTAGAACATCAACATTCAGATTAATCTCAGAAGAATTACTTCTTCACTGTCTTCAGGTACTCTGGTGTACACTGACAAAGAATGCTGATTGTTTTGAGACTATGGAGGTACCTCCTATATTAAATTCCTCCTATAGCTAGAATTTAAAGGACTTTAATCTCAGAGCTCCATTGTTAAACACTGATTCCTCTTCTGCTACTATAAAACTCATTAAACAATTTAAGGTAGTACCTCCAACTTGCAATTTGTTTTGTGGGAACTTATTTAATACCAGGTCTCTGCTGCATATAACTGAAGTCATACTTTTAGTGCCAAATATAGTAAACAAGGCCCCAACTGTTTGGTGCCTCCAGATTCAGTGATCCTGACTCAGGTACTTAGTTAATACAATTGAAGAAAATGAAAAGGCAAAGGCAGAAGTACATACACCTCAGATGTTTCTTATTATGCTACCTGGTCATCTACTTCAATACTAATAGTGACCCAAACCAATCCTAGAGAGCCTTACGGTCCCAGAATCTTGTTTTCTTGTCACAAATGATTCTTCTTTTTGCCTTGGCTTAACCCAAAACTCTGCTTATTATACCTGATATAAGTGAACTAAGATCATCCTAAAACACCCATTCCCAACCATAGTTTATACCTTTTTCATACACCTTTTCAGATTAATTTTTAAACTTGCAATATTTAAAGCAAAAAAGACCAACATATAATTAAGCACAAAGGTGCCAGAATCAAGTTGATTTAGGTTCTTTGCCAATGTTCTCAAAGTATGATGAGAGGACCATTTCCATGAGAATCCCCTGAATTTTTGTCAAAAATGAAGACTCTTGGGTTGTACCCTAGACTCATTTAGAATCTCTAGGGTTGGCCTAGAAACATGTATTTTAAATAAGATCTTCAGGTGATTCTTATGCTCTCTATTAAGAATTACTGGTCTAGCTCCTAGAGTGACCTCCCAGGGCCTGGATCTAATGAATACCAAGAAAAAAACTAGCAGCAATTTTTAGTTGTTGTTGTTCTAATCACTGCCTCTTAGTTCATTAGTTCAGTTGGTTTCATCACAGTATACATGAGTCTTATGAGGTCTAGACACCAATGCTGTTTCATGCATACAGCCTGTAACCTGATCTTGCCCAGCCAGCCTGCAAATGTGTGCCAAGTAAGAGTGTGAACGCTTTGATGTAAATCCAGCTCCAATGACAGAAAAACCACACAGCCTGTCTGCAGTGCGCCAGAGGTCATCTTTACGTATAAAGCCAGCATATTAGTTTTCATTTTCTCTTAGAACCTTTCTATAAATTATATTAGTAAAAAATACACCAACCCTACTGACCATAGAGAGGCAAACCGATGCCAGAATAAAGCAAAATGGAGCAGGTCAAGAGACTCTCTGGTTCCACTGCTGACTTTGCTTTTAACATGGTCAAATAACTGAACTTCTCTGTCTCTAAATAGCTCTAGATGACCTCCTTGACTTCCAATGTCTTTTTAGCTCCAAAATTCTGATTCTGGAGAAATACATGTAAGTGCTTTAAAGGTATTATTTTGAGATGGGGACAAGATATGAAATGTGGAGCTGAAATCAGGGCAAACTTGTCTCTAATCCACTTAATAGCTTCTTAACAATTAATATTCATTGCAGGTCTGAATCCAATTATTCAGCAAAAAGCAGCATGAGATCACCTTCTAACATTTCTCCAGCTCCTTTGGGGTAGGTGAAAAGGGCTTTCCGTGGTGGGGCAAGGTCTGAGACACTGAAACCAGATCCAGTGACAGAACTTCCACTGACCCCGCCAGCTGAGGAGGATGATGAAGAGGCAGCCATTTCCTTTCTAGCAGAATTCTCACTTCACTACAGAGAAAGAAAAACAGCAATTGGCAAGTTTATGGAAGTGAGATTGGCAACATTTCACTCTAGCTGTCATAAGGGCCAGCATACAGTTTTTTAGAGAATTAGCTGCCCCTTTTTCCACGCTCTCTACTTCCACAACCTTTTATTGATATTCCAGGGTCAAAATGTCATTCAGGTTTTTAAGTGAAAATATGTTTAATAATTGTCTACTTAAAACACTACTTCCTACCATTAGCAAACTGTTTATGTCATGCTTGGGATTGACTGTGGGTAATTTATGGGCCATGAAGGGGTGATATGGCAGTACCAAGGCAGCAATTTTACTAAGGAAAGAAATTACATGAAGATAAAACAACCAAGGTCCATGGCAATTTGTCTTGGATACATCCTGACCAAGCCACACCAAAAAATTTACTTCTAAAAATTTCCAAATAAAATTCCAGAAAAACACTGTGTTCTGTTCGCAAAGAAGGGGAACTGGTTAGGAAACACTGGCCTTTCTATTGAAAAGAAAAAAAAATTTAACCTTTTCTTCCAAATGTAATACCCAAATTTATCACTTGGTGGCGTCCTAAAACTGTAACAAAAAGCTCAAGAAATGGATCTTGGAAATCATGGCCTGTTACGAATAGAGAAGCCCTGGTGGTGAAGTGGTTAAGCATTGAGCTGCTAACCAAAAGGCTAGCAGTTCAAGTTCACCAGCTGCTCCTTGGAAACCCTATGGGGCAGTTCTACCCTGTCCTATAGGGTCACTATGAGTCGGAATCGACTTGATGGCAACAGTTTTATTATTAATAGAGCAGCTATGAGTGTTTAATCCTACATCATACAAAAAAATCAAAAAGCCCAAATGTAAATGGAATCATTTGTAAATATACGACTCCTTACAAAAGTTCAAGGTACTCTCTTTGCCACAGAAGCTTATAACACACATTAACAAGAGATTATCAAGTGTGTTACGTAAAAAGAATGGTCCAGTACCGTGTTGTCTAATAGAACTTTCGGTCATAACGGAAATGTTCTAATGTCCTATTTCTGCACTTTCCAATATGGTAGCTACTTGGTTCATGTGGCTACTGAGCTAGTGTGACTAAAGAACTGTATTTTAAATTTTATGTAATGCTCATTAATTTCAATTTAAATAGCCACATGTGGCTGGTGGTTACTGTATGGAATATTGCAAGCTTAGTATTTAGATTAAAAAATGACTTTACACTGACTTATACACTTTTAATGGTTAAGTTTATGTTATGTGAAGTTTACCTCAATAAAAAAAAAAATAAAGAAGACTTTAAAAGGATTTTTAAATTGAATTTCCCTCTTAATGGCCAGAATTTTAGCTGAATATTTTTCATTAATTTTTCTGTAAGTTGCAAAAATGAACACATTTGTTATAAAAAGCTGAAACTTATTTTTGGAAAAATAGAAGATCTGAGGGAATGCTATGCAGATATAAATCTTATATATACAGAATCCAGTTTCCTTGCAAGGAAGATGATATACTATGCATTACTAAAACACTGTTCTATTTCCTTAATTTTGTGATGATGATTTAAGGCAGTCAGAGAAGTAGAGCTTGGTTTCTGATTTCATTATATTACTAATACTGAATGAGAGTAGGATATGGGAACAGTAAAGAACAGTAAGGCAAATGCTATAATTAGACTGTCAGCCTATTAAAAATGCAAATTGATTAATGACATTTTCAATCTTACCATTAGATCACATTTCCTTTTTCCTCTAAGTTCTGATAACTTTCTAAATTGTATTCATATCCATAGATTCATTATCTAATCCTTTGGACCACACTGGGTCAAAATATGGAGCCCCAGTAGTGCAGTGGTTAAGAACTCGGCTGCTAACCAAAAGGTCAGCTGTTCGAATCCACCAGCTGCTCATTGGAAACCCTATGGGGCAGTTCTCTGTCCTATAGGGTCGCTATGAATCGGAATCTACTTGATGGCAACAGGTTTTGGGTCAAAATACAGCTTGACAAGTTTTTTAAATGCTCTTTAAAGAGAATTTAAGCTGCAACGGACAAGGTACAAATCTCTGAGTGGACCCCTGGTGGGATTCAAATAAAAATATCAGACGATTTAGCCATCTTTTGGAGAGTAGCTCAGAGTCTTTTATTTTCCATCAGTTCACGTGAGACTTACTGTGAATTGTTTATACATCTCACCTAAGACTTAGAACTCTTTAACCTTTTTCTTACACCCTGATGAATGCTTGATTCAATTGCAAATGCAAAAGATACTTTAAATTTTGAGATCAGTAGCTCAGCAGAACACCCAAGCAACTGCCAGCATGAGGACAGCTTCAAAAGCCAGCCACCGTGGGGCTTCTACACTGAATATAATCAAAGGGATTCCCTTTCATCCTATTTTCTTTCAAACTCTCAGAACTACCATCATTCAAGATGCAGAACATCCAGGGTAGAAAACTGCAGTACAGAATTAGAACAACGCTAACTTTAACTTTCTGCTGAGGTGGAAAGATACACCTAAGTAATTTCTAGCTCTGAAGATTGTTTTTTTTTTTTTTAATTTCACTTATTTATTTTGCTGTTGACAATATATACAGCAAAACATACGATATAGGTTAAATTATGAATGCTATCAGCAACTAATAAACAGGAGTTAAAGTGAAACTAACAATAAACCCTAGCTTATAACTTCCCTATGAGGGTAGGCATTCTGATCACCAGAGTCAAATATAATGCCTAGCCTATAGAAAGTAGCGCTTATTTAAATAAATGTTTACTGAACAAACTAAACACTTCCCAGGAACCACAGGATTCCTTAAAGGTCAACTTTTTATAGATGACAAAACAAAATTGAGGTGCAGAGATGATTTTAGCTCCTTTGCCGTGCCATTTTTGAGGCAATGTCTTTGTTGTCATGTCATGTACTATGTTGAGGGGTAGAACAGCATGGTTAAGAGCTCAGACTTTCTGCTTAGGTTCATATCCTGTTTTGCTACATACTTGCTGTATGACCCTAGGCAAATCACTTAACCTCTCTGTTCCTCAGTTGCGTCATCTGTAAAATAAGGGTATCTCACAGAGCTTTATAAAAACTAAATTAGTTAATACATGTAAAGCATTTGGAAGAGTTACAGGCATAGTAAGCATTTAATAATCAGCTATCCAAAATTGCTAAAGGGATATTTATTTCTGAATCTCTTTTTATCTATACAGCTCTCAGTTTTTCATCCTTGCGTCCCACCACACTTACTCAATGGAGAAGTTCTAATTCTCTCTATCTCACACAGAGACAGCAGTCCAAGAGAGGAGAGGACTGGCTCAGCAAGAGGGAAAATGCCCTCCACTAATGCCCTTAACACTTTCATTTTAAGGTTCATGATCTGGAAGAATCCTGTAATCCAGGAAAGGAGGAAGTTGTTGTTTCCTTCTACCCTCAAGGCCTAGCACAGACCCTGGACCACTACGTTTCCTGAGTGAATGAATGAACAAATGACATGGCTAGCTCAGCAAAGGTTATCCAGGCCACAGAGAAGCTTGGCGTCATGAGGGTTGGTCCTTTACTGTTCTCTCTCCCATTCTACAGATCTATTTATACAACTCTCTCTCCCACTGGTCAATGAATAAAGAAGACAGAATAAGAAATGATGCGTTTGAAATATCGTGCTGGTGAAGAATACTGAATATACCATGTACTGCCAGAAGAACGAACTAATCTGCCTTGGAAGAAGTCCAGCCAGAATATTCCTTAGAAGCGAGGATGATGAGACTTGTCTCCTATACTTTGGATATATTATTAGAAGGGGCCAGTCCCTGGAGAAGGACATGATGTTTGGCAGATGGTCAGCAAAAAAGATGAGAAAACGCTCAACGAGATGGACTGACGCAGTGCTGCAACGATGGGCTCAGACATCGCAATGATCGTGAGGACGGCGCAGGACCTGGCAGTGTTTCATTCTATTCTATAAGAGTCGCTATTGAATAGGAACTGATGAGACAGCGCCTAACAACTCTCCCACCAAGCTGCCAGGCCCACAGTAGGTATTCAGTAAAATGTTGCTGAATGAATAAATATTGATGATGATGTAACCTGGCGTGGCCCTATCACGGAAGCTGGGACTATTGGCAGTAGAGCTACTCACATGATGACAATAATTCGGGGGTACACAGCACAACTGTGTCCCTAACTCATAAAATGATTTAACATTCACTTCACGTAAGACAGGGATGATCTCACAAACTACTTTTCTTTCTAACAGATATATCCTTCTTTTCTTTAAAAGAGTCCTTCCTTTAAAAAAAAAAAAAGGTCTCCTTATAAAAAAAAATAAACACTGAAGGAAGTTCCTACGCTGGCACAAAGAAAATTATTACAAGTACTCATTAAATTCCACCATCGACAAATTGTTCCACCCAAATATAATAATGCTGCAGCTAAAATTAGGCGAGGTGGAGTGAAAAGAGCTGAGAGGGGAGAGATCAGGCCGCCAGCGGCTCACAAACTAACCCCAAGCTACCCTTGCCGTCCAGCAACGGCGCCAAACAGGCGACGCCACCGGCGCCATCCCACCCCGCAAGCTCCGCCCCTCGGCCCGCATGCGCACTTGGTCCGACGCGGCCTGAGGAAAATTCCTCTCACACGTCCACAGCGGCAGGCTCCTGTTTCTTCTCCTACCTTCTCCATTTTCTTAGTCCCTGCAGGTAGGATCCTAGGAATCAACTCCCTTCCCAACAAGCTCCAGAGAGTCCTTGTGCACCCGCTCACTTACCTCAGCGGGTTTGGCACTTTCCCCTATAGCCCCGCCCCCAGGGCCAGCCGGAGCGGCCACACTCCCAACGACGACGACGGCAGCGTGCTCGCGCCCGCGCGGAGGGAACTTGCGGCGGCGTTTGTGGCGTGCGCGCGCACGTACTGCGGTGGGCGTGGCCAGGGCGGAGAGGAGTAGTTGCGGGAACGCGCTTCCTGATAGCGCATCCGCGTCCTTTTTCTGCTGGTTTGGGTTTAGTTTGCCTGGCGCGGTGGTGTCTCGTTCCAGTCACTCGTTTTGTCTTAGTGATTTTTCTGCTAGCTTTTATAATTCAGAGCTTCAGCTTCCTCCTCGATATTACAGGCCCTCTGTTTTTCTCTACCTTTCCAAATCACCACGAAGCGGGGTTGATTATTCTCCCTCCTGAACAGTGGTAGCCGAAGGCCAGGCAGGAAAGGTAGATGATGAATTTGCTGTCTCTAAGGGCCTGACCTCAACTTTGGTGGAGCGCCTTCTGCTTTTTGGGAGAGGTCCTGGGGGAATAGTGCACTGGGGTGTAATGTTATTAAACTATTGCTAATTACGCCGCCCCTTTTCCCATCCAAATCGATTTGCCTTCTGTGTTGTTATTTCTTGCAACATGTAATCTCTTCTTGGTTCTTTAAGCAGGCCAACTACCAATTAAAGTGACTGACTTACTGAGGGTTGGACTGAGTATTAGTGTATTTGGTAAGGGTTGATCTGGTTTGTTTAGAAGTCTTAAGTGTTTTGGGCTTCAAGACTATCCAAGCTATGTGGTAGGAACATTGGTTGAACTTAACCACAACTAGCCTGTAAGGAACCCTTATTTCCTAAAATCTTGATTCTAAGCTTGGCTGCTCAGTGGGTAATGTACAGTTGTTGAGCAGTGGCCTACAGAAACTGTATTCCTATTCCACCCTTCAGAAATGTGTTGGTCTGAAGAACAGTTTTAAGTCATATTTCAACTGTTTTGACAGGCGACTGGTTCTGACTGGTAAATGTGTACCTCTATCATCATCATCCATTTGCTCTGGAGTCGATTCTGACTCATGGTGAGCCCATGTATCAGAGTAGATCTGTGCTCCATAAAGTTTTCAAAGGCTGATTTTTCTGAAGTACATCACCAGGCCTTTCTTAAGAGGTGCTTCTGGGTGCACTCAAACTGCCAACCTTCTGGTTAGCAGCCAAGCGCATTAACCATTTGTACCACCCAGGGGCCGTATAGCTCTAGCGCCTCCAAGACTACTTAAAACCTGATGCTATCGAGTCGATTCCGACTCATGGCGACCCTAAAGGACAGAGTAGAACTGCCGCATAGGGTTTCCAAGGAGCACCTGGTGAATTCGACCTTTTGGTTAGCAGCTGTAGCACTGAACCACTACGCCACGAGGGTTTCCTTAGGGGAAATTACTTCCAGACTCTTTTTTCCTCCAAAGAGAAGTTTATTAAACATCCCTAATTGTCTGAGTTACCATGCTGGTTAGAAAGGGTGAAACACTTTTTCACTTTGCAAACGGTTAGATAAATGCAGAAGGTTGCATTTTAGCCCCCTTAGATTAAAGTAATAAAGAGATCTCTATTTTTTCTTTCAAAGTCATGGACAGGCTGTATGTAAAGAGCTCAGCATCTTTTAATCAGCCTTTTTTGGGGGGGAGACTAAATAGTTTACAGATTACTTCCTGTAGAGAGTGAGCCAGGAATGGAATAGTGTGGTAGAAAATGCAGCAGCTGACCTAAAGCAGCTTACAGACGGGAAATCCAATGGAAATGGAATCCTGAATTGTCTTAAACGGTGCTGCTTTGTTTAGGATGTGCTGTGAGCTGATGCTCAATTGTGTCCTTTCAGGCCTACATGATGATCCATATACTAGAGAAAGGGTTTTTATTTCTGACTAAAGTGAAAGGTAAGGTGATAGTTTCTTTTTCAGGATTTCACTGGAATATTATTTGGAGAAAGTACCATGGATGTTCTGCGCCCACAGCTTCTAAGAATTGATGGACGAATTTACAGGAAGAATCCCATCCAAGAACAGACCTGTCAACATGAAGATGATGAGGACTTTTATGAAGGTAACCCTGGTTGCTCTTTGGTCAGATTGAAAGTAAAATGTACTCTGTATTGTAGGAGCAATTCTTTGTTTTGCTTCGATGTGTGTCTACGTCAGGTCAGCACCTAAATTTGAGGTATTTGACCTCTCACAGATCTGTTTGTGTTGATGTCTAAGAGTGCTGATATGTTTAAGTTTGAGGAGTTCTCGGTTGCAGTTCATACATCAAGTTATGTTTCATCTTTGCATAGAAACTTAAATTTAATAAGGGGTAATTTTAGTTGTTAACTATTATTATTCTGTGGTGAAATTAGTTCCTTTACTTGTAAAGTTGTGAAACAATATATATAAATTATTGAAATAAATTAATATATATAAAGCATTTAGTCCAGTGTCCAATAATGATAGCTATTGTTATTGTTGTATTGTTATTTTTCTCTCTCCTTTGCAGTCACATACAGGCAATTCCAAGTACAACTAACTTTATTATAGTGTAAACCAAAAACCCACTGCCATCAAGTAGATTCTAACTCATAGCAACCCCATAGGGTTTCCAAGGCTGTAAATCTCAGGGCAGCAGACCGCCACATCTTTCTGCATGGAGCTGCTGGTGGTTTCTAACTGCCAACTGGCAGTCTATCACTTTAACCTTATAGTGTAGGGATAATTTTAAGAAACTAAACAATTGAGATAGATGATAAATGTTTTCAGGTTAATTAACTTGGCCTTGGGTTTAATGCATAAACAGGGCCTTTTAGGTTCTCTGCTACCTTTTCTTTGGTTTATAAGCCTTTCCATCAGGCCCTAAACTTTGGGGGTTAGTCTTGCCTCTGGTCCTTCCCATTGTTTTCCTTCAGCCGTGGGGTCTTGAGTTCCTTTATTTCACCCTTCTTTTTCTCTTGTCTTTGTGGTGTGAAGTAAGTTCTCAGTATCGCTCCTTCATTCACTGAAGTAATTTTGTGTTTTAATACCAAAAACCACTGAAATATACACTTTAAAAGGGGGTTGGTATAGTACGTGAATTATATCTCAATAAAAAATTGGTAAAAAAATTTTTTTCATTGTGTCTCTGCTTTCTGAGAGAAAATTGTTAAATAGTGGTGTGTATATGCCACTTTCCAAATTTCCAAGACTGAAAGATTTAAAATAGATACTATGTGTTTTTTGTTCCTTTTTTTTTTTTTTTTTTAATTCTAAGAGCAGGTCAGAAGGATTATCAGAGCAGGATTTTGCAAGGTGAAATGTTGGGTTGTTCTTTGTGTGTGTATATTGCTTCTTTCAAACCCTGAAAGTGTCCGACAGCTGGGGAGAAGGCTGTTGTCCCCAGAGCAGCAGCTTCTGAAGGAGATGTTATGGTTTCTGTGCAGGCTCCATGGAATGTACAGAAGAGCCCTGTGAAGCCTATGTGGTGGTGCAGACCCAGCAAGGTTTCCAGTGTACCGTGAGGGCCCCCAGCCTGCTCTACAAGTAAGGCCGCCAGCTGCCTCATGTGGAGACACTGCCAGGAAACTCATCAAGAAGCTGATTCCTCTCTCTTCCACTCTTATTGAGATACTTGATTACTAATGATAAGATAATTTAGTGTTTTATGTCCTAGAATTTGTAAGGACTGATTGATTACAAGTTAAATTTTATCATTCCACATGTATCACTCAGTCCTGTGGTTTTTGCCTCATAAATACCTTTTGAATCCACCACTTATCTCTTTCTTTACTACCACCCCCCCACCCCCGCGGCCGCCTTCCCTGTGGATTACATCAGATAGCTTACTTACTGTCTCTCCACAATGATTTTTGCTCCCCTCCCAATCATTTCTTCACATTGAAGGTGGAGCGATCTTTTTAAAAGGCACATCTGATTATTTTACTATCTCTGCTTAAAATCTGCCAACGGCTTTCCATTGTTCTTAGAATAATGGCCAAAATCTTGCATGTGATTTAGAAGGCCCTGCATTTTTTTAGCCTCAAATCACAACACTCTTTCCCTGGCTTTATGCTTAAACCCAACTGGTTTTCCTCAGTTCCTCAAATAGGCCAAGCTCCTTCCTGCCTCAGAGCCTTCACAAGGTGCTGTTCCTTTGCCCTAGAATCTCTCGTTCTTCTTGCCTAGTTATGTCCTCCTTCCTCAGGGAAGCTTACTCTGACACCATCATCCCCACTGTATTAGATTCCTAGGGCTGCTGTAACAAAGCACCACAAAGTAGATGGCTTAAAATGACAGAAATTTATTGTCTCATAGTTCTGGAGGCAAGAAGTCCAAATTCATAAAGCTAAAAGATTGATAATTTCCTCTAGGTGTCTACAAATACAGACCTTTTACTGAAGTGCTTTTTGTACGGGAGTGTTTTTGGCCACATATGATTTAAACATGATGGGATTCTTTATTTTGGTACATTTTAAATTAATCTTCTTATGTTTATGAACTTTCCTTTATATTATAGGCATATAGTTGGAAAGAAAGGGGACACCAAGAAGAAACTAGAACTGGAGACCAAAACTTCTATTACCATTCCTAAGCTTGGACACGAAGGAGATATTGGTGAGACTCAGTATACATAAGTTACATTTGCCATCACGTTTGCACTTGTATGGAATAACGTAACCCAACTGAGGTGTTTAGTGACTATGTTTGTGGACTTCTGTAGCTATTGACCTTTTTAGGATATATTAGTATCAGTTTCTCAGAGCTAATAACCTTTTTATGATATATTAGTATCAGTTTCTCAGATGAGGAAAGATGTAGTTATGTAATTGATCTGTATTGAGTAGCTGGGCCTTCAGTTTATATTTTACCATGTACTGATAGAATAAAGCTTCCAGATTTCTCCATGTATTAGGAGATTTCTGCTTTGCTTTAGTAGCTTGAAATGGAGTGTGTGAATTGTTTCAAGATAGGATTAGAGAAAATGAGTGAGATGAGTGAATTTGGAATAAAGTTCAGCCCTTTCCATAAGTGTTCACTTAAGTGTTTTACCCTTGCTTTGGAGACCAGGAAGCAAGTTATAATAGTCATGATGAAAATAACTTAACCTGATTTAAATAACTGCTCAGATGAGAAAAAATAATTTGGTAGTATCAATCACGTTCAAAAGTCTCCTTAGCACGCATCAGTGTGGTCTAGGGGTAGAGCTTGTGTTATAAAATGGCTTGAATGAGAGGCACTGTAGGGACAAAATTTTAAAAAACTAGAACTATTGAAGTTTTTCAAAGTCAAAGAGTGCAGCAGCTCCAATAATCAATTTTCCATAAACACCAGTAAATTGTATTATGTTTTAGCAGAAAAAATTGCAAGTACCCTTCTAATTTTTTTGCTTTGTAAGAATGATCACTTTGATAGATAAATAGCAGTTGACTTTAGAGCAGTGCTATCCAAAAGAACTTTCTGTGATTGTGGAAATATTGTATATCTGCACTGTCTAGTATGGGAGCCATTTGCCACGCGTCGCTATGAGTACTTGAAATGTTCCTAGTGTGACTGAGGAGCTGATTTTTAAATTTTATTTAAATAGTTACGTGTGCCTAGTGGCTAGAGTTTTTCCTAGCCCCCAGGAAGGTCAGCAACTCTAGTACAAGAACTTTGACAATGCTTTTGAAGGACCTTTATTAAAATAGTCAGTCCATTAAACTTACAAGTACAAAAGCTTAAGTTTTTCATTAAGCTTCAAAGTTTGAGCTACAAATATTGAAGTAATTTTATTAAAGTTTATTTCTTTATCTAGTTATTTTCTGATTTTAAAAAGAATACATGCTTTAAAAAAAAAAAAAATCAAAGCTTACCAGAAATTATATATAAGGTATAAAGGGAAGTTTCTTGTAATCTCAACCCCAGACGTAATCACTGTTAACAGTTGCATATGTTCCCTGTTTTTCCTGTCCATAAACTAACACAAATAATAATTTTTATTGCAGTAAAGATTATAACATAGAGTAAACTTGGAGACCTTTACCATTTTAAGATACTGGAGCCATTTCAGAATTTATCCAGAAAAGGGTAGGCAAATTGTATAGGTCTCATTTTGATTTAGAATATACAATACTTTCAGTGTGAAAAACTAGTATGTCTAATTGTTAAAACCAAGAATTTAGTGGAACTGATTTAATTGAAAAGCAGGAGAATAAACCGACTTATAGGTGTCATAGATAAATATATAGAAAAATTAAATTTATTGGTTAGAGTAAATTAAGATGTTATGTAAAATCAAGACTGCAGTTGCTTGTATATTTGCTGTCATTTATTCACTTTCTTTTGGCTGTACTATTTTTGAGAAACCAGACAAGGCAATGAGCAAGTAGGCTCTATTTTGTCCTCTAGACAAGGATCTGGTCTAGTCTGTATTGAAGTCTCAGGCAGTGGGATGTCAGGAGAAGCTTTCAAAAGTATGCTGTCACTGCAGATAGGGAATTGGTTTTTTAAAGTTTAACACAAATGCGTTTAATTATTTTCTTCCTGGATATTCCTTGTTGTAGTTCTTAGACCCACGCCTCATAGTTTCTGGCCCTCTCGGATGTTTGTAGTTGTAGACTGTCTAAGCTCAGTCATATTTGCTCTTTAGTCCTGTTTGATCAGCTTTGAATTTTTTCTGGAGATCAGTCTCTCTGAGCACCTTTCAAGTGCCCTTTTCAGGTTTCTGTGTTACAGAAATGAAAACATCTTACTAGTGGTCTTCTCTATTAGACCACATTCTTAATGAAAAATAACAAATTTAACATTTTACACCAAACTTTTACAGAAATAAAACATAAATAATGAGTTTTAAGTGTTTTTTGTTTTTTCCTTTTCGTTTTAGATTATCACGAGATTTTTGGTCTCTGGCAGAGATGATTATAGTTTCTCCTTTCTTTTAATTTTTTCTTCGTTTACCTTTGAACACTCCTTTATCAGTATTTCTCTAGCACAATATTTGAGCACAAAATATAATCTAGTAGGTTATATTTTGTGCTCTAGACAACAATCTACTGTGGATATTTCCATTCACTGGCATTTGAGCCTTTTGAGTTCTCGAAGTATTCTTTCAGATAATATAAATAGTATCATCAAAAACATCATTAGCTCCACTTTCCCCCTTTTTTACATTTTATGGTTGTTAGTTTTTTCACTTCAGCAGACATTTCTCAGGCCTTCTATTAATCCATTCATTCATAATTTATTTCTTTTCCTAGAAATTTCCATTTCGTTTCTCTCCAACAAAAATGGATATAATACTTTCATTGTTATCAAGGGATAGTGTGAAACGGAAAGGTGGTTCTTACAGAAAATTTCAAGTGCTTTCGTGGAAATTTGTAGGACAAATAAATGGAATTATTTCGTTTAGTTCTGCAGTGATCATAACTAGAAGGAAGAGGCTTTGTGGTTTTTATATAGCACACCTTACTACTATTATAGTTGGTACTTCAGTATGTTATATCATATTCGGAAGTCTGTTCTTTCCTTTTTAATAAATAGTATATTGAAATGCTGATTTTGATAATTGTTCATATTTTCTCTACCTTTTCTGAGTTTCTGTTTTGAACCAAGCCCTGCCATTTCTACAACCTGGAGGTTTAATTTCTGTTTAAACAGAGATTGTGTAACCCTTAACTGGTTTTGTTTTTTGCAGATAGTGGTCCAGACTTTGTGGCTCTTTTTCCTACTTTCATTTATTTATAAAGACATAGCCCTGATAAAAGAAAGCCAGATGACACCTAAACATGGGAATTTGATATCCATAAATGTAATGTGGATATAGATAAACATTTTTACTTAACTTTGACTTTGTTTTCATACACAGAATAGGATTAGATTGTAGTATACTCTCCTTTGCTCTTTTACTATAGTGAATTACTAACAGTTTATGCCACAATGTTTTTTTATTTGAGGTAAAATTCACAGAATGTAAAGTTCACCATTTTTTTGCTTTTAAGTAATTTTTTATCATTTTATTTTCTTTGCAGTGGTTGTTTTTTTTTAATTCCCATATAAGAATTTATGCATACATTGTTATGTGACTCTAATTGCTCTCCCCATCCTGTGACAGCACACTCCTCCTTTCCACACCTGGATCCCCATGTCCATTCAACCAGCTTCTAACCCTGTCTGCCTTCCCATCTCACCTCCAGACAGAAGTTGCCCGTTTGGTCTCTTGTATCTACTCGAGCTGAGAGGCACACTCCTCATGAGTATCACTTTACGTTCCACAGTCCAGTCCAATCCCTGTCTGAAGAGTTGGCCTCAGAAATTGTTTTAGTTCTGGGCTGATAGAGAATCCAGGGGCCACGCCTTCCGGAGTTCCTCCAGTCTCAGTCAGACCATTAAGTCTTGTCTTCTTACTAGAATTTGAGTTCTGCACCCCACCTTTCTCCTGCTCCATCTGGGACTCTCTGTTGTGTTCCCTGTCAGGGAGGTCATTAGTGGTAGCCGGGCACCATCTAGTTCTGGTCTCAGGCTGATGAAGTCTCTGGTTTATGTGGCCCTTTCTGTCTCTTGGGCTACTACTTTCCTTGTGTCTTTGGTGTTCTTCATTCTCC